>NC_133618.1:318502028-318868278 GCF_048593235.1 Sminthopsis crassicaudata
GACCTAAGATGTACATTATCACTACTGAACAGCTACTCTAAGCTTATTGTGTGAAGGATTCTGCTAAGGGCCAGGGACACCAAGAAGATATAAAGCTACAATTCCTTCTTAAGAACTTTACAATCTGGTTGCAAAGAAAGAACCAAAAAATAAAAATAACAAATTATAGCAAGTATTAAATGAATCAGTGTAAGTGTTGTGTTACACAGGAGGGATTAATTGTCAAAGGCTAAAGTCATTATGGAAGACAATACTAAGTAGGAAAGGAGATAGAAATTCAGATAGGGAGAACAGAACTTTGGCACATATAGGAAAAGGAGGTTATTCCAGATAAAAAAAGGCAAGAGTAAAAAGCACAAAGGAAAACCCACATGGTGTCTTTAAAAATTAAACGATTAATTTGGTTAGCAGCATAAGCCATGTAAGCATGAACAAGTCATAAGAACATGCTCAAAATAAATAGAAACCAGAATATGAAGGACCTTATTCAAGGAAGAAGTAAAGAATTCAGAAAATTATTCAATGGGTAATGAGAATGAATAAAATTGATTCTTGGACAGGAAGTAACAGGTACAAAATGATAGGATAGAAAGTGATCTGACAGTGAAATTTATGGTTAATTATCTAGACGGTGGGAAAAAAGCCTCAAGATGTGGAAATACCAGTTAGAAAACTATTATACCAGCAGTATAGACATAGAATAGGGGCCTAAAATATTACAGCAGCAGTGGGAATGGTAAGAAAGAGGCAGATTATATAAAATTCAAAAGGCCTTGGTAATTTCAGAAATCTCAGGAAAAATTCAAAAACTGTGGATGAGTTCAAGGTTTCAAATGCAGGTGATAGATAGATAGATCTGACAAAAAACAAAGGGAAACTGACTTTGAGAAAACCAGGAATCCAGTTTTGGCCATAAAAGTCATACTGTAACATCTGAGTACAGACTTCCAACAGGAAAATGCTGTTGATAAACACTGTCGTCAATATATCAAGCCTTTCAACAAACTTAGTCTGTTCCTAGATAAGAGATGTTACCATTCCTCTATATTATCATCCTTAAACAGAGTTATAAATTTGTTGATGCCTATCTAATTGAGATATTAATTGTGTAACATCAGATTATATGGAAGTCCATTAGAAATAAAAGTATTATAAATGGAAAGCCTTTTAATAACCAAAAAAATTAATCCATTAGTCAAAACAAAGATCAAATGGGAAAAAAAAAAGGCACATCAGATATACTGTGACAACATAAAGAATAGTAGAGGCTCCTACCTGATTACTTGGGTCTAGACCAGCATAAGAATTTCGTGAACTGCAACCAACTGGGGGTGTAGCCTCTCGAATAAACTCAGACATTTCAATACCTCCACCAGGGTCACTATAGAAAAAAAAGTGAAAAAAAAAAAAAAAAAGACTCATTTGAGTAAAGCAATGTGATTTATCTATGCTGATGCCTGCTAGATTTTTTTAAAATTTACCTACTTATTCCACCAACAAGCCAAAATATTTTTCCTATAAATACATAAATACATGGAATTAAACCAAGCTATTTTCCTTACACATTAGAATCATATGTTAATTAAAGTAATGGGAATTCTGGAAACTGCAATAATTAATTACTAGTAATGCGAAAGAGGTGGAAGAGTATTGTTCCTAGGAAATGATGTCTAAATATAAGTAATCCACTATATAATAACCATGATCAGCAAGACATCTTCAACTTACTTGATTGAAGAATCAATGAATAATCAACAATCATTATGATGAGCAGGGCACTATGCTAAGGATAGAAAGACAAAAGTAAAATATACTCTGTCCTTTTAAAACTTACATTTTAATATAGGAAACAACATATGTAATTTACAATTTTAATTTACAATTAAAATAGGTAATATTTACAAAATGAATACAAGATAATTTTTAGAAAGGGTGTACTAACTGTGGGGAAACAAGACTTAAAATAGATAATGACTCTTAGACTAAGCTTTGAAACAAACTAGAGATTCCAAAATGCAGATGTCAGCAGGAAGTATTATTTCAGGGATGACAATTCGGGAATCCTTGCTTTGGAGAGAGCAGTTTTGGTTGAGTAATAAGGTCAGAATTCAAAATGCAAAATGCAGAGGATTATGGAGAAACAAATGGAAGTGGAAACATCAAACACAATTTTTTCAAGGAGTTAAGACTGAAAGGGAGGGAAGACAGAAACCAACAGTTAATAGACGTGATAGGTTCAAGTGAAATTTTTTGTGCTTTGTTCTGTTCTGTTTTGTTTTAAGACAGCAGATAGAGAAGAATATCAAAGAGAGGGAAACATTGAAAATTGGAGACTGGATGACAATGAGAGCAATCTGTAGGTTAAGACAGAAGAGTATATAGGAAGAATGTAGAAAGACTGACTGGTCAGGTCTCTTCAAGTAAGACTACAATAGAAGAGGAAATTGAAGAAGATAAATTGAAGAAGATAATGCCAAGGCACTGGGAAATTAGGAAGGATTATCAGATGAGGCAGTTCTAAGGGTAAATCTTCAATTTTTTATTATTTTTTTTGTAAAGTATTTAATAAATATCTCAAAGACAGGATCTCAGCTGAAAAGGAGGGTATAAGAGATGCTGTGGAAGATTTGAGGAAACAAAAAAGATTTGAAAAAGCCATCATGGACACTGGAATGGAGAATCAAAGAGAAATAAAGGAACCACCTTGAATGGTTAAGTTAAACGTGAGGTGAAAACAGTAAGCAGAAGCATGAGATTTTCTTTATATGCCATCCAGCAACAAATGAACAAGAACAAAAGATGATGCTTCTTCATCTTCTGCTGCCTATTACTTCAATGTCTAATAGCAAGAAACTAATTATAGATGCACAGAGGGATTGATGCTTAAGAATAAAAAAATTAGCAGATGACTGCCTGGTCTACATCATAGCAGACAGTATGATTCCAATATCTGAGCTTAAGATAACTGAACAATGGGAAGCAGCTAGGTGATCCAATGGAGAGAACACTGGATTTGGAGTCAGAAAGACCTGAGTTCAAATAAGATCTCAGACATTATCTGTGTAACCCTGGGCAAGATCCAAACTGTTTGCTTTAGTTTCCTTACCAGAAAAATAGGAATAATAATAGCGTTCACTCTCTCAAGGTCTGTTGTGAGAATAAAATGACATAAAATTTATAAAGCATTTTGCAAACTTAAAAAACTATTTAAGTTAGTTATTAGTATTATCGAATCAAAAATTTACAGGGATTTTTGTTTTCAGTAAATTTATTTTACAGAATTATGGACACTAACAATCATCATATGTTGAATGTCATTTATTAATAAAGCAAGTTGATTTAGGTCAGTTCTAAGAGATATAGGAGAGAAAGAAAGAAATTAAGTTCAAATAGCAAAGAATGCCCATAAAGGAGAAAATCCTACTGGATTGCAGAAAGAATATTTCAGAGTCTGCAGAAAAAGCATTTGATAAAATCCAACATCCATTCCTACTAAAAACGCTTGAGAGTATAGGAATAAATGGACTATTCCTTAAAATAATAAGGAGCATATATTTAAAACCTTCAGTAAACATCATATGTAATGGCGATAAACTAGAACCTTTCCCTGTAAGATCAGGAGTGAAACAAGGTTGCCCACTATCACCATTACTTTTCAATATAGTACTAGAAACTCTAGCCTTGGCAATAAGAGCCGAGAAAGAGATTCAAGGAATTAGAGTAGGAAATGAGGAAATCAAATTATCACTTTTCGCAGATGACATGATGGTATACTTAGAGAACCCCAAAGACTCTGCTAAAAAGCTATTAGAAATAATTCAGAATTTTAGCAAAGTGGCAGGTTACAAAATAAATCCACATAAATCCTCAGCATTTTTATACATTACCAACACAATCCAAGAGCAAGAGATACAAAGAGAAATTCCATTCAAAATAACGGTCGATAGTATAAAATATTTGGGAATATATCTACCAAAGGAGAGTCAGGAATTATATGAGCAAAATTACAAAACACTTGCCACAAAAATAAAGTCAGATTTAAATAATTGGAAAGACATTCAGTGCTCTTGGATAGGCCGAGCGAATATAATAAAGATGACAATACTCCCCAAACTAATCTATTTATTTAGTGCTATACCAATCAGACTCCCAAGAAACTATTTTAATAACCTAGAAAAAATAACAACAGAATTCATATGGAACAACGAAAGGTCGAGAATTTCAAGGGAAGTAATGAAAAAAAAATTAAGTGAAGGTGGTCTAGCTGTACCTGATCTAGAACTGTATTATAAAGCAACAGTCACCAAAACCATTTGGTATTGGCTAAGAAATAGACTAGTTGATCAGTGGCATAGGTTAGGTCCACAGGGCAAGATAGTGAATAAAAATAGCAATCTAGTGTTTGACAAACCCAAAGATCCCAAATTTTGGGATAAGAATTCATTATTTGACAAAAACTGCTGGGAAAACTGTAAATTAGTATGGCAGAAACTAGGCATGAACCCACATTTAACACCATATACTAAGATCAGATCAAAATGGGTCCAAGATTTAGGCATAAAGAACGAAATCATAAATAAGTTGGAGGAACATGGGATGGTTTTACCTCTCAGACTTGTGGAGGAAGAAGGAGTTTGTGTCCAAGGGAGAACTAGAGACCATTATTGATCACAAAATAGAAAATTTTGATTACATGAAATTAAAAAGTTTCTGCACAAACAAAACTAATGCAAACAAGATTAGAAAGGAAGTAACAAATTGGGAAAACATTTTTACAGTTAAAGGTTCTGATAAAGGCCTCATCTCCAAAATATACAGAGAATTGACTTTAATTTATAAGAAATCAAGCCATTCTCCAATTGATAAATGGTCAAAGGATATGAACAGACAATTTTCAGATGATGAAATTAAAACTATTTCCACTCATATTTAAGAGTGTTCCAAATCACTATTGATCAGAGAAATGCAAATTAAGACAACTCTGAGATACCTCTACACACCTATCAGATTGGCTAAGATGACAGGAACAAATAACGATGAATGTTGGAGGGGCTGTGGGAAAACTGGGACACTGATGCATTGTTGGTGGAGTTGTGAAAGAATCCAACCATTCTGGAGAGCAATCTGGAATTATGTCCAAAAAGTTATCAAAATGTGCATACCCTTTGACCCAGCCATACTACTACTACTGGGCTTATATCCCAAGGAAATACTAAAGAAGGGAAAGGGATCTGTATGTGCCAAAATGTTTGTGGCAGCCCTTTTCATAGTGACTAGAAGCTGGAAGATGAATGGATGTCCATCAATTGGAGAATGGTTGGGTAAATTATGGTATATGAATGTTATGGAATATTATTGTTCTGTAAGAAATGACCAACAGGAGAAATGCAGAGAGGCTTGGAGAGACTTACATCAACTGATGCTAAGTGAAACGAGCAGAACCAGAAGATCATTATACACTTCAACAATGATACTGTACGAGGATGTATGCTGATGGAAGTGGATATCTTCAACATAGAGAAGAGCTAATCCAATTCCAATTGATCAATGATGGACAGAATCAGCTACATCCAGAAAAGGAACACTGGGAAATGAGTGTAAACTGTTATTTTTACCTTCTGAATCCAATTCTTCCTGCGCAATAAGAAATTCGGTTCTACACACATATATTGTATCTAGAATATATTATAATATATTTAACATGTATAAGACTGCCTGCCATCTGGGGGAGGGGGTTGGGGGAGGAAGGGAAAAAAAATCTGAACAGAAGTAAGTGCAAGGAATAATGTAAAAATTACCCATGCATATGTACTGTCAAAAAAAAGTTATAATTATAAAATAAAATTAAAAAAAAAAAAAAAAAGAATATTTCAGAGTCAAGAACAGGCTACAAAGAGCTAAAAAATTCAATGAGAGAAAAACTGCCAATAGAACAAGAATCTACTTCTGATCAGCCATGATTTCAGAATATCACTGATGAAGCATAATATTCAGCCTTGACAGATAAAGGTGATGGGCTCTGGTTCTGGACAAAATCAGTATTGTAGTCAATGTAATATTTTATTTCGCTAGACTATAAATTCTTTTTTATTTTGCTTTTGAATAGGGGAGGGAAAGGTAAAAAAACTGTAAAATATTCACAACCACAAGAAAGAATGCCCTAGATCACTAAGAAAAACACAATCAAAACAACACTGAGGTTCCACCTCATACTCTGCAAATTGGCAACGATGAAAAAAAATTGGCAATAATCAATCAATCATTAGAGGGATTAAGCAGGCATACCAATAATACTATTGATGGAACTGTGAAAGAAGGCCACCATTTTGGAAATCAATTTGGAATTATCCAAATGAAGTGATTAAAATATCCATGCACTTTGAATTAGGCTTATTCCTGGGATTATACCCCAAGGAAGCCATCAACAAGAAGAAAATCTCCAAATATACCATAATATTTACAAATCAAAATATTTTGTGATGGCAAAAAATTACAAAGTAAATGCCCATCAATTGGGAAATGGCTAAACACATTGTAGCATATGAACACAAAAGGATACCACACTGTGCTAATAATGTGTGTGATGAAACACAAAAAGATCTATGATTTTATAAAAAATACACAACTATAACAAGTATAAATGGAAAAAATAAACATATACCAAATGTTCCAACATAAATGTAACAAATTTATAAAGATTTAAGTATGACTTGGAATGAGAAAAGACCCCTTGCCCTCACAACCTACCCCTTCACAGAAGTAGAAAATTTGTGTTGCACATTGAACATTTTCATACCTTTTCAATATGTTGCTCAGCTATACTGATTCTTTCCTCCTCTTTTTCTTTTTTTTTTTTTAAATAATTTTGTTATATGGAAAGGGAGAAAAAAGGTTACTGAGGAAAATTATGAACTTATGATCATGTTAAAAAATAGAAAAGAGAGAAAACTCTCTTTAAAAAAAGAGAGGCAATGATATCCAGTAACGTAAGAAATATATTATATTCAAGTGATTTGTATTCCACTTTGATTTGCATACTACTATACAAATCACTAGTGTCTCCAATTCTTTTTGTTTCAATATCCCCATCTATTAAAAAAAATATATCATCTCCGTGGGATAGAAAATGCCATTTGCTTCCACAGAGATAACTATGGAGACTGAATGTGGATTGAAGCATAGTATTTTCACCTTTTTTGTATTGTTTGTTCGCTTGTTTTTATGGGGGTTTTTTTCCTCATGGATTTTTCTCTTTTGATCTGATTTTTCTCACATAGCATGACAAATATGGAGATATGTTTGAAAGAGTTGCACATATTTAACCTATATCAAATAAAGTTTTTCAGAGATGAACATTGAAAACTATATGTGTATTTAGAAGAGTAAAATACTATTGAAATAAAACACACCGGGGCAGCTAGGTGGCTCAGTGGACAGAGCACCAGCCCTGAATTCAGGAGAACCGGAGTTCAAATCTGGTCTCAGACACTTAACACTTCCTAGCTGTGTGACCCTGGCCAAGTCACTTAACCCCAGCCTCAAAAAAAAAAAAAAAAAAAAAAAAAAAAAAAAAGAAATAAAACACACCAACTAAGTAGAGAGTGTAATAGAAATAGCATCTACTCCATATAGAACATCAGTTTCCCTAAAAAAGCAATAGAACCTTCTTCAAGAATTAATTGGTCCACAAGATGAAGGTTCAAATTACTCTTTTGGCTTGACTCATACTTCTAATCTGGGAAATGTGAAACAAAAAAAGGATATCCCAAATTGAATCAACACTGTATTCTTACTGAATATTCTTGCCAAGCTATTGTCAAATAAATAGCCTTTGTTAAATATTAGATGGCCTATGAAGGTCTCATTTAAGTCAAATCCTGAACTTTATACCAGTGGTTTAGACTAAAGTCAGTTATGGCTGAAGACATTTGCATAAGCTGACATGCCTGGCTCAAAATGACTCTAATTCAGTTCAGAAAAGACAATGGAAAGAGAGAAGTCCAATACAGAGGACAGGCACCTTGTGGCTGCCACCATATGATAACATATGTCGTCTTTTCAATGTGACAGGAAGAATACAGAAAGCACCAGGACTATATTTCCCCACTCTGGCTAATGGTACTAAAAAAAAACTGAATTGTCAACATAAGGAAAATGAAAGTAAATTTATATTCAATGATTAAAATTAGTCTTGAATGTACTCTTTGTTTTTTAAGGACCATGCCCTAAAAGCAGAGGGGCAACTCTTGAACTTAACAAAAGAAGTGAAAGAGAAAATCCTTATATGGACAGAAATCTGGCATAGGGCAAGAAATATGGTCTTCAACCAGGAAGTTTCATTGAAATTATGTGAAAGCCCCATGAAGATCAGGTGTAGGGGAAGAAAATCAAGCAAAGATAAGTACTAGGAATCCACTTTGCTGATGTGAGCCCCCTGAGAACCAGCAGGTTATTTTTGTCACAAGATCAAATAGTGAGAGGGATTTTGCCATCAAGAAATTCATAGAGCTGCAGAAGTTTACACAAGTTGTTAAGTCACTTGTCAGAAAAGGACTGAGACTTCAGGGAGATGATGCCATGAAATGCAAGTGAACTAGATTAAGTGGCAGAGGATTGCGCAAGGTCACCTGTCTCATCTTCTCCTCCAGAGTCATCTGGGTCCAGTGGTCAGATATAGATCTGTGGGAAACGTTGGCCTCTTCAAAACTAAGACTTTTAGCAGGTCTCAGTCAAAGCAGAAGTACAGTTAGGAAAAAGATGGGGCAGAGAATATCCTCTTACATAGTCAAAAAAAAAAAAAAAAAAAAAACCAGCTTGGAAGGGGTTCTGGCCAAAACAATAACAACTGCTATTTACCCAAATTTGGTCTGGTATATCTAATTGGCCAATCAATGCAGCCAGAGTGATTTGGATTTCAGGCATGGTCCGGTGAAATCTTGAGAAGTTTCAGAAATAATATTTTAAAGAAATTTATATTTCTTTAGGCAGAGTGACCTGTTAACTGGTTAACACTAGAACAATCCTTGGTAGAGATGTGTTCCAATAGAAATCTCCTCTCTGAAAAAGATCATTATCAGTTTGAAAATCCCACAGGCAACTTACTTTTATAAATTTACATGAAAGTTATTAAGACTTCAATTCAAGACTGTCATTTTGACCAGCAGGAGGAATACAGAGAGGTTGGAGAGACTTACATCAACTGATGCTGAGTGAAATGAATAGAACCAGAAGATCGCTGTACACTTCAATGCTGTATGAAGAGGTATTCTGATGGAAGTGGATATCTTCAACATAAAGAAGATCCAACTCACTTCCAGTTGATCAATGATGGACAGAAACAACTACACCCAGAGAAGGAACACTGGGAAGTGAATGTAAATTGTTAGCACTACTGTCTATCTACCCAGGTTACTTATACCTTTGGAATCTAATACTTAATGTGTAACAAGAAAATGGTATTTACACACATATATTATATCTAGATTATATTGTAACATATGTAAAATGTATGGGATTGCCTGTCATCAAGGGGAGGGAGTGGAGGGAGGGGGGGGATAATTTGTAAAAATGAATACAAGGGATAATATTATAAAAAAAAATTACTCATGCATATATACTGTGGAAAAAAAATTCTAAATTTAAAAAAAAAAAAAAAAAGACTGTCATTTTTAGGTGCCTGAGATGGGGAGTTGTGGCTTCAAAATAAACCTTTTTACAACTAATTCCCTAGTGAAAATTAAAGATAGAAAATGAAATTCATAAAATAAATAAGTGTGATATGCTGTTCCACATCGTACACCCTATGACCAAGTGTAGGCACAATTAAATATCACCTTGTGCAAGGACCACCACAGTATTTATTAAGCATCTCCTGTATGTCAGACACTGACAAATGCTGGGAATACAAATTCAAGTAGAAAGAAAGACAGGTTCTACCTTCAAAGAGCTTACATGCTCATGGATGTAAGACAATCCATAAAAGGAAAAGAGGAGGAAGAGGTTGGCAGGGAGAGAGACAAAGGCACCAGGTTTGGGCTTACAGCAGAGGTAGTATAACATGGAGAAGAATGAGACATGGCTGGGCTTGGCACACCCCTTTTAAATAATTTAAGAGGAGCCGTCCAATCAGAAGGAGGGCCAAAGGGGCAGAGACCATATACGATGGTGAGGGTGTGGGCTCCAGGAGGGACATATTTATTATGTGAAAGCATAAAAGCTACATAGCAGTAGCTCTCCAGGCAAATACAACTCTCTACACCAGCAGACACAGTAGAGATGGCAGAATGAGCTGCTGAACTGAGTCTACTTCTTGCTTGTTAAGTCAGAAAATGGCATTATACACTCCCCCATAATAAGCTTTGCTTTGAGAATGGCTTTAGAAATATAGGGATGATAAGGATTAGATCCCCTGCAAATCAAGAGGCTGTTTGGTAGTAAGGACAGGACAAAGAACCCTGTTCATATCCTGACTCAGAGACTTAGCTATATAATCTTAGCTAAGTCACTTAAATCTCACTGTCCCTGTATCCTTATGAGTAAAAAAATAAGGGGTTTGAACTCAACGACTTAAAAAAAAATCTTTTTTACATTTATTTTATTCACTCTTCTGAAATAAAACCAAAATGACAGAACTACAGCAATTTTTTTAAGAAACAAAAGAATTAATTACAAAAGAAGAGGAATGGAAAGTAACAATAAGAGATTAAAAACTTCCCCTTCACCTACTGTTCCCTTTATACTTTCCCTCAAACCAAAGGCAAATGAAATAAATGGGATATTTTCAATACAATACTAAGCTAAAGGAAAGCAATACTAATAGCTGCTCAATCTAAACAGGGAAACCAGCTTTTTAGTTGTCAAGAAATTATAAAAATATTCTTCCAACCTGTCCCATTAACCCATCCAGGGAATGCAGCAAGGTAGTAATAATCAGTCAAAGGCTTCATAAGATGTTCTATCTAACTTGAAGTCCATCAATTGAACATACTATAAATTCAAAATACAATTTGTTCCTCTATTGCCCTATTAATAATATGCCATAGGGGAAAGGCCTCAGATGCAAACACCTAGAAAATATCTTAGAATGCCCATTAATTTTCATCTATGTAAAGCTCAATGATTTTTAAAGTGTTTGCCAACTCTATGATCTTATGATTCCATGGGAACACTAGTAAGAATACACCAGCACCAATGCAATAAGAGCTCTTCAGTCCCACCTAAGCCAAAATCAAACCTTAAAGTCTTCAAACTTTTAGATAATAAGGGGTCGTTGTATTAAAACCAAATGTAATCTCCAGAACTATCAATTAGGGAAATTCCCCTGAAATAGGTTAACTGAATTAATTACTTGGGAATTTGAGAGCATTTATGTATTTCATTAAGACTCTTCAGTGAAAGGAATTGAGGAACGCATCAGAAAGGATAATATTCAAACCTCTCTAGGATCTCAGAAAACTTTCTAGAGATTGGGATTATGACACCTGGGTATGAAAAATTGCAAAATATACTCTAGTTTATTTGCTGAAGACAGCAAAAATTAAAGGTTAAAATAAACAGAATAAATTTATTCTTCAGAAAATTAATCTAACAGCCTGCCTGCATGGATTATCCCAGAACTAGAAAATGAGTAGACGCCTATCATTTGGGGAATGGTGAATAAGTTATTGGTCTGTAAAAAATGATGAACAAGCCGACTTCAGAAAATCTGGAAAGGCTTACATGAACAGATGCTGAGTGAAGTGAGCAGAACCAGGAGAACATTGTAACACAGTAACAACAAGATTATGTGATGACCAAATGTGATGGACTTGACTCTTCTCAGCAATACAGTGATCTAAGTAATTCCAATAGATTTGGGATGGCAAATGCTATCTGTATCCAGAAGAAAACTATGAAGATTGAATGCTATTTTCTCCCTCTCCCTCTCTTTTGTATGTTTGCTTTATCTTTCCCTTTTTTCAGATTTTTCTTTCACAAAATGACTAATATGGAAATATGTCTAAAAGGATTGTACAGGTATAACCTATGTCAGATTGTTTGCTCTCTTGGGGAGGGGAGAGGTGAAAGAGAGAAGGAAAAAAAATTGGAACTCAAAAATTTACAAAAATTAATATTGAAAATTAAAATACAATTGAATTTTAAAAAGAGAGAGGAGTCCTTACCTCACATTATTAGTATTACTGAGTTATAAAAGATAAGTAGAAAAGATATTATGCTCTCAAGATGCTGCAGAAGAAACTACTTATAAGCTTATAAGAGAAAAGACAACAGTGAAAAAGACTATCCTAAAAATGTAAATATGTCAATAATAACAGCTGTTACTGTCTTCATAAAGAAAATCACAAGGAAAAAATATATAAACCTTTTTAGGATGATATACACAGATCTAAGTACATTTCATTCTACTACATAATAGCATTCTCTTCTGCACAGAGTTCTTCAGTTTGTCAATTCTTTATAAAATAATTCTGTTATGTAATAAAATGTGGATCCTACGCTCAAATTTTCAAAAATGGCTTTCAAAATCCAATGAAAACTAAAACTCCAAGATAAGCTATGTTCTATTATCAAACAACATGTTTTATAGTTAAACACATTCATAATTCTAAAATGAAGTAAAATGAAATAAAAACAACAGAAACTAGACTAAATTGGTACCCAGTTTCAAGATTCTAGGAATAACCCCTTAGTATTTTACCTTGATGGATTCATTCTCTCATCATATTATGCTGTGCCTCACCCACCAAAAAAGTTGATTTCAAAAAAGATTAACAAAAAATAGAAGACATGTCAAACCAGAGCTTGGTAGTTTCTGTACTATGGTTTGTAAAGCAAATAATACTTTCAATCCATCACTTATAACAATGATTCTAGTGATCAAGCTGTGAAAGTAATCATTGTTTTTGAGTCAGCACGTAATACAGTAGAAGGAATATTACATTAGGAATATGAAGACTTAAGTTACTTATCACAATACAGAATCTCAGAATTAGAAGAGATCTAGAGACCATCCAGTCTAACCTTTACCTAAAACCTGAAATCATCTTTATACATCTTTAAAAAGTGATCAACCTCTTTAAGATATCCAGTGACAGAATTATTCCAACTCTCCATGAAGCCCACTGTACTTCTGGACATCTCTTGTTAAGAGATAAACATCTCAATCTATTATGAGTCAAAATTTGCTCTTCAGTAACTACAGCTCATTGATTATACTTCTGCCCTTAAGGGAGACAAGCACATCAAGTCTAATCTCTCTTCCATATGACAAATTTTGAAATATATGAAATGTCAATTGTATCTTCTTTATGTCTCCTGATGGTGGGGGGAAAGAATATCTATTCAAAGATAAGCATCACAAGCTGCTATAATTAAGGTTCACTTGAGATAATTACAAGTACCATGATTATCATGGTCAAACTCTTCTGAACAGAGCTTAGCTTGTCAATTCTTTCTAAACTGTGACATCCTTAACATAATTCCATAATATGGTTTGAATAGTATGGAGGAATTAACACTGTTGTTCTTTATTTTTTTCTTTTTTTTTTTATTTTTTTTATTTTTTATTATATATATATATATATATATATTTTATAATATTATCCCTTGTATTCATTTTTCCAAATTACCCCCCCTCCCTCTATTCCCTCCCCCCGACGACAGGCAATACCATACATTTTACATGTGTTACAATATAGTCTAAGTACAATACATGTGTGTGAATATCATTTTCTTGTTGCACAATAAACATTAGAATCCGAAGGTACATGCAACCTGGGCAGACAGATATTAGTGCTAACAATTTACATTCCCCTCCCAGTGTTTCTTCTCTGGGTGTAGCTACCTCTGTCCATCATTGATCAACTGGAAGTGAGTTGGATCTTCTTTATGTTGAAGATTTCCACTTCCATCAGAATACATCCTCATACAGTATTGTTGTTGAAGTATACAGTGATCTTCTGGTTCTGCTCATTTCACTCAGCATCAGTTGATTTAAGTCTCTCCAACCCTCTCTGTATTCCTCCTGCTGGTCATTTCTTACCGAGCAATAATATTCCATAACTTTCATATACCACAATTTACCCAACCATTCTCCAATTGATGGACATCCATTCATCTTCCAGTTTCTAGCTACAACAAAAAGAGCTGCCACAAACATTTTGGCACATATATGTCTCTTTCCGCTCTTTAGTATTTCTTTGGGATATAATCCCAGTAGTAGCGCTGCTGGGTCAAAGGGTATGCACAGTTTGATAACTTTTTGGGCATAATTCCAGATTGCTCTCCAGAATGGCTGGATTCTTTCACAACTCCACCAGCAATGTATTAGTGTCCCAATTTCCCCACATCCCCTCCAACATTTGTCATTATTTGTTCCTGTCATCTTAGCCAATCTGACAGGTGTGTAGTGGTATCTCAGAGTGGTCTTAATTTGCATTTCTCTGATCAGTAGTGATTTGGAACACTCTTTCATGTGAGTGGATATAGTTTCAATTTCTTCCTCTGAGAATTGTCTGTTCATATCCTTTGACCATTTATCAATTGGAGAATGGTTCGGTTTCTTATAAATTAGGGTCAGTTCTCTATATATTTTGGAAATGAGACCTTTGTCAGAACCTTTGTTTTTAAAAATATTTTCCCAATTTGTTACTTCCCTTCTAATCTTGTTTGCATTAGTATTATTTGTACAGAAACTTTTTAGTTTGATGTAATCAAAATCTTCTATTTTGTGATCAATAATGATCTCTAGTTCTCCTCTGGTCATAAATTCCTTCCTCCTCCACAAGTCTGAGAGGTAGATTATCCTCTGTTCCTCTAATCTATTTATTATCTCCCTCTTTATGCCTAAATCATGGACCCATTTTGATCTTATCTTGGTATATGGTGTTAAGTGTGGATCCATATCTAATTTCTGCCATACTAATTTCCAGTTTTCCCAACAGTTTTTTCCGAATAATGAATTTTTATCCCTAATGTTGGAATCTTTGGGTTTGTCAAAGATTAGATTGCTATAGATGTACCCTTTTTTGTCCTTTGTATCTAATCTGTTCCACTGATCTACCGGTCTATTTCTTAGCCAATACCAAATGGTTTTGGTGACTGCTGCTATATAATATAGCTTTAGATCAGGTACACTTAGACCACCTTCCTCTGAGTTTTTTTTCATTAGTTCCCTTGCAATTCTTGACCTTTTATTCTTCCATATGAATTTTGTTGTTATTTTTTCTAGGTCATTAAAATAGTTTCTTGGGAGTCTGATTGGTATAGCACTAAATAAATAGATTAGTTTGGGGAGTATTGTCATCTTTATTATATTCGCTCGGCCTATCCAAGAGCACTGAATGTCTTTCCAATTATTTAAATCTGATTTTATTTTTGTGGCAAGTGTTTTGTAATTTTTCTCATATAATTCCTGACTTGTTCTTTATTTTTTTAATGCAACATAGAGTGCACCAGTTGTTTTGGCTGATACATGCTATTTATATTAAGCATGCAAACCAATAAAATTTTTCCCATATGAATTGTGATATCATTCTTATGCAATTTTAAAAAAAATTCAAATATAAAATTTACAGCTATCCCTATTAAATTACCCATCATTCCAATTAATCAATTTCTTTTAGGAACTTCCTTAAATATATATTAACTACCTTTTCTGGTTTTATACTATTTAAAATTCTGAAGATTACCATCTCTCTGCAGCCAAATAATTGCTAAAATTATTTAAAACAACAGGGCCAAAGACAAAACCTTAAACCGATCCACTATATGGGGCAGCTAGGTGGCACCAGGAAGACTCATCTTCCTGAGTTCAAATATAGCTTCAGATATTTAGTTGCTATGTGACCCTGGGCAAGTCACTTAATGAAGAAGGAAAATGGCAAACTATTCCATGATATTTACCAAGAAAACAAGTCAGAAACAACTAAAAAACCAAATGATTCAATCTGATTTATTAAAATTCAAGTATTACTTACCAGCCATGTGACCTTGAGCAGATCATATATTTGCCAAGTTTTAATTTCCTCAGCTATAAAATAAGGAGAATATTTCCTCTAACTACCTCTAGAGGATTATTATGAGAATTATGAGATGCTCTTGTTACAATGATGATAATAATAATAATAATAAGCATAAAGGAAACATAGCTATGTAATAATAGATTATATTAAATTCCACAAATTGTTTAAAAGATTCTAATGTTATTTATCATAGTGAAATAATTTGCTCTTCATCTACCTATTTCTTTAAGTAAACTTCTAAACTTTGATTCTCATTGCCATAATTCACAGAAATTCAGAGCAATAAGAATATACAAAATTTGCAACGTAAACCAAAGTACAAGAGAAATATATACAAGTATTACAATCATAAATTGTATCACAATCAAGGAAAAAACTTAATCTCACCCTATGCCTCACCCACTACTGAATATTCTTTTTTTTTTTTCATAACAACTTTCTAATCCCTTCAACTCTCAGTAGTTTCCTAAGCCACTAGACCTGCCCTAGCTTTACTTTCTTCCCTTAACACCATATTTAACTAATCCATCTCCACATACTCCAGGCTCATTTTCTTTAAAATCCCAGCCTTAAATTACTTACATCATTTGCCTATATATCTCACGTGCTGTAGAAAGAAGCTGAAAAGTCAAATAATACAACTTTCCTGAAAAGATATATTACAAATATACTTTTTAACTTCACTATGGCCCTCATTGTAACAAGAGCATCTTTTATTCTTACCTAAGATCTAATTTCATTCCCCACATAAGTTGTTCCAAATCTCTTCTTTCCTCAAGCCCTTCCATACCACTTTTCACAGCCAAGGTTGTTATTTCTTTACAAAGAAAATTGAGTGTATTTCTTCTGAGTTTCCTTTTCTCTTCTTTCTCTACCATCTAAAATTCCCTTGGAATTATCCAGCATTCTCTCCTTTTTTCCAGGCTTCAATAATGAAATGGTCTTTATTCTAGACTAGGTTGACGCCTCTACAGGTAACCTAATTAAATTCATTCCTCTCTCATATTATTCACTAGATTTCCTCCCCAATCACCACTCCTTTCTCTCCTTCATCCTTTTAAAAAACAAGAATAACCTTCACTAGACTCTACCTACTATCCTTCCAAGGTTTTATCCTGAGCTCTCTTACCTTCCTCAGTCAAATTCCAAGAATAAACCGTCCATATTTACTGCCTATAGTCTATGTTTTTTTACTCACTCCTCAATACTTATTAATCTAACTTCTCTCATCAACTAATTTAAATTATTTTCTCTTGGATTATCAATATTCTTGTATTTGCCAAATCTGATGATCTTTTCTCAGTCCTCATACTTCTTTGTTTCTCTGTTTTGATACTACTCTCCAAGACACTTAATCCTCTGTGTTTTCATGGTTCTTTTATCTTCTTGGTTTCCTTCCATGGCTCCCTGTCTATATCATGTGCCCAAACTGTAAGTGTTCCCCAAGACCCTCTCTTGGACCCTCTTCTCTTTTGATTGTTATTCAATTGTTTGTGACCCTATTTGGGGTTTTCTTGGCAAAGATACTTGTGTGGTTTGCCATTTCTTTCTCCCAACTCTTTTTATAAATGAGGAAACTCAGGTAAACAGGGTTAAATGACTGACTAGGGTCACTCTGCTAGTTAAGTGTCTGAGGCCAGATCTGAACTCAGAAAGATGAATCTACCTAATTCATTCTATCCATAGTGCCATCTCGTCACCTAATCTTTCCCTTCTATATTTTTTCTTTTAGTAATTCATAGGTCCAGTGGGCCTCAGGAGTCCAATAATCCTTACCAAATCAAATTATCTATCACCAGTATCTTCTCTGAGCTTCAGTCCTGCCTGCCTATTTGGTGTGCCAAACTAGTAGTCTCAGAACTATCTCACATTCAACATGTTCAAATTCATTGTTTTTCCCCAAAATGTACTTCCAAACTACTTTATTTCTATTTATGAAACCACCATTCCTTCAATCTCCCTAGTCTGTAAACTCAGGGATATACTTTCTCTCACATTAATGTACCCTGTCATTTGCAAATATTGTCATTTCTATCTCTATATCTCAAATCAAAATCCTTCATTCTCTACTCACCCAATATCATCATGGTGCAGGTTTTCATCATAGCTCAACCTAGATTACTGCACTTGCTTCCTAATTAATCATCCTGGTTTATTTCTCTCCCCCACTCTAATTTATTCTCCACTCAGCTACTTATGCAATTTTCCTTAAGTTATTACTCCCCAAACTCTAATAGCTCCCCATTGCCTCTAGGATAAAATATAAGCTCTTCATTTATTTAAAACTGTCAGTAAACATCATATGTAATGGGGATAAACTGGAGCCATTCCTAGTAAGATCAGGAGTGAAACAAGGTTGCCCACTATCACATTATTATTCAATATTGTATTAGAAACACTAGCCTCTTCAATAAGAGCTGAAAAAGAGATTAAAGGAATTAGTGTAGGTAATGAGGAAACCAAATTATCACTCTTTGCAGATGATATGATAGTATACTTAGAGAATCCTAGAGATTCTACTAAAAAGCTATTAGAAATAATTCACAATGTTAGCAAAGTTGCAAGATACAAAATAAATCCACATAAATCCTCAGCATTTTTATACATCACCAACAAAATCCAACAGCAAGAGATACAAAGAGAAATTCCATTCAAAATAACTGTTGATAGCATAAAATACTTGGGAATCTACCAAAGGAAAGTCAGGAATTATATGCGCAAAATTACAAAACACTTTCCACACAAATAAAATCAGATTTAAATAATTGGAAAATTATTAAGTGCTCTTGGGTAGGCCAAGCGAAAATAAAAGATGACAATACTCCCTAAAATAATCTATTTATTTAGTGCTATACCAATCAGACTCCCAAGAAACTATTTTAATGACCTAGAAAAAATAATAACAAAATTCATCTGGAAGAGCAAAAGGTCAAGAATTTCAAGGGAATTAATGGGAAAAAAATTTAAATGAAGATGGCCTAGCTGTACCTGATCTAAAACTATATCATAAAGCAGAGGTCACCAAAACCATTTGGTATTAGCTAAGAAATACATTAGTTGATCAGTGGAATAGGTTAGGTTCACAGGACAAAATAGTCAATAACTATAGCAATCTAGTGTTTGACAAACCCAAAGATCCCAACTTTTGGGATAAGAATTTATTATTTAACAAAAACTGCTGGGAAAACTGGAAATTAGTATGGCAGAAATTAGGCATGGACCCACACTTACCACCGAACACCAAGATAAGATCAAAATGGGTCCATGATTTAAGCAGAAAGAATGAGATTATAAATCAATGAGAGGAACATAGTAGGACAGTTTACCTCTCAGACTTGTGGAGGAAGAAATTTGTGACCAAAGAAGAACTAGAGATCATTACTGATCACAAAATAGAAAGTTTTGATTGTATCAAATTAAAAAGCCTTTGTACAAACAAAACTAATGCAAACAAGATTAGAAGGGAAGCAACAAAGTGGGAAAACATTTTTATAGTTAAAGGTTCTGATAAAGGCCTCATTTCCAAAATATATAGAGAATTGACTCATAGTTATAAGAAATCAAACCATTCTCCAATTGATATATGGTCAAAGAATATGAACAGACAATTCTCAGATGATGAAATTGAAACTATATCCACTCATATGAAAGAGTGTTTCAAATCACTACTGATCAGAGAAATGCAAATTAAGACAACTCTGAGATACCACTACACACCTGTCAGATTGGCTAAGATGACAGGAAAAAATGATGAATGAAAACTAGGACACTGATGCATTGTTGGTGGAGTTGTGAACGAATCTGGAATTATGCCCAAAAAGTTATCAAACTGTATACTCTTTGATCCAGCAGTGTTACTACTGGGCTTATATCCCAAAGAGATCTTAAAGAAGTGTTAAATGTTTGTGGCAGCCCTTTTTGTAGTGGCTAGAAACTGGAAAACGAATGGATGCCCATCAATTGGAGAATGGTTGGGTAAATTGTGATATATGAATGTTATGGAATATTATTGTTCTGTAAGAAATGACCAACAGGATGAATACAGAGAGGCTTGGAGAGACTTACATGAACTGATGCTGAGTGAAATGAGCAGAACCAGGAGATCATTATACACTTAAACAATAGTGTATGAGGATGTATTCTGATGGAAGTGGATATCTTCAACAAAGAGAAGATCTAATTCAGTTCCAGTCGATCAATGACAGACAGAATCAGCTATACCCCAGAGAAAGAACACTGGGAAATGAGTGTAAACTGTTTGCATTTTTGTTTTTCTTCCCACGTTATTTTTACCTTCTGAATCCAATTCTTCTTGTGCAACAAGAGAACTGTATGGTTATGCACACATATATTGTATCTAGGATATACTATAACATATATAAGACTGCCTGCCATCTAGGGGAGAAGGTGGAGGGAAGGAAGGGAAAAATCGGAACAGAAGTGAGTGCAAGGGATAATGTTGTAAAAAATTACCCATGCATATGTTCTGCCAATAAAGTTATTATAATTAAAAAAAGAGTAAAAAAATAAAATATAAGCTCCTCTATTTAATGATTTTTTAAAAGCCCTTTGCAAGCTCATCTTAGCTTTATTATAGCTCCCAGCTTCACTATATTCATCATGCATTCTCTTCCCATACTCTATATAGTCTAAATGAACTATCCTTTCTTTGTGTTCCTCATATACAGGGGTTGATATTTCTGTACCTTTGCACTGGTCATATCCCACATCTAATCAATATTCTTTCTTCATATCTGCCTTTTCATGACAAAGCTAGAGAACTAACTTCTATCTGAAGCCTTTTTTGATTCTTCCAAGTGTAAGGACAGAGAGGAGATGAGGGAGAGGAGACGAAAGAAAGGGGGAAAGACAGAGAAGAAGAGAGAAAGATGAAGAAAGAGAGGAAAGAAAAGGGGGGGAGGGAAGAAGAGAGGCTATCTCCAATAAAATGAATATTCATTAGAATAAGGATTTTTTTCTTTCTTTTTTGGGGGTCTTTTTATCAATAGTGGTCAGCACAATAAATACCTAGCACAAGCAGACACTTAAAAAATTCTTCTTCACTTAAAAAAAAAAAAAAAAAAAACTTTAGTCATCATGACTTTCAAAAAAGAGAAAATTCTCATGTGAATCTTTGAAACAAGGATTTGAAATGTTGCTCAGACAAAAATAACCTAATTTACCCTATGACAAAGCAAACATGAGTATAGGTAGACTCACCTTAAACAGGTTATTTTATAAAAGTTTGGAAATTTGAAATTTAACACATATTTTCAATTTTTAAAAATGTTCTAACTATGGTCAGGTTCCCAGAAAAGCCTTAAAAGAATCTACTAATAAAGACACTCAACTATATTATGGTGTAATGAGATTTTCCTAGAATCTAACTACCATACTATTCTCATCAGAAAATGCATTGCTACTGAAAGAAATATGGTGGCACTGCCAACATTGGCTCCTGGCTGTGCATCTCCCTTCCAAATCCTTCATTTGTGACAAGCAATAGACCTTTCAAGGAGATATAGCAGATGCCTTCATGTAGCACTGACTGTCCATTTGTAAGCCAGGAGATAACTACAATAAGAATCAACAAATAATTTCTAAAGCTCATTTTGGCTTTGAACTTTCTCAAAAAAAAAAAAAAAAAAAAAAACCACTAACTCCTTCCAGGGAAGTATAGATAAACTTTTTCTTTAGGCTATAGTTCAGCTCCTCAGTTATAATCCTTCATGACTGAGTCAACCTCAGTGATTATATTTACTTGGTATATCCTGTCTCAATGTAAAGTCAATTTTTAAACTCCCAAAGCACATTAACAAAATTCATTCCTAGAAATTGTATTTATTTCAAAATTCAATTACAAACAAACTATTAAACTGAAGGAAGGTTTCAGAAATGCCTTGAAAACAATCCTCAATAAATAATTCCCAATCTCAACAAAATCTGGAAGAAAAAGTATATTTGAAAATATTTAGCATAAATGCTTAGTTTACTAATTATTCATGAATATAAAAGCATTAAATATTTGAAAAGGTGGCAGGAAAATTAGTGACTTTCATACATTTCCAAAGTAGGCATCTTGTCAAGTTCTATTTATGATTGTAATACTTTATTTAGAAAACTCAATTTTATGAGGCCATAAGATCTCATTTCTTTTAATCTATACACCAAAGTTAAGTTTCTCAAAATTCTAGACAACTTACAATGTGTATCTGTACTCTTAGTTAACTAATGATTTTTAATTGATTAATCAATATCCAAAAATATTAGCTAAAATTATTCTGACTGAAGAATCTGAAAATCTACTCATGTTCCATGTATTTTCCAAGTTCCAAAAATGGTTGAATATGGAATGAGTACAATTCTGAAACAATTTAAAAATTTGTTGAATCTTTCAAGGATAATTTATCCAGATCCCAACTTCAATCTCTTTCTCCATATTTTTACAACCTATTTCTATTCTTATTTCAGAAACTCTGTAACTTTGCCAATACTTGAATCCTTCTAAGAAATACAATCATTAAAAGAAAAATTCAATTACTATTTTAGTTTTAAATTTAGAAACTCCAGTTAGAAAACATATCAATTAAATCACTTCAGAAAATAAGCAGATTGAATGCCAGACATAAAAGACCTGAATTCAAATTCTTCCTCTACTATTTCCTGGTTATATTACTGAGGGGAGTGGAGAGGGGAGAACAGTGGGGCTTCTGACAGTCTTCAGCCTGGAAAATGAGGAGATTGAACTGGATAGGCTGTAAGGTCTATTTCAGCTTAAACTAGATGAAACTAGGCTTTAGGATACTACAATCTAACCTAACAAAAAAACTGACTAAAACAAGTATCTTCAGTCAAAAAGTCATGTCAGCAGCAGGATGAATACAGAGAGGCATGGAGAGACTTATATCAACTGATGTTGAGTGAAATGAGAAGAACCAGGAGATCATTATACACTTCAACAACAATACTATATGAGGACGTATTCTGATGGAAGTGGATATCTTCAACATAGAGAAGAGCTAATCCAATTCCAATTGATCAATGATGGACAGAATCAGCTACACCCAGAGAAGGAACAATGGGAAATGAGTGTAAACTGTTAGCATTTTTTGTTTTTCCCCCCCCCAGGTTATTTTTACCTTCCGAATCCAATTCTTCCTTTGCAACAACAAAAACAACAACAAAATTCGGCTCTGCACATATATATTGAACCTAGGATATACTATAACATATTTAATATGTAGGGGAATGCCTGCCATCTAGGGAAGGGGGTGGAGGGAAGGAGGGGGAAAATTTGGAACAGAAGGGAGTACAAGGAATAATGTTGTAAAAAAATTACCTATGCATATGTACTGTCAAAAATGTTATAATTATAAGATTAATTAAAAAAAAAAGTCACGTCAGCAGATCTGGTTTTTGTTTTGTTTGTTTGGGTTTTCATTTAATGCTTCTGGATTTTGCAGCTACTAAAATGGGCTGGAAAAACAACCAAGTAGGGAAGGCAAAAAAGAAAAATCAGCATAAGGCTTCTCCTTTATCATATTTAAAGCTCAGCAAGCACCTAGTTCTAAGAAATGCCAATTTATAGATACTAGTTATTGATTAGAAGTCATAGGAGTCCTTATATTTAGATCACTTCACAACTAGCTGACAATCCAATCTCTAACAACTAGAAGTTTTGTTACAAACCTATAGAAGCTGATCAGATAATTAAATAATAAAATTATTTTGGGTAGGATTACTAAATTAATTTCTAATACACTAGCATCTGATATGGTTATATCATTCTGAGTTACTCAAATATTATAAATTAACATTTTTAAGTTAGTTCACAGTCATTTGCATTTCTCGCTATGATTACCTATTCCCTTGCTCTGTGGGTCTATTCCCCAATCTCATATTTAGTATTTGAGTTTAGAAAATAGATTAATCATAAAAGATCAAACTGATAAGTAAAAAGGAAAAAATGAAAACAAATCAATAATGACAGCCTTAGAGGAAATAAGATATTGACTTGAAAACTACCTAAGAATATATTATGTAAACATGAAAATTACAATTATATTTTAAAAACTGGCACTGTTGGTACATGTGTACTTATGCTATCTAGTTTTAAATATCTGAATGAAATCATTTCTGTTTACCTTTCATTCATTCTTAAGACTCATTAATACTTTGCCATCCTATGCACCACTTTTGTTTACTTTTTCTAATTCTATCTTCCAATTCCTTTTTTATTTATCTCTTTTTCACCTTCTCACCTATTTATACCTAAATCCCAGTAGCACCCATGGTATTATTTGGCCCCACTAGTAATGCTCAATTCTAAAATGGGTTACTGATTTTTATTCTCTAGGATATAAGAATGATGATAAAAGCATAAGAAATTTTTGATGAAATGATTAATTCAAGCATTACCATCAACTTCTAATTATTTGCATCTCAAATTATCTGCTCATAATGCAAAAGTTTGTTCCCAGCACTAATGGCACAGGTAGCACAATCCTTACCACTATGGGACCATATCCCAGCCTAAGTTACACGTAGGACCACTATAATTATCTCTTTCACTTCATGGATGTTAGGGGTAAAGTGCCCCTACAATCTAGAAAATCCACATAAAATTTTTTGTCCCTCCCTTCAAGCCAGAGAAGAAGTTAATTTTTTTCTTTTATAAGGTGTTTATAGTACTTTACTGCAAAATTTGGGTTAAGTATTTGGTCATAGGCTCTGTGTCATCTGCTGGCTTTATATGTCTGCAGCTTCTCCAAAACTGCCCCCAAATTCCAATTTAATTTCTTATGCTGATCTGTGATATAACTATACCACAATGGGGAAAATCACAACATGAAAAGGATATCTAGGCAAAACAAGCATTTTACTACCAAGAAGAGGTATAACCAAGTGAAGATATGACACTTTCCCCACCCAAAAAGTTAGTAACAACCAAAGAGGCCATTGAGGGGCACAATTTCCAAATATATAATTCATTCATTCTACTGCTCCTAAAAACTCAGTTTTCAAGAACAAGATTTCAAATGTCCAATGAGGTGCAGTGGATCATAATTTCTTTCCTAGTCGATAATCGGGAATAGCTAAAAATCTTCATCTTAATGCCTAATTCTAAAAGAAGACAAAAAATTTTACATGAGATAATAAAAAGTCAGTGCAAATTGAGCCAAAGATTTCACCATTTTTGTTACTAAAGATTATATAAGATATATGGAGCATGCTGAATTATTCCTACCTATGTTCACTAGAGGTTTTTTGGTTCAAATAAGTTCTATAATATTAAAAGATCAAGGATATGAAAAGTGGACTTCATAATGTTCTAATATGCTCTAGAGGGAGTCCTAACTTTGTGGGTCTAAACTCCATGTAGACAAGTTAGCTTTGATTTATTCCTAACCACTAATAGAGTAATAAACGTAGTCAATCATATTGACAATTATAATCATAAAATATAAGACTCAGAAATGCGGTATAGAAAAGCAGACTTCTTACCTAGGTCCATTGCTATCTTTTCTCCTGGTTGAACAGCTATCTTTTTCTGGCTTGATTCCCCGATCAGTGAGTTCATTAGCATTCTTCTCTATAACTTCTCCTTCATCAAGTGCTCTGTGCAGGCGGTAATTGACCATCTTCAGAACAATGAAGATAGCAGCTATCATTGGACAATAAACTGCTACTATAATCATGGAAGAAGGAAGAGCCTTCAAGAAAAATGGAAGACAAAATAGAATTATTTTTACCTATGGAAAAGAAAGAAATAAAAATATTAATCAACAAGAATTTTTCAAGTACTTGTTTATTTAGTACTATACTCTAGATGCGATGAGTTATCAAAGTAAAAAGACAGTTCCTACCCAGAATATATTATCATTTAGTTGGAAAGGAAAGAAAAACATATATTAAACCAGGTCTTCTTAATCTGAGATTCCTGAGTTTCAATATAATTTATATATTTTTTGTAATCCTCTACATTTCATTTTACATACTCAACAGCATCCTGAGAAAGGGTCCAAAGGTTTCATCATAGGGGTCCCTGACATTAAAAAGTTAATTGCATCAAACAATTATTAAACAAGAGTACATATAAAAGAATTATGTACTAATATATATATACACAAATAAACGGATATATACATACTCATACATAGCTATAAAAACAAGATCTTTATATATCAATATATAAAAGTACTTGGTAAACAACTTCCATAATGCATGCAAATCAATTAATAGTCTTGGAGTTCCCTGGGTCACAGAGAAGTTAAGTAACTTGCCTAGAATCACCTACTATATCCCCTAAGTGGAAGTTAAAACCAGTCTTTTCAGATTCCAATTCCAACTTTTCTTTCTGTACACCAGGTACTCTCTCATACATAATTAAAATGTTATGCTACACAGTGAAAAAAGATAAAGTATAGTGATGTGTTAATATATGAATGTGAGAACTCACAAAATTCTGGAATGGCAGCAAAGAAAACACAGAAGTTAGGTCTGGAAGATTTACCATTAATCGATACATTAAATAAATAAATTATCTATCCATTTTTAGTACTTACCTCTATTATTATCATACATAATAATAAAGTCTTTATTTTGATGAGAATCTATATAATTTTAGTGTCAGAAGGAACCTAATATGTTACTAAAGAAGCATTCAACAGTCTTCCATATTGTAAACTTTAAACGGATTATTGAAGACACAGTAATTAAATTATAGCTTTGCTATCTGGCTACTAGAAGGTTACAAGGCGTATTTAGTGAAATATAATCCAAATGCAATTATTTAGATACTTAAGTGATCTAATTTGCTTTATTTGTAATGTTTATATTTTTCACTGTTTAAAAAATTAGCTTAAGTGATCTAAATTGCTTTATTTGATATTTTTCACTGTTTAAAAAATTAGCTTAAAATCTCATACAAAAATTAGAATATTAGTTGTTTTATCATATATAAAGATAGGTGTGTTAGAGATTCAAAAGAGAAAATATTAACTAAGATTTCATGATTTAGAATCTCTCAAAAATATGTGAACATAGGCAAGTCATATCCTCCCAAAGTTTGTACAACTTTTGAGCATTTTATACTTTATGTAAAATAAGAGTTAACTCCTGTACTGCCGAGTTTATTCACAAGTTTATTATGATGAAAGCACTCTGGAAACTCTGAGGCACCAACACTATAATCTATCATAACAGATTTTAAGACAGAGACACTGAATTATATATATCAAGTGACCAGAAGAGGAAAAGACTCTTCTAAGTCCTTACTTAAAAGTCTAGAAAAGTATCAGGAGACACTTGTGAGAATTTATGGTGCTTTCTCAAAGCAAAAAATCAAAGAATACTAAGGAAGAATGTAACATACTACTTGTCTTTAAATATGAAGTCATATATTATGGATTTCACACCAGAGAGAAATAATATTTGCCTTTTATTATGTTTGTGCACTTTCAATGGGTCTGCTTTAATTTTTTTTTTTTTTTAAATGGGGGAGAATAGATCTGCTTTGTAAAATCTAAGGAAAAAATTGAGGGCTGGGATTGGGAAAAGGCAAATGTTCCTTTGCAACCTAAAAGTGCTTAATGCTGCACTGGAGTCAAAATTAATTCTTTAAGGCATTTTACTTGAATATAAAAAACATGCATTTTCAAAGGAATAACCATTTTTCTTCAACATTTTAACTGCTTGCTCATTTTTTTAGCTGTTTCCACAAAATGGGTGAGAGTAGAACCAACTGTAAAAATGTAGCTATTAGTGTTTTAATTCAGTTTAAAGCAATGGAGAAAAAAAAAATTAAAAATGGCTCTGTCCATCTTTGCTTTTTCTCTCCTGTTATATAAATACATATACTTTTATTTTTTACCACTTCATGTCAAATGTATAAGTCAACCTAAACATTTCTCTTAGCAGATGAATTACTCTCCTGCCACAAAAAGGCTATTGGAACTGACAGTCTGTTCAAAGTGGTATATTACATTCCTGGATTCCCAACTCCTGGTTTTGTTAAGCCAACTTGTCTAGAATTATTTCAAAGAGATGTTTTTTAAAATGTCTTAAAAACAAATAAAAATTGACTTTTTTCTTTGTTCTTTAAAGGGTGCTGGGGCAGCTAAGTGGCGCAGTAGATAGAATACCACCTCTGAAGTCAGGAGGACCTGAGTTCAAATTTGATCTCATACACTTAACACTGCCTAGCTGGGTGACCCTGGGCACCCTTAACCCCAATTGCCTTAGCAAAAAAAAAAAAAAAAAAAAAGGGGGGGGGCTTGTGTTTATGTGCTATCACATACAGACACTTCCATTACACTTGAGGCAATAGGAGGAAAAAAACAAAATTTAAACAAAAGGCTGAACAAACTATTTCCCCTTCCTCAATATATAAAGAGTAGTTTGAATGCAAAAGACCCTACAGAATGAATAATATTAAGTATAGTTTGTTTCTTTTAACTTCTGAACATAGAAAAAAAAGGGAGTGAAAAAAAAATCTGAAATAAATGTCAAATTAGAAACCAGTGTCCTATGAATGACAAGTATTTCCTATTCAAAGTAATTTATTTTATGCCACATAGTTCAAAAATAACTATTTCCCATTAGAAGTTATCCTTAACATTTCCAGGCTACAAGGGACATTTGTGCTAAAACAAATCAATTCTCCAAATGGGTAAAGTGGGAAAAACACAACTGAGTTCTTTTGTAGCTTTGTTTAAACTTGCCCTCTATACTATATGTATTATCTGACAGGGCTGTCTGTTGGCATGGAGAAAGCTCAGAAATGAATGTAAATAGATCAAAAAAATTTTGTTGTAATTCAGTTTTTGTAAATAGAATCCCAAAAAGTAACTGGCTTTGAATGTTGCTAGTGGCTGTTTAGGATTAATCACATAAACATATACATATATGTATGTATGTATGTATATATATATATATATTTACACATATTTTTAATATAGTTTTTATTTACTAGATTATATGCATGGGTAATTTTATAGCATTGACAATTGCTAAACCTCTTGTTCCAATTTTTCCCCTCCTTCCCCCCACCCCCTCCCCTGGATGGCAAGTTGACTAATACATATACATATATGGCAGGTTGATATAAACTTTTAAACTAGACAGTTTTCCTTCGGTCACATCGTTTTACACGCTAACATTTAACAGAAACCACATAATGTTGTTTATAATCTGTGTTTACAGAGTTTTAGTTATTTTTCCAAACATCACTAATCTGGATTCTAGTCTAGAGGCACCAAATCTATTAAGGACATTAAGAGTTATGAACAAATTCTTCATAAATGAGAAAATGGATTTCTTCATCACTGAAAAAGCAAAAGTGCTTATTTTATACCTTTCAACTCATGAAATGGTAATTTATATCTAGATTAATTCACACTTGATTCTCTAGGAAGCAGATATAGGCTTAAAGTGAATGTGCTCAATAATATAATATTTACTACAGTGTTTAATATAATTCACCTTAAACAAAACATTTTGTTAAAAAATATAAACTTCAAATAATGTTGAAAAAACAAAGCATAAGTTTCTCTCAGGTAATTAAAACTAGGTCCATCATTCCAAACAAATATCTGGCTCTTGCTTTACTCTCATAAACTATCCAGAAAACTCAAAAAACCTACATAGAATCAATGCTTTTAAACTGTAGTGCTGGAGAAAACTTTTGAAACTGGTCAATACTTAAAGAAATTAACTCAACTATTTATTGGAAAGACAAATCCAGAAGCTGAAGCTTACATACTTTGGTCTCTAAACGAGAAGACAAAACTCATTGGAAAAAACTCTGATAGTGGGAAAGATTGAGAGCAAAAAGAAATTGCAAAGAATAAGATGAGAGTGTGTCATGGAAGTAGCAAGAATTGAAGAGACTCCAGGAGATAAAAAAGAACAGAAGGGCTGGCAAACTATGGGGTCACAAAGAATCAGATATAATCAAATGGTTGAACAATCATTAAATGCTTTCTTTTCTATACTTTTTCTACAGAAAGCACTTAAGACTAAGAATGAAAGTACTATAACTGGTGATGGTAGAGAGAGAACCAGGTGATGATGCTGAAAGCATGTCCTTTCCAAGTAACCACTTTAGTCAATATACATTAAGAAATACACAAAAAGAAGGGGAAGGTTCACAAAATAAAGACAGGTCCTTACAGATGTCAATATACTCTAAAAACAATTAGCAAACTTTCTAGAATGGAGTTTTCTCTTGGAACTTTATCCTCAGATTACAAACAGCACTAATATCTGCTTCATAATTTTTAGTTTCTCTTAGAAATGGTACAAAAGTTTATACAGAAGACTTTCAAGAGTTAGACCTGGAGAGGACCTTAATCTTTACCTAATCCAACATCTTTATTCTTTCACTATGCAGATTATGAAAATAAAAATTTAGTCATAGCCCAATGTCTTAAGCAATTAAAGATATACCTCAAAAGATTCAGGCCTTCTGACCGCCAGTATGAAGTTTTCCTCTATACTCTTTCCCTGAAATACAGCCCATAATCTTAATTTGAGGCCAGGTCACAAAACCATAGGCCTTTTTTTATGTGCTGCAAATAAAACCTTCCATATTATGATTAAATCAATTTTTTTTCAAAATAAAATATTCAACTTGTTAATTATACTGCATAAACATGACAGACCTAAATTTAATCTTGTTTATTAAGTTTTTTTCTTCCTACCCAAGATCAGCCTTTTTTTATTTCTTTGATTCCTTTCCTTATGACTAAAGGTACATAAAGATCCTCACTTAGTAATTAAATACTGTGGTATAATCATTTGAATACTAAAAAAAAGAATTATAAATGAGTAGTCTAAAAAATATTTCAATTGAGAAACTCCAGAATTAATAACAAAAGCTTACATTTATCACTTTACAAAAAATACTATGATTAAGAAAAGCAAGTATCATTTCTTCTTTATAAAGGAAGAAACTAAAGCATACAGAATTTAACTAAGTAATAACAGAATATGTTTTTGAGCCTGGATATGGACCACGATCATCTTCTTCCTAAACATTCTAAAGCCAATTGACGTCTTTTATGCCTGCCCTGGATCACCACATTATCATGGCAGGAGGCCTACATAGCTCAGGGGAAGCTGTAACATGCAGGATTACCCAAGATACACAGGTCAGACTGGAGAGTTCTGACAAAAGGTGAAGGAAGGAAATGACAAAACAGTCCAGAATGTTTACCAAGAAAACCCTATTGGAGGGTACTAAAATGATTAAAGATGACATTGGAAGATGAGTTACACTCATCTAGCTAAAGACAGATGTCCTAGAGAACAAAGTCAAGTGGGCCTTAGGAAGCAGTGCTAACAATAACACCAGTAGAGGGGAATTCCAGCTGAGTTGTATTTAAAATCCTTGAACAGATTTCAAGGGAGAGAACACTGGATATGATTAAGCAACTAAACAACAGCAACATTCTCTTATGGCTTCTCCTTTACGTGCATTTGATATAATCAATCTTTGCCAATAAGAACATGGCATGGCTAGTTAAAGGGAAGAAGACCTTTTCCAAAGTTAAGTGAAATCAAAGCTATAAGAGTTTATACAATCTAGTTTTATTTCTTTCAAATGGTATATATTTTAAGCTAAGATATAAACTGATCTATAAATAAGGAATAAACAAGCAATAAGTAGGAAGTCAGATCATTTAGTTTTTTAACTACTGTGGATAGCAACGTCTGGTCTATTTTACAGAGTTGCTATTTAGTTTAAATGAGAATACATATAAATGCCATGCATTAGTATGAATAAAGCAAATTATTATGTAAATGTAATTCAATTAAACATTTTCAAAATAATCATATCAATACTACTTAATATCTGCTTTACATCTGCCTTATTTCCTTAAAACTAAGTATGTGCTCAAATATTTTTATACTGAAAAAATATTTTATCTAAATTCTTAAAATGAATTTCCATGAGAAACTAAGATTCAAATAGTACATAATTTCAAACTGCGTTCATCTGTAGAAATACAGAACCACAGAATTTTAGAACTGGAAGAGACCTTAGAGAGTACCTAAAGAATCTAATCTCATTTTACACATGAGGAAGGTGATTTATTCAACAATTATTTAATGAATATTTAAGCTCAGGATGGTGTGTATCCTTTTTTCACTGCACCAGCTAACATATTACAGGTTCAACTATTAATATCATAACTAAGTCCTACAAGATTTATAGGGGAATTAATTAATATATAATTTATAACAATTGTTTTAGTGGAGGCTGAATTAATCAGCTTCCTTATATACTTTTTCAAACACAAGGCTCTTTGAAAAAAAGGAGATCACAATCATAGGGCAATTATACTAAGTTCAAATATACATCATCTCCTCTTGTTAAACAATTTCATGAAAGCTATGACCTTCCTTATAGGAAGGGAGAATTTGTTTTATAGTAACAAGGGAATAAAGAGAATATGTAGTTCTAGGACATCAAAAATCAACATTTCCCCAGAAATTCTCAATGTAAACATAATAAGCAGGAATACACCCACTAGTCTAAACTTAGAATTTCTTTTACTATCTGATTAGATTTTGACCTGAGATATCCTACACTATCTGATTTCTGAATGAGGAAGTAGAAAAAGGAAAAACCTTGGTCCTAAATGCAATAATTACTAAATGAGAGAAATATTCATTTTTATGATGATGATGGTAGTGACAATAATGATGATGATGTGGTACTTAAACCCAACCTATCCTGATAATGAAATCTGTTCTCTGTACAATAGGGCTACATTTTTATGGCTATCACAGCTTTCTAGAAATATCTGTGCCTTAATTCTAAATTCACTAAAGAATCTTTTTTGTTGTTGTTGTTGGGCTGAAAGAGCCTACCCATGAAAACAGGAAAATTCTGGAAAAATGACAAATTTTTGTTTTGGGATCAGGTGTCATCCCTTACAAAATTTTCATTTACAAATCAGTCTATTTTAAATTTTGTTAAAATCCATTAATCTTGTCATACTCATCACCTCTCAGTGCACTGAGGGAAATTAGCAACATCTGATCTAAATCACAGTAATCTCCCAAACCAGAGTGCAATAACCATGTTAAATATATCCTGAAAATACCTACTTACTTTCTTTCTAGTCTAATAAATGGAACAAAACCTTCAAGTCACAATCCCAACTAATGGCTTACTCAATTCGGTCAAACAATAAGCCGTGTATCTCCATATTTAATACTGCAATATAATAAGATCTCTTTCAGAATTCATTCCATGATACTATGCCATTATCACAGAACCTATATATGTGTATGTTTATGTACTTTATTTGCCTGAAAAGAAAGATGTTTTGTAGACAGTTTCTTTCTTGAAAAGGATGAACTAAAGTTAAATTATGCATCACATATTAAGTGACTAAGGGTAAGTAAATGGAAGAGGAAAAAGCTTTATAACAAAGAAAAGCAAAAAGGAAGAGAAAGAGGGCATACCTTAACCCTCATCCTACTATTAGGGCATTTTTTTTCCTATAAAAACAATTTTAAGACTGCTCATGCAACAGAAACATGAATTGAGATGAAAACCCAATCAAAGAAAAAGCTCCAGCTTCAAAACATCTAACCATTGTAAAAGCTTCTATTAATATTGCCCATATATTCAAAATGCATAATGAGTTCAGCTTTGATGCTAACAGTGAGAATTGGCAGGTTTAGCTCAATCACACAAAGAAAAATCACAGCAAGACCTTGCTCAACTTCATTACTAACAGCAATTGTGGTCATGGGAACATGGAGATTTTGGAGATATAAGCAACAGCATAAAATAAATGGAGGGGATAGCAGTAGGATGAAACATGAATTGAATCTTATTGCTCACTTCTTTTGCCTTTTTTCCATTCCTATCCATTGAGCACGAGATTTCAACAATATTCTGTTGCATTTCCTCATGACTTGCTGACTCTTGTCTGCCTCTTTCTCCATTGACTCAGAACCAAACATAAGCATTTCTTAAAATAATCCAATATGACAATGAAACTGCGATCTCACTAACTTTATCATGACTTTCAATGATGCAGTTCACAACTCTTCTATGCTTGTAAATCTGGTACAACTGTCATCCATGTTTTCCCATAAATTCGCCATCTACCTCCCTGGAAGTCTTGCTTAATTTTTCTTTACAATGTGAAAATACCAAAGGAACACATGAAAAACCCAACAGTTATCCTTTGCTCTCATCTCATGATTAACTCTTCCTTTTTTTTTTTTTTTTTTTTGACTCATATTTGATTGATAACATTCTTCCACATGTCTCTCTTGCATAATTCCTTGTAACTGCTTGCATACTCAGCATGTAGCTCTCAAATGTTCCCTGGGTGATCTTCCACTTCAATTCTTTAGAAACTAATGATCCACAATTTGCAACCATAAAAGGTGTGCCACTAAGAAAAATGTACAATTTTAAAAGCAATAAAGGACACTTTTCATTGTTTATTTCTATACCCAATTGACTGTACATGGACAACATTAAAGTTTGCTCTCTATCAGTTTTCTATCAAAACTACCTATCATGTTTAAATAACAGACATTTTTAAAATCATACATCAAGTTGCTACCCCATCTCCATTTTTTCACTGGTATTGATGATAATTAAATTCTTGAGTGATATCTTACATAGCTATCACTTATCAGGCTCCTCAGTGTTCCAGGAATAGGTGTAATCAGTATTTCATTCACAAGCAAGAGCACCTAGAAAACAATATCCATCTACTGAAAATATTTCTGATTTGAACTTTTTTGGGGAAGTCTTCCACAACAGCAGCAAATTCTTTCATGACCATACATGAATCTATTTTATACTTCAACTTCTTATTAATTAATTGACCAAAAGCTGGAAATCAATATTGATTGCTATTTATAGCTAAGCATTTAAAAATATTCAGGATCTAGATTTTTGTTTGTCTATCTTTTTTGGAGGAAAAGAGAGGGATTAAAGAAAAAATGAGAACAAATTACTAGATTCATAGAATAAGAGAAAACTCTAAATGCACTTCACCTAAATTTTAGCAAAGCCTTTCATGCTATTCTTATAAAGTAGAAAGATATGATTATGCAATGTCATAATAATTTCAGAACTGTTTGAATGGGTTTAACCAAAGAATAGTCATTAGTGATTCAATTTCTAACAAATCATTCATTCAGTGATTCATTGATCACTCACATTTTCTAGTGGAGTGTTGCCATTAACTGTGCTTGAACTTAAACTAACATTTCTATTACAGGGACAAAGGAAAAGAAGGTATGTTCATGAAATATAGTAGTCACAAAGCTAGGCAATCAGAATCAAAATATCCCAATTCCATAACCATTTATTAAACTTTCTGCATATAAAACATTATGTTAAGCACTGAGGATATAAAGATAAATTTTATTTCTATAATAGTACAATAAAAAAGATGATTGTACATGAAACTGTGAATTTCTTATGCACAACTTGCTACTTCTTTCAAATATACAACAAAATTATCATCTAAATTTCTTTCCTTCCTCCCCCCACCTTGCCCTAGAGATGGCTACTATTAAGACACAAATTGGCATATATATATAAAATTATTCTATCTAAACATATTTCTGCTTATCAGTTCTTTTTCTGGATGTGGATACCATCTTCATATGTTCTTTGTAGTTAATTTGAGAATTGATAATACACAAAAAAACATATTTGCTCAGTCATTCTTAAAACTAAATAACTATTACTGTACATGTTTTCTTGGTTCTGTTCATTTCATTTTTCATTATTCTGTTCAAGTCTTCCCATGTTACTCTAAAATCAGTGGGCTCAACTTACTTATTTCCAATGTGATACTCCTCAAACCACCTCAGCTACATACAGAGATAGTCCTAACCTATCAAGAGTATATTATCATTCAAGATGGCGGAGAAGAAACACATGACTCTGTGAACGTCCTCACTCCCTCACAACCAATTAGATAAATTAAGTCTCAGAATTAGCTCAGGACTGATAGATACCACAAGGACTGGAAGCACAACTTACCAGCTGAAGAGAATCTGAAGTTTCAACAGGAAAGGTCAGTTCCCAGGGGAGGAAGAAGAGAGGCCAGCACAGACGGCTGGGTGCTTGCATACTGCGCCCATTGCGCTGGGAAGGGCTCTGGGATTAGAGAAGCCACTGAGGTAAAGGAATCTGGCACAGGCTGTTAGCTCTTCTCTGCTAATTATTTAGCAGTTCAGAAGAGAAAGCCAAAATATTTTAAAACTCAGATTAGATTTTCCCCGGACCCTGGAGGTGACTCAGCAGATCTCGGCACCAGGGGGTGTGGCCTCAGCTACCTCCTGAGAATAGTTAAGAGATTAACAAGTGGGTGGATACGGCCCAAGGCAACACACTCTGCCTAGCTTAGCTGGAGGGAGTGGAACTCAGCTCCAGGAAGTCCCAGAGAAGCGGAACCTTTGAACTAGGGACCGCGGTTTCTGGCAGACACTTCCAGTTTGAGCACAGGGGCTTTTCACGTCACCTGCTGCAGACATCCACTCCCCACCTGGACACATAGTCTGGGCTTTGTGCTGTCTTTACTATTCAACGTCCTCGAAGCACAGTAGTGCTAATCACCTCTGAGGCACTTCCAGGGAGGGGGTGGGGAACTCTCTCCCAGAGCTCTCTCTTAGCTCAGGCGCAGGAGCCGCTGCTGCATCCATCCAGTCTGGGAGGAAGCTGGTAAAGAAGTAAATAAATAATTTCCTACCCCAGGGACAGACCCCAAAAGTTTTTTTAAGTATGAGCAAAAAGCCAAGAAAAACCATAGATTCCTTCTATACAGAGAAAGAGCGGGTATCCAACCCCGAGGAAGTTAACAGCAGAGAGTCAGCAGATAACAACCTAAAGGGAAACGATTCCTGCCCCCCATCACATAACTCTCTCCTAGAAGAAACTCATAAAAAATTAAGGGAGATTGAAGAAAAAATGGGGAAAGGAAAGGGAAGCTATGATAGAGAATAACAACGTCCTGAAATTGGAGTTGGAAAAAATAAAGAATTCACAGGAGATGCAGGGAAACAAAATTTATGAATTAGAAAAGGTTAAAAAAACACAGGAAAGTAGGATTTCTGAATTGGAAAAGATAAAAAAGTCTCAAGAAAATAGAATTTCTGAATTGGAAAAAGAAAATAATTCTCAAAAAAAAAAAATTAGGGAAATGGAAAAAAATTCAATAGAGCAAAATAATTCATTTAAAAACGAAATTGGGCATTTACAAAAAGAACTAAAAACTGTGAAAGAAGAAAATAACTCCTTAAAAGTCAGGATGGAACAAATAGAAATGAATGATTCACAGAGAACCCAAGAATCAGTCAAACAAAACAAAAAAAATGAGAAGCTGGAGAACAACGTCAAATACTGACTGGGAAAATCTATAGACCTGGAAAATAGATCTAGGAGAGATAATCTGCGGATTATTGGACTTCCAGAAAACTATGACCAAAAAAAGAGCCTAGATTCTATTTTACAGGAAATTATCAAAGAGAACTGTCCAGAGATAATAGAAACAGAAGGGAAAGTAGATGTGGAAAGAATTCATCGAACTCCTTCTCAAATAGACCCTAAAAAAAAGAACACCACGGAATATTGTGGCTAAGCTGCAGAATTACCACACAAAGGAGAAAATCCTGCAAGCAGCTAGAAAAAAACAATTTAAATACCAAGGTGCCACAATAAGGGTCACCCAAGATCTGGCTGCCTCTACATTAAAAGATAGAAGGGCCTGGAACCTGATATTCCGTAAGGCAAAAGATCAAGGACTGCAACCAAGAATGAACTACCCAGCTAAGTTTAGCATCTTTTTCCATGGAAGAAGATGGTCATTCAATGAAACAGAGGAATTCTATATGTTTCTAAGAAAAAAACCAGACTTAAACAAAAAATTTGATCTACATCCACAAGACTGAAGAGAAACAGAAAAAGGTACACAGAACCCTTAAGAACTGTAACTCTGTTGTGGGTATATAAAAAATACTCAAGGATAATTTGATTTTACTGATATAAAAGAAAAAAAGGGGGGTGTAGTAAAGGGAAGGAGGTCGGTTCAGAAAAAGGGGAAGGAATGATAAAAAGAGGGAAACTACATCCCAGGAAGAGGCATAGAAAATACACCATATCTGAGGGAACTTAGTGAGGGGGAGAATCATTGTGTGAATCTTACTCTCATCAGGAGAGGCTCAAAGAGTAAATAATTAACATATTTGTTTTTCAGAGAATTTTCTCTCACCTCATTAAAAGGGGGGAGAGGAAAAGGGAAAAGGAAAAGGAGAACAAGTGAAGGGACTTGGAAGGAGGGGGGAGGGATCCTAAAAAAAAAAAAAGAGGGAGGGTTGCGTGTCACAAGGGGGGTCTGTAAATTAAATATCGGGGAGGGGGATCAGGGGGGTCAAGGGAAAAAAGCATAATCTGGGGATAATACGATGGCAGGAAATACAGAATTAGTAATTTTAACTGTAAATGTAAATGGGATGAACGATCCCATCAAACGGAGACGGATAGCAGATTGGATCAAAAAGCAGAACCCTACAATATGTTGTCTACAGGAAACACACTTAAAGCAGGGAGATACATACAGAATAAAGGTAAAAGGTTGGAACAGAGCCTATTATGCTTCAGGTAAAGCCAAAAAAGCAGGGGTAGCTATCCTTATCTCAGATCAAGCAAAAGCAGAAGTAGATCTCGTTAAAAGAGATAAGGAAGGAAACTATATCCTGCTGAAAGGTAGCATAAATAATGAAGCCATATCAATACTAAACATATATGCACCAAGTGGTATAGCATCTAACTTTCTAAAGGAAAAGTTAAGAGAACTGCAAGAAGAAATAGACAGTAAAACTATAATAGTGGGAGATCTCAACCTTGCACTCTCAGATTTAGACAAATCAAACCACAAAACAAACAAGAAAGAAATTAAAAAAGTAAATAGAACATTAGAAAAACTAGGTATGATAGACCTTTGGAGAAAACTGAATGGCAATAGAAAGGAATATACTTTCTTCTCAGCAGTTCATGGATCCTATACAAAAATAGACCATATATTAGGACATAAAGATCTCAAAATTAAATGTAGGAAGGCAGAAATAATAAATGCCTTCTTCTCAGATCACAATGCAATAAAAGCTACATTCAGTAAAAAGTTAGGGGTAAATAGACCAAAAAGTAATTGGAAACTGAATAATCTCATCTTAAAGAATGACTGGGTGAAAGAGCAAATTATAGAAACAATTAACAATTTCACCCAAGATAATGACAATGATGAGACATCATATCAAAATCTTTGGGATGCAGCTAAAGCAGTAATAAGGGGAAATTTTATATCTTTAGAGGCTTATTTGAAGAAAATTGAGAAAGAGAAGATTAACGAATTGGGCTTACAACTTAAAAGGCTAGAAAAAGACCAAATTATAAACCCCCAACCAAAAATTAAACTCGAAATACAAAAATTAAAAGGAGAAATCAATAAAATTGAAAGTAAAAAAAACTATTGAATTAATAAATAAAACCAAGAGTTGGTTTTATGAAAAAGCCAATAAAATAGATAAACCTTTGGTAAATTTGATCAAAAAAAAGAAAGAGGAAAATCAAATTGATAGTCTTACAAATGAAAAGGGGGATCTTTCCACCAATGAAGAGGAAATTAGAGAAATAATAAGGAGTTACTTTGCCCAACTTTATGCCAATAAATTTGATAACTTAAGTGAAATGGATGACTTCCTCCAAAAATATAGGCTCCCTAGATTAACAGAGGAGGAGATAAATTGCTTAAATAGTCCCATTTCAGAAAAAGAAATAGAACAAGCTATTAATCAACTCCCCAGGAAAAAATCCCCAGGGCCAGATGGATTCACATGTGAATTCTACCAAACATTTAAAGAACAATTAGCCCCAATGTTATATAAATTATTTGAAAAAATAGGGGATGAAGGAGTCCTACCAAATTCCTTTTATGACACAGACATGGTACTGATACCTAAACCTGGTAGATCGAAAACTGAGAAAGAAAATTATAGACCAATCTCCTTAATGAATATTGATGCTAAAATCTTAAATAAGATATTAGCAAAAAGACTTCAGAAAATCATCTCCAAGATAATACACTATGATCAAGTAGGATTTATTCCAGGAATGCAGGGCTGGTTTAATATTAGGAAAACTATTAATATAATTGACCATATTAATAATCAAATTAATAAGAACCATATGATCATCTCAATAGATGCAGAAAAAGCATTTGACAAAATCCAACATCCATTCCTACTAAAAACTCTTGAGAGTATAGGAATAAATGGATTATTCCTTAGAATAATCAGGAGTATATATTTAAGACCGTCAGTAAGCATAATATGCAATAGAAATAAACTGCAACCTTTCCCAGTAAGATCAGGAGTGAAACAAGGTTGCCCACTATCACCATTACTATTCAATATAGTACTAGAAACGCTAGCCTCGGCAATAAGAGCCGAGAAAGAGATTCAAGGAATTAGAGTAGGAAATGAGGAAATTAAACTATCACTTTTTGCAGATGACATGATGGTATACTTAGAGAACCCCAAAGACTCTGCTAAAAAGCTACTAGAAATAATTCAAAATTTCAGCAAAGTGGCAGGATACAAAATAAATCCACATAAATCCTCGGCATTTTTATATATCACTAACAAAATGCAACAGCAAGAGATACAAAGAGAAATTCCATTCCAAACAAATGTTGAGAGTATAAAATATTTGGGAATCCATCTACCAAAGAAAAGTCAGGAATTATATGAGAAAAATTACAAAACACTTGCCACAAAAATAAAATCAGATTTAAATAATTGGAAAGACATTCAGTGCTCTTGGATAGGCCGAGCGAATATAATAAAGATGACAATACTCCCCAAACTAATCTATTTATTTAGTGCTATACCAATCAGACTCCCAAGAAACTATTTTAATGACCTAGAAAAAATAACAACAAAATTCATATGGAAGAATAAAAGGTCAAGAATTGCAAGGGAACTAATGAAAAAAAACTCAGAGGAAGGTGGTCTAAGTGTACCTGATCTAAAGCTATATTATATAGCAGCAGTCACCAAAACCATTTGGTATTGGCTAAGAAATAGACCGGTAGATCAGTGGAACAGATTAGATACAAAGGACAAAAAAGGGTACATCTATAGCAATCTAATCTTTGACAAACCCAAAGATTCCAACATTAGGGATAAAAATTCATTATTCGGAAAAAACTGTTGGGAAAACTGGAAATTAGTATGGCAGAAATTAGATATGGATCCACACTTAACACCATATACCAAGATAAGATCAAAATGGGTCCATGATTTAGGCATAAAGAGGGAGATAATAAATAGATTAGAGGAACAGAGGATAATCTACCTCTCAGACTTGTGGAGGAGGAAGGAATTTATGACCAGAGGAGAACTAGAGATCATTATTGATCACAAAATAGAAGATTTTGATTACATCAAACTAAAAAGTTTCTGTACAAATAATACTAATGCAAACAAGATTAGAAGGGAAGTAACAAATTGGGAAAATATTTTTAAAAACAAAGGTTCTGACAAAGGTCTCATTTCCAAAATATATAGAGAACTGACCCTAATTTATAAGAAACCGAACCATTCTCCAATTGATAAATGGTCAAAGGATATGAACAGACAATTCTCAGAGGAAGAAATTGAAACTATATCCACTCACATGAAAGAGTGTTCCAAATCACTACTGATCAGAGAAATGCAAATTAAGACCACTCTGAGATACCACTACACACCTGTCAGATTGGCTAAGATGACAGGAACAAATAATGACAAATGTTGGAGGGGATGTGGGGAAATTGGGACACTAATACATTGCTGGTGGAGTTGTGAAAGAATCCAACCATTCTGGAGAGCAATCTGGAATTATGCCCAAAAAGTTATCAAACTGTGCATACCCTTTGACCCAGCAGCGCTACTACTGGGATTATATCCCAAAGAAATACTAAAGAGCGGAAAGAGACATATATGTGCCAAAATGTTTGTGGCAGCTCTTTTTGTTGTAGCTAGAAACTGGAAGATGAATGGATGTCCATCAGTTGGAGAATGGTTGGGTAAATTGTGGTATATGAAGGTTATGGAATATTATTGCTCTGTAAGAAATGACCAGCAGGAGGAATACAGAGAGGCCTGGAGAGACTTGAATCAACTGATGCTGAGTGAAATGAGCAGAACCAGAAGATCACTGTACACTTCAACAACAATACTGTATGAGGATGTATTCTGATGGAAGTGGAAATCTTCAACATAAAGAAGAGCCAACTCACTTCCAGTTGATCAATGATGGACAGAGGTAGCTACACCCAGAGAAGAAACACTGGGAGGGGAATGTAAATTGTTAGCACTAATATCTGTCTGCCCAGGTTGCATGTACCTTCAGATTCTAATGTTTATTGTGCAACAAGAAAATGATATTCACACACATGTATTGTACCTAGACTATATTGTAACACATGTAAAATGTATGGTATTGCCTGTCGTCGGGGGGAGGGAATAGAGGGAGGGGGGGTAATTTGGAAAAATGAATACAAGGGATAATATTATAATATATATATATATATAAAATAAAAAAAAATAAATAAATAAAAAGATTTTAAATTGCCCTGGAGGAAGAAAAGATTCACTAAGAGCTCTCCATAACAGTGAAATCAACTATTCTGTAAAAAGACAAAACAAAAAAAAACTAAAACTTTAACATTAAAAAAAAAAAAAAAAAAAAGAAGATCCAACTCACTTCCAGTTGATCAATGATGGACAGAGGTAGCTACACCCAGAGAAGAAACACTGGGAGGGGAATGTAAATTGTTAGCACTAATATCTGTCTGCCCAGGTTGCATGTACCTTCAGATTCTAATGTTTATTGTGCAACAAGAAAATGATATTCACACACATGTATTGTACCTAGACTATATTGTAACACATGTAAAATGTATGGTATTGCCTGTCGTCGGGGGGAGGGAATAGAGGGAGGGGGGGTAATTTGGAAAAATGAATACAAGGGATAATATTATAAATATATATATATATAATAAAAAAATTTAAAAAAAAAAGAAAAAAAAAGAGTATATTATCATTCATGAGTGTTCCATAGCCATGAACTGTAAAAACCCTGTATCTGATCATAAATCTTACTAATCACCCCCTCTGTTATGTAGTTCTTAAATCATATTTTTCATCCTCACCATAATTTCAAATCCTTCTACTTCTGAATTGTTTCCCAAGCCATCACCCTTTCTTCATCCTGAACTCCCATAGTGAATTAGTTCAATTCTATAGTGTACTCCACTATCCAGTCCCTTCTCCTTCTCTATCTTTCACTGACTATACTGTCATGCTCCAACCTTGAACTCCTAACTCCTAACAACTCTTTTGCTACCTTTGCTCATATTCTCATTCTACTAGTCAAATACCTAGCAAATTTATGTTATATAATCTTTTTTTTTCTCCCCTGAGGCTGGGGTTAAGTCACTTGCCCAGGGTCACACAGCTAGGAAGTGTTAAGTGTCTGAGACCATATTGAACTCAGGTCCTCCTGAATTCAGGGCTGGTGCTCTATCCACTACGCCACCCCGGCTGCCCTATGTTATATAATCTCAACTGAGCCTTCAAAGAATAACTAATTCTAGTTTGTTTGCAAAAATAGATAGCAGAATCCACTCAATTTCACCTACAATACAAAGATGGTCTTAACACCTAAACCAAGTGGTACAGATAAAAATATAAAGAAAGAAAAATATAAACCATCATCTCTAATGAATAATAATGCAATGATAATTGTGGAAATATGTATAGAAGAACTGTACATGTTTAACATATATTGAATTATTTGCTGTCTAAGACAGAGGAAGGAAAGGGAGGGAGAAAAAATCTGGAACACAAGTTTTACAAGGGTGAATGCTGAAAACTATCTGCATATATTTTGAAATTAAAAAGCTATTATTTTTTAAATGATGCAAAATACTGACTAGAAGATTAGAAAAGAAGCTGCAACATATTAAAAATACACTATGAATAAGCTGGATTTATATTAGGACTGCAATATTGGTTCAATTTTAAGGAAGCCATAAACATGACAGACCACAACAAACATTTTTTTAAACTAAAAAGCTCAAGAATAAACGAACTGGTTTTTTTATCTAAATTTATTAATATCTATAGTAATCATCTAAATTTAACATTTATCTTTATCTGTTTGAATGTTTTCTTCTAGTTAAAATATTCATTAAATTGTAAGTTTTTTGTTGTTGTTGTTGTTGGTTTTTTTTTTTTTTTAACCTCTTTTTGTATCCCTCAGGTTTAGTACATTACCTGGCAAAATAGATATCCAATAAATATATATTGAATAATAACATGAAAGGTGGTAGAGCTCCCACAGAAACTCCAAGATACCTGAAAACAGTTCCAGAAAATATAAGATGAAGAAACTTAAGAAGACTTAAAAGTAACCTCCTGTATCTAGAACAAAATGAGGGCCAAAAGAAGGTAGAAAAGATAAATGTCAATGCAGGAAAGGCAATACAAATTCCAGTAACTTGTCCAGGATCCAAGAAAGAGGCAAGCCAGCAAGCACTAACAACAGAAGTGTCCCAGGTAAGCACCAAATTCCAAATTTCATCTTGTGCAGAAGCCCTTTCCCAATATTGCCAAGTTCCTACTTTTTGAAATAACCTTCTAACACTGTATATATCTTGTATGTAAAAATTTTGGCACATTTTCTCTCCTATTATTCTCTTTAAAGATAGGAACTGTTTTCTTTCTTTATATTTCAGCATTTTACTGCAGTGCCTGGCACATAGTAAGCACTTGATATATGCTCACCAACTCACCATTATTATTTGATATAGTTCTAAAAAAAACTAGGAAATAAACGAAGGTAGAATAAGCATAAGATGAGGAAATAATTATCACTTTTTGAAGTAGTTTTACTCTAAGGTTTCCTTAGAGAAAATTAAACATTCAACTAAAATTAAATAACTCTATTAAAGTAGCAAGATATAAAATAAACCTACAAAAATTATAGGACTTTCCTGTATATTACCATCAAAATTCAGAAGGAAAAGACAGAAAAACAAATTCTATTCAAAATAACTATAGTAGGTATGGTTATACAGGCTGGGCAGGGTAGCTTTCATCTGCTCCAAAGGACCCCTTCCTGTATAGGAAGTTTCTACTGGCAGAGTCCTCAAGTGAAAAATCATCTGATCTATCTCCTACTGGAGCATCCCCTAAGAAAAAGCTGCAAGAAGCTGGGTCAGGAATCTTCCCTCTATCTCAAAGCAACCATTTCCATCTCTGCAAGGCAACATCTACCTGCTACCACCTGCCTATGGCAGCAGAAATGTGGAGAACCTCTAGTGCAAAGAACAACCTTCTTTTTGATTTCAAGCCTTACATCTCTCACTGCACCTGTCCTTGGAGGGATGAGGAAAGCTGATGTGCAGATTGCTCTTCCATCTCCAGTTGTGCCCCATTCCTTCCTAATCTCCAATCTTTGAAGGAATGAAGATCTGTGAAGTAGGACCTCATTGCTTACCCTTCAACATTTCTCTCAGCTGAGAATCTTTTCTCATACATTACAGAAAAAATGGAGGCCATTCTCTCTCTTCATCTCCTAACTCTAATGCTTTTTGCCACTATCTCCTTTCATTCTCGGCTCCCATGATGAAATGGCCTTACTCCTTACCAAAGCTAATCCCGAGCTGTCTCCTCTATTATCCTCATTTCTTTCCCTCGTTTTCAATTTCTTTTTCTTTAGTAGCTGATTCACTACTTTCTACACACATGCCTATGTGCCCCCCATTCTTAAAAAAACCCTCTTACAACAGAGGATAATCTACCTCTCAGACTTGTGGAGGAGGAAGGAATTTATGACCAGAGGAGAACTAGAGATCATTATTGATCACAAAATAGAAGATTTTGATTACATCAAACTAAAAAGTTTCTGTACAAATAATACTAATGCAAACAAGATTAGAAGGGAAGTAACAAATTGGGAAAATATTTTTAAAAACAAAGGTTCTGACAAAGGTCTCATTTCCAAAATATATAGAGAACTGACCCAAATTTATAAGAAACCGAACCATTCTCCAATTGATAAATGGTCAAAGGATATGAACAGACAATTCTCAGAGGAAGAAATTGAAACTATATCCACTCACATGAAAGAGTGTTCCAAATCACTACTGATCAGAGAAATGCAAATTAAGACCACTCTGAGATACCACTACACACCTGTCAGATTGGCTAAGATGACAGGAACAAATAACGATGAATGTTGGAGGGGCTGTGGGGAAACTGGGACACTAATACATTGCTGGTGGAGTTGTGAAAGAATCCAGCCATTCTGGAGAGCAATCTGGAATTATGCCCAAAAAGTTATCAAACTGTGCATACCCTTTGACCCAGCAGCGCTATTACTGGGATTATATCCCAAAGAAATACTAAAGAGCGGAAAGAGACATATATGTGCCAAAATGTTTGTGGCGGCTCTTTTTGTTGTAGCTAGAAACTGGAGGATGAATGGATGTCCATCAGTTGGAGAATGGTTGGGTAAATTGTGGTATATGAAGGTTATGGAATATTATTGCTCGGTAAGAAATGACCAGCAGGAGGAATATAGAGAGGCCTGGAGAGACTTAAATCAACTGATGCTGAGTGAAATGAGCAGAACCAGAAGATCACTGTACACTTCAACAACAATGCTGTATGAGGATGTATTCTGATGGAAGTGGAAATCTTCAACATAAAGAAGATCTAACTCACTTCCAGTTGATCAATGATGGACAGAGGTAGCTGCACCCAGAGAAGAAACACTGGGAGGGGAATGAAAATTGTTAGCACTAATATCTGTCTGCCCAGGTTGCATGTACCTTCGGATTCTAATGTTTATTGTGCAACAAGAAAGTGATATTCGCACACATGTATTGTACCTAGACTATATTGTAACACATGTAAAATGTATGGTATTGCCTGTCGTCGGGGGGGAGGGAATAGAGGGAGGGGGGGTAAATTGGAAAAATGAATACAAGGGATAATATTATAAAATATATATATATATATATATATAATAATAAAAAAAAAAAAAAAAAAAACCCTCTTACTCCTTAATCCTTCCATCCAAGATCACTATGCTCTTTTGTCCTTTGTAGCTAAACACCATGAAAAAAAAAAATCGTCTATGATATGTGCCTTCATTTTTCTTCTCACTCCTCAAACTCCCTATAATCTAGCTTCAGTTCTCATCATTCCACTGAAACTACTTTCTCCAAAGGCATTAATGAGTTTTCAGTTGCCAAATTCAATAACTTTTTCCCAATTCTAACTCTCCTTGACCTGTCTGCAGCCTTTGATTCTACTAATCACCCTCCCTCCTTGAGCTCTCTTCTCTTCTGATTTTCAAGACACCAAAGTCTCATGAATGTCTTCCTACTTCCCTGATCACTCCTCTCTTTTTTGCTGGACTCTTCTCCAAAACCTCCTCTTTAACTTTAGGGGTCCCTCAGGATTCTATCCTGAGTCCTAACAACTTCTATATTTTCTTTCATTGAGCAATCTCAAGAACTTCCATGGATACAATTATCATCTCTACGATGATCACTCTCAAATTTCCACTGCTGAATCCAACCATGGATGGTATGCATGCTTAGCTATAGTCTGCTTGGGAGGAAAGAGGTAAAAAATAAAATAAAAAGTGCTCAGTAGAGAACAAAAGAAAACTTACAAGGAAGCAAAGATGGGCACTTACAAATCCAATGTCTTCTATTATTATATATGCTTTCTTGAAATGGAAATGTACTGTTAATATATTTTGAATCATCCTTGATGTTCTGACAATGTTTCTTTTATTTTTCTGGGGTTTTTTTCTATTTTGTTTTAAAGTTTTAAATAAATTTGAGGCATCTAGATGGCACAGTGGATAGAGTACCAGCCCTGAAGTCAGGAGGACCTGAGTTCAAATGTAACCTCCAACTATAACACTTCCTAACTGTGTGTAACTTGGGCAAGTCACTTAACCCCAATTGCTTCAGCAAAACAAAAAGTTTTAAATAAATTTTTGGAAAATTTTAAATTAAAAACAGAGAAAAGAATAGGACCTAGCGATTCCAGATCTCAAGCTATACCACAAAACAAAACAAAAATTTCCACAATTCTCTTATTGTGGAAGAGAGAAACAAATTATAACAACTCTTAAGGGTCTACCTTACACTTACTAAGTTGGCAAATGTGACCCCCCCCAAAAAAAAGCAACTGTTACAAAGGACTTGTTAGGATAAGGATACAAATGTTCTGCTAGAGTTAATCATTCTGAAAAGTAATTTGGAACTATACCCCAAAACTATGTATACTCTTTTACCTAATAAAAGCCTTACTAGGCATATTATTCAAAATGGTTAAATATAGAGGGAAAAGACCCACAGACACAAAAATATTTACAGCTATATATTGTTATAGTAAAATATTAATAACAAAGTGGGTACTTATCACTTGGAAGATAGATGAACAAATTATGATAGAGAAATGAAATGGAATATAATTGCTCTGAAAATGAAAGGGACAGATTCAAGGACACTTTGGAAAACTTCTATAAATGAGGCAGAATAAAATGTGCAAAACTAGCAGAAAATTTATACACTGACTACAACATCATAAAGAACTATAACAGTGAATATAACAATTTATATCTCAATATAATAATTGACAACTCTAGTTCTGAAACGGAGCCAAGGTAAAGCCAGGAAGCTGCTTGAACTGTCCCAGTTTCCCTCAATAACCACATGAAACCAAACTTCTGAAAAGAATCTAGATGACAGGGCCTACAAAGAGACAGAATGAAACAATTTTCCAGCTCAAAATTGGGTGGAAGGACTTCCAGAAAGATCAGTCTCACAGTGCACAGCCCAGCTCAGAGAGTGTCCAGGAAAGCCAATGGAGGGTCTTAATCAAAGGATCAGCAACCAATACCCCTGATCCTGACTCAATAAAATAGTAGCAGAGCAGACCAGTGGGGCAGCCTGCAGTCCCAGAGCAGAAGACAAATTGTCAGTCTAAGAAACAAGGCAACAAGAGGCTGAGCACTAGGTTGGACTCTCCCTGATGGGAGCAGGACACCAAACACAAGGGGCCTCTGCACTCAAAGCTGCATAAGAAGTTTGAAACAGCACCTCCTGTGCCCCAGAATCAGAGCTTGATTTTAAAAGTCAGGAAATGGGGGCAGGAGAGTAGGAAGGAAGAAAGAAAATGATCAAGAGAAATGAACCTTAACCATAGAACTACTATCAGAGAAGTCAAAAAAACAACTCAGAAGACAAAATGCCTACACACAAAACCTCAAAGAGGGAGATGAATTGGCCTTCAGCTCAAAGAGCCATTTTGGAATTTTTAAAAGATTTTTAAGATAAAATAAGAAAGGTGATAGAAAAATTGGAAAAAGAAACGAGAACTATGTAAGAGAGGTACGTAAACAGCTTAGGGAAAAAAAAACAATTCCTTAAAAAATACAAATGGTCAAATGCAAAAAAAAAAAAAAAAATTCTAACTGAAGAAAAACCTTTCAAAGTAGAATTAACCCCCAAAAAGTAAAATCAACCAAATATAAAAGGAAATATGAAAACTAACTGAAAAAAATCATGCATTAAAAAATTAAAAACCAGAACTGGGAAAATAGAAGTTAATGACTGACACATCAATAATCAGTCAAACAAACTAAAAAAACAAAACAAAAAAAACAAAAAAAAAAAAAAAAAAAAAAAAACTGAAAGAAAATGTAAAACACCTCATTGGAAAAACAGGTAACCAGAAAATAGATTGAGGAGAAACAGTAATTAAGAGCTCTGATCAATGAAATGAGTAACCAAGACTCCAAAAGATATTTTCCCCCTTCTTGCTAGTGAAATGATGCAGAATAAGATAAGCATTATCAAATAATTGATCTCTGCAGTTGTTTTGCTTGACTATTCTTATTGGAAATGAGAAGATTAGGGTTTGGGAGGTTTGTTTTCTTAAGTGTAGTAATTGTGATACCAGAAAATGAAAGAAAAAATGAAAAAAATCAATGTATCTTTTTTTTTTACTGTACAGAAGAAAAAAAGTATTAAGGGACACTGATAAGCAGAATAGCAGTAAGACATGTTAAATTTGAAAAAAATTAAAACAAGATGTTCAAAACACATAATTCATAATTTTATATATGTTCTTTTTTCATTTTAATGGCAGCTACACATGACATAGTGAATAGAATATTGGAGTTGCAATCCAGAAAACCTGCATTCAAATGCTACCTTAGACATTTAGCATCTGTAAGATCCTGATTAAGTCACCTAAAGTATCTCAGTTCCAATTATTCTAAATGGGGTTAAAAATGGGGTTAAGAATAACAACTATTTACCAAGGTTGCTGTAAAGATTTAACAGATGTAAAGCACTTTACAAAATATTAAGGCATTATGATTATCATGGAATGTTAATATTCACATTAACTTCATAATAAAAAGTGAAAGGAAAATCAAATTAGCAATATAAATATGAAAAAAGTAAAATAACAGGGAAAGAATAAAGGGTGAGTATAAGATCCTACTATCAGGACAATTAACAAACCTGAAAACTTAAAAGAAACATTTTTATTCACAAAAATATAATACCCAAATAAACAGAATGTCAAAAATATTTTCAATAATCCAAATTTAGAAAAAAGTTTTACTAGTCACAAAGGAATTACCAAAGGAAAAAAATTTTCTTGTGGTCCAGATAGATTCTAGCAAACTTTTAAAGAACTTTATATTTGTGAAATAACATGTTATTCATTTAAAAGTGGAGAAAAATGCAACCTCAAACTCCCTTTTTAAAATCTTTTATTTTTCCAAATACATGTAAAGAAAGTTTTCACCATTCATTTTTGTAAAACTTGGTGATCTAAATTTTTCTCTCTTCTCCCTCACCTTTCCCCTCTTAAATACAGCAAGAAATCTGATATTTCTATATTGGCCATGCTGTACTTGAAAAATCAGACCAAAAGGGGGGAAAAACATGAGAAAGAAAAAAGAAACAAACAAAAAAGTGAAAATACTATGCTCTAATACATATTCAAGTCTCTCCATAGTTCTCTCTCTAAATGTGGATGACATTTTTTTTAAATCACAAATCTATTGGAATTGACTTGTTGAGAAAAGCTGAATCCATCATAGTTGATTGTCATATAATCTTATTGTTAATATGTACAATGTTCTCTTGGTTCTGCTCACGTCACTCATCATCAGTTCCTGAAGGTCTTTCCCAGCTTTTCTGAAATCAAAGTACTCATCAATTCTTATATAGCATTACCTTCATATACCATATACCATAAACTTATTCAGCCATTCTCCAACTGATGGGTAGTCATTCAATTTCCAGGTCCTTGGCACTACAAAAAGGGCTGCTACAAAGATTTTTGCCACATGAGGGTCCTTTTCCCTCTTTTACGGTCTCTTTGGGATACAGAAAGATTGCTAGATCAAAGAGTATACAGTTTGATAGCCCATTGGGCATAGTTCCAAATTGCTCTCCAGAATAACTGGATCAGTTCATAATTCCACCAACAATGTATTAATGTTCCCTTTTTTCCACATTCCCCTCAACATTTATCATGACTTTTTCCTATCATCTTAACTAATCTGAGAGGTGCTACCTCAGAGTGTCTTAATTTCTTTAATCAATAGTGACTAAGAGCATTTTTTTCATATAACTTGAAATGGCTTTAATTTCTTCATCTGAAAATTGTCTATCCATATCCTTTGACCACTCATCAACTGGAGAACGGTTTGTATTCTTAAAATTTGAGTCAGTTTTCTATATATTTTAGGAATGAGGAAGGCATCAGAAACCTTAGACATAAAAACATTTCCCTAGCTTTCTGCTTTTCATCTAATCATGGCTGAATTAGTTTGTGTAAACCATTTTTAATATAATCAAAATTATCCATTTTGCATTTCATAATGTTCTCTAATTATTTGGTCATAAATTCCTCCCTTTTCCATAGATCTGACAGGTAGACTCTCTCTTGCTCTATGTCTAAATCACGAACCCATTTTTGACCTTATTTTGACATGGGGTAGTTAATGCCTAGTTTCTGTCATACTATCCAAACTATAGATAAAGTAAAGCATTTCAAATATGTGAAAACTAAACAGCTTTTTTTGCAAAAAAAAAAAAAAAAATTGGTGAAAATAGGATAAGAAAACAAATAATTGCAGAAAAATCTTGTTTCAGATAGTTTTGATAAAGGATTAATAGCAAATATACAGTCAATTAACAGAAATAGTTAAACCAAACACCACTCCTCATCTATCATCCCCAATAGTTAAATGGTCAAAGCATATACTAGAAAGCTGTCAAAAGAAAACTTACAAACTGTTAAAAACCACATGAAACTGGTTCAAATAATAGTAAGAGACATGAAAGTCAAAACAACTGTGACTATTATATCCAGCAAAATGACAAAAATTATAAAAGATCAAAAGAGTCAATTTTAGAGAAGCTGTAAAAGATAGGCAAACAGTCAGCACTACTGGAAAGCCTCTGAATTAGTACTATTCGAATTATGTACAGCTCATGGCATATAACATGCATCATGCATTTAATATGCATTATATGGTTAATAAATGCTTGTTGAGTGACTCATATCAAAGAATGTTCTAAGCTAATGACAATAAAAGTCATTTTAAAATCTCAAGATGTGTTAGATACTAATTTCAGGGAAAAGCGTAAGCAGAGACTGGAAATTTTTCATAAATCTCTGAAAGAAAAAAGCCAGATTGGGATGAGCAAGGCTCATAACTTGAAGTGGAAGAATGTTCCAGGGAACCAATATCTGGCAGCATAAAATCAAAGAGGTATAAGAACAATAATATCTTTTTTCTTTCTATCAAGAGAAGAACCTAAGAGGCAAGAAAAAATGTACTAGGAAGTATGTATGACCTTTTGCTTTTGTTCCATGAATTAGAACATATATCAACTTATTTACTCATATTTTCAAATCTGTTTTAAAATCTTTACCTATATAATGATCTCATTTATGCCCATTTAATTCAATGCTAAGCCTTTATTTCACTACTGAATTTAAGACTATGCAACAGAAAATGAAATGGGAAAAAAAATTGATTGTTTCTGAAACTTAGTTTGATCTTTTTCTTTTATAACACGACCAGAGGAAAAACTTGGTTTAAAATTATTCTGTTTATTTTACTGGAAAATGCAAGTGTAGAAAGTATCAAGCATTATATAAATAACTAAGAATCTTAACTTTTAGAGCTCCAGGGGACTTCAAAAATCAATCCCAACCACTCCCACCCCCCTCAATTTAAAGCTAAGATCCAAAGAGGTTAAAGGAAATTTTACAAAAGTTGAAAAATGAGGGACACTGCCAAGATTCAAAGACACAGGTTCTGATTTCCAACTCAACAATCTTTTTCCTAATAATAATAATAATTTCACCTCCAGTAAATTCTCCAGTTCCAATACTAACAAGTTTGTAAAAATAAGAATGCTATTCTTTCTTCTAGTAAAAGGCTAATCTATTTATATATGCTTTGACTTGATAAATGCTATTATAATTTACACACACAGCTTGAGCTTTTTAATACGGGTTACCACATGCCACTATAAAGCTTAGAAGTACTTTTTTCTTTAATGATTTTTTTTTTAAGGCTCATCATTCAACATTTATTAAGCACTTAACTCTGGATCAGAAGCTAATAAGCATTGATGATATAAAGACAAAAATTTTTAAAACTCCCACCCTCAAGAAGTTTAAGTTCCCATTAAGAGGAAACTATAAGCTCAAAGTTAAGTAAATTAAAAAGTAATTTCAGGGGAAAGGCAGAAGGGTACTAACAAGTAAGAAAAGGGTTTAGATTTTTTGTGGGTTTTGTTAGTAGAAAGGCATTGGCACCCGAGCCTTAAACGAAGATAGGAATTCTTCAAGGCAGAAGTAAAGAGATTTTGTTCTAAGTTTAAGGAACAGCCCAATGCAAAGTAATGGATGTAAAGAATAAAATATCAGTATTAGGGAACAAATTGGCTGGAACACCGAGTGTGGCAAATAGAGCAAAATGCATGAAAAGGAGACCACACAGGGAAGGGTATTAAATGCCAGAGAAATGTGTATATGTTACTAGAAGCAACTGGAGCCACTGGAGCTCTCCAAGCATGGGTGTGAAAAAGTCAGATCTGTGTTTGAAGAGAATCAATTTGACAGTGATGTAGCAAATGAAGTAGAAAAGGGAAACAAACCTAAGACTAGAAGGCCACTTACAAAGCTACTGCAATTACACAGATTATGTACAGTGAGAATCTGAACTAAAGTGGTAATTCTGTGAGTAGAAATGGGACAAAGATTTTGTACAAGGTAGAAAAGATATGGTTGCAAGTTAGAAAGAGAAGTTGAAAGGAAGCAGAGTAAAAGATAGATTCTGGTAATATAGGAGGCTATAAGAATGGTGATACCTTCAAAAAAAACCAGAAGTCAGGAAGAAGAATAAACTGGGGAAAAAAGATGATTTGTTTTGGACATGTTGAGTTTGAAATCCATGTGGCAGTATGGTATATACAACTAGAATAATAGACAATGATGCAGGATGAAGTTAGAACAATGTGAGGGCTAAACAAAACAGGAATCATTTGCAAGGAGATAATTAAATCCATTAAAAGTGAAGATAGCAGCTAACATTATATAATGCTTTAAAGTTTCTAAAGCACATTACATATACTATCTCATTTGATTCTTACAATAATCTTGTGAGACAGGTGCTATTTTTATCTCCATTTTATATATTAGGAAACTGAAGTTGAGAGTTCAAGGAACTTCTGAAGGAGAGAGGAAGGGGGGAGAGAAGGGAAAGAGGGAGGGGGGAAGGAGAGGGGGGAAGGAAGAGGAGGAGAGAGGCAAAACAATAAAGCCAACTTCCAGAAACTTGACAAATACAAAAGAAAAAATGTAAGAACCATGGACTAGGAGTAAGGAGACTTGGGTTTTAGTACCAATTCTACCTTGATCTTACTAATGAGTAATTTAACCATTCATCTTGGGCTTCAGTTTTTCTGAGCTATATGATCTCTAAAGGCCCTTTCCAACTTTTAAATCCTAAAATCTAAAAATACTGTACTTGAAATATTGACTTTTAAATGGCTACAGCCTGTTTTCCTAAAGTACTTGCCTCAAACAACACATTTTTAAAAATCAGGTTTAAACCAATACTTTAAACCACATTCCACAATAAAATCAAAATAGATGTGACCTAATTATTAAAAATTATACTATTAAAATTATACAAAAAGATTACACATTTCTCACAGCTATGAGTAGGGAGTAAATTCTGAACCAAGTTAGATATAGGGTAATTACAAAAGATAAAAATATTTACTTTTAATTACATTAAGTTGAAAAACTTCTACAGAAACAAAATTTGTGCAACCAACAAAGGAAGCAGTCAAGAAGGGAAAATTAAAATCTTTTTATTATATACCTGATATCTTGATCTCCAACACAGAAAACTATGACATACATAGACAACAGGCAACAGGTGAGATCAAAAGTTATTAATAAATAGTAACTTTGGGCAAGTCATTTAACCCCATTGGATCTGTTACTTCACTTTAAAAATTAACGATCTGAACAGGAGATTCTGAGATCCTGAGTAGATTAAATGTGATTGAAACCAAACCTAATTCAAGAACAACTTAAACCTCAATTTGCTAAAAGAAAATGTAACCATTCTTACAAAAATTAGTCTTCTTCAAAATAACTATATTTTAATTTGTGGATACATTACAATATGTATAATTCATTATACTTACATATATAGTTTACAATTTATATAGAGAAGTTTCATCTTTGAAACAGTTTTGAAGCCTTGCTTTTATCACTACCCAGTGAGTCTTACAGAAAGATGAAAAGTGTAATTTAACAAAACTAAACAATAAATTAACCATGAATGACAGTGTATGTGATATTCCAGATCCATAGCTCCTTACTTTTACAATATAGGAAGGTAGGTGAATATTTTTATCTTTTAACTTTCTCAGCTACATGAAAAAAAATATTTTAACCTTCATTCTTTAAAATTTTGAATTCCAAATTTTCTTCCTCCTTTCCTTGCCTTCTTTGAGAAGTCAAGCATTTTGCTATAGAATATATATGCTCAGCCATACAAAACATATTTCCGTATTAACTATGTTTAAAAAGTATGCTTTGAATTGCAATAGGACTGTCAGCTTTCTCTGGCAATGAAAAGTATTTTTCATCTTAAGTCCTTCAGAATTATCTTAGAAAATTGTATTGGTAAGAAGTATGGCTAAGTTATTTATAGCTGATCATCATATAACACTGCTGTTACTATATATAATGGTCTCCTGGTTCTGCTCACTTTACTTTCCATCAGTTAATATAAACTTTCCAAGTTTTCCTGAAAAAGATTCTATTCGTCATGCAATTAAGTATTTTTGTAGACAAAGATTTTTTCTTTCATTTCTCTGGGTCAATATTGCTGGGTCAAAAAGCATGGTGAATTTTTTTTTTCAATGCTTGTCCAGGATCAAGTTTGAGCTTTATAATTATATAGTGTTAAGTTTCATTCTGTTGTGCTTTCCACTTGCATTATTATAGTCATTATATATAACTTTCCTAATTACATTCTGTTTCATTTTTATAAATTTTCCATTAAAATATAAATGCACTGCAAGATGGATTGTTTTCAAACTTTTTCAACCTGTATCCCTAGCAGCTTTCTAGCCTGGTGCCTGGTATACAGCAGACATTTGATAAAGTCTTACTGACTGAGTGATATTTCTCTTAATTCTTTCTGTTGTTTCTTACATTATAATGTATTCATACTCTCATATGACAATTTGCTTAATCACTCTCCAATTGACAGGCACTTTATTTCCAATTATTTGTTAACACAAAAAGTATCACTAAGAATATTTTGCTTTTATTTATTTATTTATTTATTTTTTTGAGGCTGGGGTTAAGTGACTTGCCCAGGGGTCACACAGCTAGGAAGTGTTAAGTGTCTGAGACCAGATTTGAACTCGGGTCCTCCTGAATTCAAGGCTGGTGCTCTATCCACTGTGCCATCTAGCTGCCCCAATATTTTGCTTTTAAACAGGACTTTTAGGAAGTTGTTAGGGAACTTAAAAACCCAAAAAATTTAATGTTTCTTTTCTAGATTAGGACATGTTAAGTTACTTTCTTAGCATCATTCTAAAGTGCACTAATTCACTATTGAATAGGGTTTTTAAAAAAGGCATATTCTCAGATAATTAAATGGATCTGTGATCTTACAATTAGAGTTGTTTCCAACACTGAAGGTTGCAATCAATTAATGACTACAAATGTCATCCATATGCTTCCAAAAGTTCACCAAAGAAGTGCCTGGAAATCATCTTCTTTCCCTTTCTCCTGACACAATAAAGGTATATACCAGTAGAGCATTTCAATCATCCATCATGTCCCAATATAGCCACATCACCAGCCCAGGTTGTCTTTTTGCCAAATAATTCTTTGAAGGCATTGTTTAGTTTAGTTCTTCAAAATTCCTCCCTAATTACAAAATGAAGCATGCTCAAACTCATCATGTGTCTTTTTTCTATTATCCTGTGTAATGCTCATCTTTAGTTTTTTTGGGAACCAATGGTCTTCCAAGTCTCACTACCATATAGAAACATCAGTAAAATATCTATATTGAAAAGAGAGGCCCTTCACATGTGCCAAAATGTTTGTGGCCAAGTCGTTTTGTGGTGGCAAGAAATTAAAAATGGAGTTGAAGAAGGGGTGAGGAAACTATGGTATGAGAATGTTTTTATTATTCTATAAGAAATAATGAACAAGTTGATTTCAGAAAAGCCAGGAAAAACTTACGCGAACTGATGATGAGTAAAGTGAGCAGAAGCAGATCATTGTACATAGTAACAGCAGGATTATGTGATGATCAACTATGATTTAAGATTTAACTCTCAATATATTAATCCAAGTCAATTCCAATAAATTTAGGATGAAAAATACCATCTGAATCCAGAAAGAATTATGGAGATTAAAAGCTAATCAAAGCAGACTATTTTCACCTTTTCTTTCTCATAGTTTTTCCTTTTTGTTCTGATTTTTCTTTTACAACATAACTAATCCGGAAACATGTTTAAAACTTATATCAGATTGCTTGCCATTTTGGGGAGAGAGGGAGAGAGAAAAAAAATTGGAACACAAAAATTTAACAGAAATGAATGTTTAAAACTATCTTTATATGTAATTGGAAAAAAAAATACTGTTGAGTCTGAAAAAAAGAAAAGAGAAGCTCCTGAGACTTTGAAAATCTGATGTGATCATGTTAATTGAAGCAGATACTTGTGAAGTCATTGGAAAGTGAAAAATCTTTAATGTGAAAAGATAATCTTGAGTATAAGGGAGATACCTCAAAGTCTATCAGAAAGTCAACAACCATGTCCTCCAAATTGGCAATTTAAACATTTTAACTAAAAGTTATTTTAGAATTTTTAAAAATTATTTTAACAACAATAACAAAAATATGCATTAATTTATCTTAACCAATTTATTTAAAAATCAGGTTTTGGTGGATTTTAGATACTGGTTAAGCTAGATTAACATGCAAATTTGTAAATATTATTAGGTAGTTAATCTATTCCTAACCTAGAAAAGAAACAATTAAGTTTTCTTTCATTTTCAATTCCCCAATTCCTAAGACTGAATTAGTAAAAGATGCTGCTATTAAAAATTGAATTATCACTTCAATTAGTCTAATATCAAAGTACTAAGATACCCTGACTAATAAGCTAATTGGTTTCAACAAAATACAAGTTGAAAATATGAAGTTAAAGCTGTTAAAAGCAGCAGCTAGCTCCATGAAAACAGTATATTGCCTTACATAGGATTTTCTAATACATTAATTATAACTTATTAATGAAGTTATTGGGAAATTTAGTATACCTGCACTTTAGTGATTTTAAAGATTTCAAGTGTAACTTTAAAATCTTGACAGCAAAAAACAAACAAAAATTGATCATTCTTATGTCTTTTATTGGTATCACTCTTACCACCAACTTTTCTTCTACAATTCTTTCAATCTAAGTGTTGAAAGTATTTCAATTTAAATACTCAAAATGTCAAAATATCAAGAATATGACCTAGAGATGACAAATTATAAAAATTATCTTTAAAATACTACATGATTGTAGTGGCCAGAAACTGGAAACTAAGTGGATGCCCATCAATTGGAGAATGGCTGAACAAATTGTGGTATATGAATGTTATGGAATATTATTGATCTGTAAGAAATGACCAACAGGATGATTTCAGAAAGGCCTGGAGAGACTTGTATGAACTGATGCTGAGTGAAATGAGCAGGACCAGGAGTTCATTGTATACTTCAACAACAATACTATATGATGATCAATTCTGATGGATGTGGCCCTCTTCAACAACGAGATGAACCAAATCAGTTCCAATAGAACAGTAATGAACTGAACCAGCTACACCCAGTGAAAGAACTCTGGGAGATGACTATGAACCACTACACAGAATTCCCAATCCCTCTATTTTTGCCCACCTGCATTTTTGATTTCCTTCACAGGCTAATTGTACACTATTTCAAAGCTCGATTCTTTCTGTACAGCAAAACAACTGTTTGGACATGTATACATATATTATATTTAATTTATACTTTAACATATTTACCATGTATTGGTCAACCTGCCATCTTGGGGGGGGGGTGGAAAGGAGGGGAAAAATTAGAACAAAAAATTTGGCAATTGTCAATGTTGTAAAATTACCCATGCATATATTTGGTAAATAAAAACTATTAAATAAAAATAAAATAAAATAAAATACTACATGAATTACTTAAACTCTATGCAATTAGAAGTTATAATATCCATTCCATAATGATGGCATCAGTAGTACAATTTTAATTTTAATTTAAGGGATTTTTTAAAAAGGATTTTAAAAATAAACTAACAATTTTGCAGATGGAAAAAGTGAAACCCAGAAGTACTAAATCACCACCTGAATGATTTGGTAGGAAGATTCAGAGCCATGTTTCTAAACTCAAGTCATGTGAGGCCAAATCCAGTATTCCTCTCTGCTGAACCACAAATTAATGAAGTTTTACTACTCTTATATATTATGATAATATAAAAATGTTTTCCAAAATATCAGAGCTATACAATTTCTGCTTTTTCTGCCATTCCAGTTCCACCTAATTTCTTTTAAATTTCATGTTCTAACACTACCTCTAATGAAGCCTTCCAAGACAAAATTTCTTTCTCCTTTCTCTAAAAATACTTTTTTCTCCCTTTTTAATATACTTTAAAATGTTTACTATAGTTAAATAACTGTATTATCTGCCTTCCCTCTTCACTTCCTTCCCAACCCCTACCCTGAACTACTCATATTCTGGAAAGCAAGTCTGTTGTTTTTCAGTCATGTCTGACACTGTGACCACTTTTTGGATTTATTTTGGCAAAGACCACTAAAGTGTTTACCATTTCCTTCTCCAGCTCATTTAATAGATGAGGAACTGAGACAAACAGGGTTAACAACTTGCCCAACATCACATAGCTGGTAAGTATCTTAAGGGCAGGATTTGAACTAAGGTTTTTCTGACTGTAGGCCAATGCATCCCTAGCTTGGAGAGCAAGGTACCACTTTTTAGTCATCATTAGCTCCTATAATGCCTTACAAAAGGTAAGCGCACACACATGTGCACACCTTTATATGAATCATCAAATAATTTGTTTTTAAGGCTTAAAGATGGAGGGGAACCTTAAAGAACAAATGGTTCACTTTCCTGTCACTTTTTACATATAAATAAACTGAGGCCCAAAGAAAAATGACTTTTCAAATCATCTAAAGCATAGTAACAGGGAGAAGATGTGAACACAATTCCTTTGGTTCCACCTCAAGCACACTTACCCTAATTTATATGCTTATAAATGTGTATTCAGTTCAGAACTATTTGAAACTACTATTGATGACTAATTACAATTTCAGTTTTTCCTTTTCTTGTCTGTAGAATCCTGGTTATTTTCAGGATCAATCTATGTTCAATTCAATAGGTATTTGGAAGGAGGCTGAAATCTGACCTGTAATTAATTGCACTGGTATAGAGAACTCCTTGGGAGGAAAATCTCACTACCAGTACAGATCAATATCTACTCTTCCACTCAAGACTTTCATAGAGCTGCAGCATTGAGGTAAAATGTCTTTGCATTTAGGGTCATACAGTATGATGCTCTAAACAATTACTTAGTAAGCATGTATTATATACAAGATACTATTGATAGAAGCTCTTTTGTAGGTAGCTAAAAACTGGAAACTAAAGTTTCTAACAGTTGGGAAATGGCTGAAAAAACTATGGTATATCTGTGCAAAAGATTATAACTTAATTAAGAATTAAATGGAATAATCTTCATGAAACTCTAAGATGGAAAAGAAAATGGCATATCACCCCAATATTTTTTATTTTATTTTTAAATATGTTTTTATTTTCAAAATGTATATATACAAAGATAGTTTTCAACATTAATCCTTGCAAAACCTTGTGTTCCAAATTTTTCTCTCTCCCTTCCCTAGATGGCAAGTAATCCAATATATGTTAAACATGTGCAATTCTTTTTAACATATTTCCACAATTATCATTCTGCACAAGAAAAAATCAGATCAAAAAGGGAAAAAATGAGAAATAAAATGCAAGCAAACACAAAAGAGCGAAAATACTATGTTGTGAACCACACTCAGTTCCCACAATCCTCTTTCTGGGTGTAGATGACTATCTCCAACACAAGTGCATTGGAACCGGCCTGAATCATTTCATTGTTGATGAGAGAGGCATGTCTATCAGTGATCATCGTATAATTTTCTTGTTGCCATGTACAATGTACTCCTGGTTCTATCACTTCACTTAGCAGCAGTTCATGTAAATCTTTCCAGGTCTTTCTGAATTCATCTTGCTGATCATTTCTTATAGAACCATTGTTCTTATGGAACAATAATAGTCCATTATGAATTTTTGAGGGGATGTGGGAAAGCTGGGACACTAATACATTGTTGGTGGAACTATAAATGGATCCAGCCATTCTGGAGAACAATTTGACTCCCAACAACAACACCCAAAGGGCTATCAGACCGTGCATTTTTGATCCAGCAGTGTTTCTATCAGGCTTATATCCCAAAGAGATCTTAAAAGAGGGAAAGGGACCCACATGTGCAAAAATGTTTGTGGCAGCCCTTTTGGTAGCGGCAAGAAACTGGAAACTGAGCGGATGCCCATCAGTTGGAAAATGGCTGAATAAGTTACAGCATATGAATGTTATGGAATATTATTGTTCTGAAAGAAATGATTAGCAGGATGATATGATGGTATACTTAGAGAACCCCAAAGACTCTACTAAAAAGCTATTAGAAATAATCCACACCTTTAGCAAAGTTGCAGGATACAAAATAAACCCATATAAATCATCAGCATTCTTATATGTCACTAACAAAATCCAATAGTTAGAGTTACAAAGAGAAATTCCATTTAAAGTAACTACCAATAGTATAAAATATTTAGGAATCTCTCTGCCAAGGGAAAATCAGAAACTATATGAGCAAAACTACAAAACACTTTCCACACAAATTAAGTCTGATTTAACCAATTGGAAACATATTAAATGCACTTGGATAGGGCGAGCAAATATAATAAAGATGACAATACTCCCTAAACTAATCTGTTTGTTTAGTGCTATACCAATCAGAATCCCAAAAAACTATTTTAATGATCTAGAAAAAATAACAAAGTTTATACGGAAAAACAAAAGGTCAAGAATTTCAAGGGAATTAATGAAAAAAAAAAAAAAATCAAATGAAGGTGGCCTAGCTGTACCAGATCCAAAATTATATTATAAGGTAGCGGTTACCAAAACCATTTGGTATTGGCTAAGAAATAGACTAGTTGATCAGTGGAATAGTTAGATCCAAAAGACAAAATAATCAATAACTTTAATAATCTAGTGTTTGACAAACCCAAGGACCCCAGGTTTGGGAATAAGAACTCAATGTTTGACAAAAATTGCTGGGAAAATTGGAAATCAATATGGCAGGAACTAGGCATTGACCCACACTTAACACTATACACCAAAATCACGTCAAAATGGGTTCATGACCTAGGCTTAAAGAATGAGATTATAAATAGAGGAACATAGGACAGTTTCTCTCTCAGACAAGGGGAAGAGGAATGAATTTATGTCCAAAGAAGAACTAGAGATCATTATTGATCACAAAGTAGAAAAGTTTGATTATATCAAACTGAAAAGTTTTTGTACAAACAAAACTAATGCAGACAAGATTAGAAGGGAAACAATAAACTGGGAAAACATTTTTACAGTCAAAGATTCCGATAAAGGCCTCATTTCCAAAATATATAGAGAATTGACTCTAATTTATAAGAAATCAAGCCATTCTCCAATTGATAAATGGTCAAAGGATATGAACAGACAATTCTCAGATGAAGAAATTGAAACTATTTCTAGCCATATGAAAAGATGCTCCAAGTCATTATTAATCAGAGAAATGCAAATTAAGTCAACTTTGAGATACCACTACACACCTGTCAGATTGGCTAGAATAATAGGAAAGATAATGCAGAATGTTGGAGGGGAGGTGGGAAAACAGGGACACTGATACATTGTTGGTGGAACTGTGAATACATCCAGCCATTCTGGAGAGCAATTTGGAACTATGCTCAAAAAGTTATCAAACTGTGCATACCCTTTGACCCAGCAGTGTTACTACTGGGCTTACATCCCAAAGAGATGTTAAAGGGAAAGGGACCTGTATGTGCAAGAATGTTTGTGGCAGCCCCTCTTTGTCGTGGCCAGAAACTGGAAACTAAGTGGGTGCCCATCAATTGAAGAATGGCTGAATAAATTGTGGTATATGAATGTTATGGAATATTATTGATCTGTAAGAAATGACCAACAGGATGATTTCAGAAAGGCCTAGAGAGACTTACATGAACTGATGCTGAGTGAAATGAGCAGGACCAGGAGATCATTATATACTTCAACAACAATACTATGTGATGATCAATTCTGATGGATGTGGCCCTCTTCAACAACGAGATGAACCAAATCAGTTCCAATAGAACAGTAAAGAACTGAACCAGCTATACCCAGTGAAAGAACTCTGGGAGATGACTATGAACCACTACATAGAATTCCCAACCCCTCTATTTTTGTCCGCCTGCATTTTGGATTTCCTTCACAGGCTAATTATACACTATTTCAAAGTCCGATTCTTTTTGTACAGCAAAATAACTGTTTGGAGATGTATACATATATTGTATTTAATTTATACTTTAATATATTTACCATGTATTGGTCAACCTGCCATGGGGGGGGGGGGGTGGAAAGGAGGGGAAAAATTAGAATAAAAGGTTTGGCAATTGTCAATGTTGTAAAATTACCCATGCATATATGTGGTAAATAAAAAAGAAAGAAAGGAAGGAAAGGAAGGAAAGGAAGGAAAGGAAGGAAAGGAAGGAAAGGAAAGAAAGGAAAAAAAGGAAGGAAAGGAAGGAAAGAAAGGAAAGGAAGGAAAGGAAGGAAAGGAAGGAAAGGAAAGAAAGGAAAGAAAGGAAAGAAAGGAAAGGAAGAAAGAAAAGAAATGATCAGCAGGATGATTTCAGTGAGGTTTGGAGAGACTTACATGAACCCATACTGAATGAAGTGAGCAGAACCAGGAGATCATTATACAAGGCAACAATGAGACTATATGATTACCAATTCTGATGAACGTGGCTCTCTTAAACAATGAGATGATTCAGATCAGTTCTAATGATCTTGTGATAGAGAGAGCTATCTACACCCAGAGAGAGGGCTGTGGGAACTGAGTGTGGATCACAATAAAGCATTTGTTTTAATTTCTTTGACTGAAAATTGTTCATATCTTTTGACCATTTATCAATTGGAGAATGGCTTGAAATTATATAAATTTGAGTCACTTCTCTATATGTTTTAGAAATGAGGCTTTTATCAGAACCCTTGGATGTAAAAAAAATTTCCCCATTTTTCTCCTTCCCTTCTAATTGTCTGCATGGGTTCTGTTTATACAAAACCTTTTTAATTTAATATAATCAAAATCATCCATTTTGCATTTCATAATGTTCTCTAGTTCTTCGTTAGCCATAAAATTTGTTCCTTCTCCAAAGATATGAGAGGTAGACTATTCTATATTCTTCTAATTTGCTTATAGAATCACTCTTTATGTGATATATATCTATATCTATATATATATATCTCTATATGTAGATATATATATATAACTATAATAAGAAGTTAAGTGTTGGTCAATGCTATAGTATTTTCCAATGTTCCCAGCAATTTTTGTCAAATAGTGAATTCTTATCCCAGAAGCTGGAGTCTTTGGGTTGATCAAATATTAGATTACTATAGTCCTTGACTATTGTATTTTGTCAACCTAACTTATTTTCACTGATCAATAACTCTATTTTTTAAGCAGTTCCAAATGGTTTTGATGATTGCTGCTTTATAATATAGTTTTAGGTCTGATAACAACTAGGCCATCTTCATTTGCATTGTTTTTCATTAATTCCCTTGAAATTCTTGACCTTTTATTCTTCCAGATGAACTTTATTATTTTTTTCTAGTTCTGTAATTTCTTGGCATTTTGAATGGTATGGCACTGAATAAGTAGATTAATTTACATAAGATTGAGATTTTTATTGTATTTGCTTGACCTAACTATGAGCACTTGATATTCTTCCAATTGTTTAGATCTGACTTTGTATGGAAAGTGTTCACTCGAGTATTTTTGCCAAGAAAACCCCAAATGGTATCATGAAGAGTAGGACACAATTGAAATGCCTGAACAACAAAGAGGTAGGTAGTAGATCTCCCTCCATTGGTCTGCCTAAAGAGGTAATTAGATCTTCAAGCAAAAACTAAAGACTTGTCTGGCATGTTGTAGAGGAAATATTTACTACTTGTCAACTACAACAACTTGTGATTCTGAACACAGATCATTAATGTCTAACAGGAAAAAAATAAGAAAACTATTAAAATGGCTAAAATGAAAAGCAGAATGTACATTAGAATGTACATTAGAAGTGTACAAAGTGCTATGAAAATTAAATGAGAAGTGCTTCTTAATTTTCAATAAATCAGAAAATACAAATTTCACTGAAAAATTATCTCAAACTGGTTACTCTTTACCTCTCCTCTTTCAAAATAGCAACAAAATCTTTTACTACATAACAAAAATCTTAAACAATTTATGTAAATCCCTAAATCTTCTTGTCTTGAATAAGCCTCTTTACTAAAAAGAAAAATTACAACAGTGAATAATTACATAATTTTTATTTATTCCAGGTTTCTAACATTTTTACATCAGAAACTGTCTAATCTCTACTATTTGACCAATGTTGTAAAACTTTTCCATTTCAGACTCAGTATAACCAAAACTTACCTTCTTCATTCAACTCTCATCTTTTTCTTACCTTTCCTATTTTGGTTAATTTAATCTCTCTGAACCTAGTTCCCAAATCTCTTTGCTCCAGAGGAAAGGGTGAGGGGCAGTACTGAGCTACAACATTGGATTACAGATTTATAGATGGAAAGGATCTTGGAACCCACTGAGACAAACTCATTTTACAGAAGAAACTCTCTTAAGATCACTTCTGGCTCTAAAATTGCATTATCTTCCCAGGCATCCAGTCTCAAAATCTCAAGTTCATCTTTGATTTCCCCTTTTTCTTCCCACTCTTTCCCCTTCCTGCCCACATCAATTATTTATTTGTTAAGCCTTAGCCTCCCTACCTCCTCATTCTTTTTGTAGATGTCCTTTTTCTATTCCCATTCCAATCACTGAATTCAGACCCTCATTACCTCATGCTAGAACAGTCTACTTCATAAAACTAGTTTCTCTACTTGCAGACTATACTAGCCCTCACTCCCACCTCTTTAAAATAAACTTTATACTATAGCCTTCCTCTGAAGGTTACAAAACTATTACTTCCCTGATAGGAACTTTAAGAGCTAACTACCAAATAGAAATAATCATTTCCCAATTAATAAATGGTCAAAGAATATGAACAATAAGTTTTCAAAGGATGGAAAAGGACCGTGTGAAAAATCTCCCAAATCACCAATAATTAGAAAAAGTGAAAATTAAAGCAACTCTGAGGCTGCTCTCACATCAGGTTGGAAAAGTTGACAAGAAAAAGTGATGGAGCTAGAGTAAAATCTGCACATTGATAAACTACTAGCTATGAATTAATCCAACATTCCTTAAAGCAATAGCTATTCAGCGAGAACTTGCTAAACCTTTTTCAGGGCACATCCACCTTTGGTGTCTACCTGTCATCCAACTCTCATCTGTGGCTTCAATAAGCTGCAATGGCCCCGGTCTTGTAAATCCCTCTCATCAGATAGGCTAAACTAAGATTTAGGGGAAGTTTAGGGGAACCAACAGTTCCCAATGAGTTGGAGGGAATGTCTATCCCAAGCATGTGAAAAATCTTACACCACAGCCCAAAGTCCCATAGTCCTCCCCCCCAAACAATGAATAAATGAGAACAATTTGTACCAATGGCCATGAAGACACCTGAAGAACTATGGAGTGCTTCAGCTTGGTTGGACTTTGAAGATTCACTATTTCCTGGGCTATTGCTAGTCATCCTGACCTAGGCTTTGATTGCTCTATAAGACAAAAGTGAGACTGAATACTTTGTGTAACTCTGCCTCATTTAAATCACAAACAAGTTATTCCAAGATACCACTGGTCCTTTTCAAAAACAAAGGGCTAAACAACAAAGTAATTTGAAACATATCCGAAAGTCATTAAACTGTTTATCTTTTGATGTAGCCACCTCATGGACTCTGCTTATATCCAAGAGAGAACAAAAAAAGGGGGAAAAAATCTATTTGTACAAAAATACTTATAGCTGATCTTTTGGTGGTGACAAAAAAGTTAGAAATTTAATTAGAAACTAAGGAGGTACCCACCAACTAAGGAATGGATGAACAAATTACATTATACAAATGTAATAAAATAGTTATATAGTAAGAAAATTGTTAACAGCTAGTATTTATGTAGTGGGTTAAGGTTTGCAAAGTATTTAGTCATCTTATTGGATCCTCACAACCTCCATTTTTACATATAAGTATGTATAAATACATACATACTTGAGGCTAAGAAAGGTTAAGAAATTTGGCCAGGGTCACAAAGCAAATGTCCTGAATCAGGATCTGAATTCAGGTCTTCCTGACTCAAAGTCCAAAGGGACTTTTCAAAACACACATACACACATACACACACACACACACACACACACACACACACACACACACCCTGAAAATTATGAGTTTTTGCAGAATAAATTGAGCAGAGCCAGAAGAATAATTTATAAAATAATACCACAAAGAAAAGCAAACGGACTTAGGAAACATGATCAATGAAATGGTCAGAGGATAGGAACAGACAATTTTTGAGCTTGAAGAAATTAAAACCATTTCTAATCATATGAAAAAATGTTCTATGTCACTATTGATCAGAGAAATGCAAATTAAGACAACTCTGAGGTACCACTACATTTTAAGTGCCACTCTCCCACTCAGCTACAGTTAATCCTGGTTCCTAGGCCTAATCAGAGAAATTCTGATAAATATAATATCAATCTTATCTCTGTTTTAAGGTCCTCAGAAGTCCTCTGGCTGCTATCTCATGTGGATGCAGTTTGAACACAGCAGAGCACTGGAGAGTTTTGGCAGCTTAGACTTTATTCACATGGTTTACACCTCACTCTATGACCTCCTGCACTATCTTGGTATCGCTCCCCAGGGTCAAGCTCCAGGTAGAAAAGGTGGAAAAGAGAAGAGGTCAAGTCCCTCCTCCTCTGAGCTTATTATATAGGGTCTATGGGGTCACAAGCACAAGCCAATAGATGATAGAGATTACATCCCATTCTTGACACAATTTCAGAGTGATTAGTAATCTGGCCATGGCTGAAGGTCCCACCCACGAAGGAAGTCCCTAAGTACTCAACTCCAATCACATCCAGGGACCTTGAGACCATTGGCCTACTACATCCCAATTGCACTTGCCTAACCTCTCTAATGGACCCTTACAATTACACACCTCTCAGATTGGCTAAAATGACAGAAAAAGATGATAAATGTTGGGGGGGGGGGTATGTTGGGAAAACTGGGACACCAATACATTATTGATGGAGTTGTAAACTGATCCAGCCATTATGGAGTACAATTTGGAACTGTGTCCAAAAGGCTATAAAATGTGCCCTTTGGGGGCAGCTAGGTGGCGCAGTGGATAGAGCACCAGCCCTGAAGTCAGGAGGACCCAGGTTCAAATCTGGTCTCAGACACTTAACACTTCCTAGCTGGGTGACCCTTAACTCCAACCTCAGGAAAAAAAAAAAAGTACCCTTTGATCCAGTAGTGTTTCTCCTGGACCTACACATCCCAAGGAGATCATAAAAATGGGAAAAGGACCCACGTGTGCAAAAATGCTTGTGGCAGTTCTCTTTGTAGTGACAAGGAACTGAAAACTGAATTGATATCTATCAACTAGTAATATATGAATGTTGTGTAATATTATTCTATCAGGAACAATCAGCAGGATGATTTCAGAAAGGTCTAAAGAAACTTACATAAACTGATACTATGTGAAATGAATAGAACCAAGAGAACATGGAACACAGCAACAAGATTATGTGAGGATCAATTCTGATGGACTTGGCTCTTTTCCACAACGAGATGATTCAGGCCAGTTCCAATAAACTTGTGATAAAGAGAGCCAACTGCCATCGAGAGACTATAGGGCTGAATGTGGATCACAACACAGTATTTTCACCTTTTTTGTTGTTTTCTTGATTTTTTTTCTCCCATTTTTTTTTCCTTTTTAATCTGATTTTTCTTGGGCAGAATGATAAATGTAGAAATAAATATGTTTAGAATTGCACACATTTAGCCTACATTGGATTACTTGCTTGTTTAGGGGAGGCAGGGAGAAAAATTTGGAATACAAAGTTTTGCAAGTATGAAGGTTGAAAACTATCTTTGCATATATTTTGAAAAATAAAAAGCTATTAGAATAAAAATGAATATTGAAAACTTTCTTTACATGTATCTGGAAAATAAAATACTACTGAAAATACCAAGGGAAAAAAACCAAACACCATGATCAATGAAAACAAAAAGCCATGCTTTCCTGAGCTCTGCTCAATTTATTCAATGGTAATATGCTATCTATCTCCTGACAAAAAAGCAATGGACACAAAATGCAGAATAAGAATTTTTTTTTAACATGGCCAACAGGAATCAGTTTTGCTAGTCTATGCATATTTGTTACAATGGTTTTTCGGTTCTTTTTTTTAAAGCAATGGATGCATGTAGGAGGGAGAGAAAATAAATGTCTTGTTTGACAATTTTTAAATAATTTTTAAAAATAAAGATGAAATTCCTTAGCCTTGCTTTTACTCTTCACAACCTACCTTTCTAGTCATATGTCCTATATATTTTCCTATACTGAATCCAAACTGGCCTTTTCACTATGCTTTCCTAATCTTCTTGTATCTTATTTTCTATTCCTGGACTTCTCTCCCCTTCAGTTTTTCCTTCTCAGTTTCTTTTGCTGGATCATATCCCCTAACTCTGAGGGTATCCTAAGGTTCTATCTTGTCCTTGCACTACATCCTTTTCTCCCTCTATACTATCTCTTGGTAACATCATCAACTATAATCTTAGCTAAATGGGAATGGAGAAAAAGGCAAGGAAATGAATACTGAAATTGAAATTAAAGGCACAGCTTTTAGTGTTTATTCTACAGAATTCTCTGAAAATCATAAAAAATGTGTGTCCTGCCATGGATTTGTACCACAAATATAATATCATCTCTATAGCAGATCAATCCATGCTGTTCTAATTTCTCCATTGGGGTCCAGCATTACTTATAAGTTATTTCAAAATAGATATTCTGTAGGCATCTCAAATTCAATATGTCAAAATCAGAATTATCTTTTTTTCTCCCCTAAAGTTCACCCATTACCAAAATTTCCTTTCTGCTGAGGGTAGCATCATCTTCCAAGTTACTCAAATTAACAACCTGGATATAATACTCCACTCTTCACACTTAGCCCATTTAATCAATCAGTTACCAAATCTTGATTGTTCCTACATTTCTCACAACTTTTTTTTAACTTACACAACAGCCACCCTAGCTCAGACTCTCATCACTTGTCACATGAAATGGACTGTCATAATAGTCTCCTGTCTGGTCTCCCTGAATCAATTATTTTCCACTCTAATATATTTTCTTCACAGCTGCTGAATAAACTTTTCTAAAGTACAGATCAACCCAACTTGCCCCCTTCTCAATAAACCATAATCTCTATTCCGTGAAGCCTAATCTACCTTTTCAACTTTCCAATTACACAATATACTCTTTCACATGCTGCAGTTCAGTCAAACTAGCCATCTTATATCTGCCTCTTATAATTCCCAGTTTTCTTCAAAATTCACTTAAACCATCACTTTCTACATAGAGCTTGTGAACTTCTAATGCCTTCCTCAAAATATCATCATGTAGCTATTTTCTATCAACTTACATGTTTCTCCAGGTTAGACCATAAACTCCTTAAAAGTAGTGATTACTTCACTTTTGTGTTGGTATTCCCAGGGCCTAGATACAGATCTGCCTTATACTTCATATTTCAACCAACCAGTCAACATTTTTTGAGTACCTACTCCATGCCAGGCACTATGCTAAGTGCTAAGGATACAGAAAGACAAAAGAAGTTCCTGCCCTAAGAAACTCACAATCTAAGAAGGCAGTAAATTTAATGAAGATCTCCAGCTCTTCATGTAATTACATTTTCCAGGAAGCTTTCTTTGCATCTTAGTCAGAAGTCATTTTACATCTTTTGCTCAAGTATGTTCTAGATTGTATTATTTTATTAATCTCCTCTATTGATTTTAAGTTGGTTTAAAGTCAAGATCTACTTCAAAATTGGTTTGCCTGTTGTTTCCTCTATTAGGATGTGAGCTCCCTAAGAATAGGAACTGTCTTTGCCTTTCTTGTATCCCCATCCTTAGCACAGTCTAGCACATGTGATATCAATCTTTGTTAACTGCCCTTCAGCACCCAGCACAGTGCCTTGATTGCATCCTCTAAAAAATAAAAAAAGTTAGCACATTTCCTAACTTTTTCAAAGGAAAATTCTCTAGAATAAACTTCAAAAGGTATGCCCTTAACTTCAACTCAGTAGACAATTCTCATTTTACAGAAATTCCCATCATACAAATGCAGCTTACGAAAAGAATTTGAAACTCCTTTTTAAAAAAAACAACTCTATGTTAACTTTACTGTTCACTTTCTATTCCTTCCCCTCTTCTTGCACCTGCTCCTCTGCTTGGTGCTCCACAACCTCCCAAACCCCAACAACAACAACAAAAAAAAAAACCTTAAAAAAAAAATAAACTCCAAAGGAAAGCAGAAGGGAAGAGATCTTCACAGATGCTACTGCATCTGTTCATGGGGCTTGACAGGAGACCTCCTGAATAGAGAAAAGAGACCTTTGCCCTACTCTGCCCACTTGCCTAGTGTATCCAATCCCATGAGTCTGTCTGTCTTCACTCAGGTACTGCATGTTTGTGCTCACCAACCCCCACTGTTAACAAGTCTCACTGCTCTCCTGCCTGGGCCCATGTGGCTGCCCCTTCCCTCCCAAATCTTCTTCTGGGTTCTGATCTTGCAGGTTCCCTCGATTCACAAGCAGGAAGCCTCTTTCCTTCCTGACTCTCTTCTCCACAATACAGGCAAACTGGCATTATGTGAAAATACGTGAATCATTTTATGTGGGTCTGAGGACCAGTCCACTTACATAAAGCAAGATTTGTCACTGACCCAGTCCAGGTAAGTAAAGAACTGTCTGTATTCTTTCCCTCCCTTTTCTAATCTCATTTAACAAAGTTTGTTAATTAGGCCAATGGACTTTTCCTCAGTAATGACAATGCCTGGGAGTAGTTAATTTATGGAAGAAATTCATTAATCCCCATATATGACTCAAATAGTTGTTTTCAATTTAGGATTTCTCTGGACATATCAGAAAAAGCTCAGCAACTCCCTGCACGAATCTTAAAGTGAACTGTCATGCCCTGTTAGAAATATTTATAAGGTCACAATTAGAAAGATAGCAACTACAGCTCTTTGCCCAGATTAATTTTTTTTTTCCTTATTGCTTAATATTAAGGCTGGACACTGGAGAATATACAAACAGCAATGAAGTACCAGTGGAATCCAAGTTAACAAATGGTTAAAAGTATGTAATTGTACATACAATAAGTCTACAATGTAAAATAACAAGCAAAAAGTCCTTGAAAAACAGTTTTTTAATAAATTATAATGAAAATGACATTTTTCACCTCAAACTTCCACCCAATACAGTCACGAAATTAAAAAAAAAAAAAAAAGCTTCAATATAGTAAAAACCAATGGAGAATCTCCTTTTTACCTGAAATTTATGTAAAAAAAATTATCACTTTTCTAAGAACAGAACTAAACTCTCTGGGAAAAAAAAAACAGCCAACCATAAGGTCAAACTTAAAACGATAGCAAAATATACCTTTATCCCTTCCTGGAGTCAGTACTTTTTACAGATTCTGCTTTAATCTTTTAGCTTTTCTTTAATTCCACAAAAAATTACCAATTTAGAGAAACTATAGTTTCAGCAAAACACCTTCAGAACAAAGTTAGCATTCCACAGAGTACTGTTCTCTCCTCCCTTGCAGTTATGAGGCTACACATATTTTTAAAGTATCATCTCTTTCCCCACAGTCTAACTAACGCCCCACCTTAATCTGAGGGGGTCACGATATCTCCAAGAGTTGTCAATGATAATGTCAAGGATAACACAATTTTAAAACTGGAACTTGAGGAAGTTGATTAAAGATAAATTCTGCAACAGGCAGTACTTTCCTCTTCCAGTGGGCAAAAAGGGCCTAGAAACAACCCAACCAATCTCCTCAAACGCCGTCCTAATTAATGATCCTCCTCAGGGTAGACTAGTAAATACAAGAGTCCGGGGAGGCCAGGGAAAGGGCGTGATTTTTAAGGAGACCATAAAGCGCCAGATTTTAATCCACAACCTTTAAAAAGAGCAAATACAGCACGTGGACCCAAGGATTTACAGAAATGTTTTAAACCCCGGAGTGTGCTCTTCTCAGTACTTGGGACCGGTTAATGGGGGGGAGGGGAAGCGGATAAGTAGATTCTTTTCACACAGAACAGGCCAAAGAGGTGTCCCGAGTCCCCGAGGGAGTAAGCCCAATCTGGAAGCTCGGCGCCGCGGGGAGAAAAAAAGGGGGGCCGGTGCTCGCTTATGGAAGATGGCAGGATCTGGGCCCGCTCGTTCTGCCTGGCCTCGGGGGGTGCCCGGCTGGTGGGCCCAGCTCCGAGGAGAGCGTGCCCACCGGCAGAGAGGGGGAGCCGGCCCGCTCCTCATTCCCCTCCGGCTCACCCAATTCCATGGGCAGACTGAGAGAGGAACCCGGAGCGGCCGCGCCAGGGAGGGGAGGCGTGGGAGAGCGGGATGAGGAGCCAGCCAGCAGGGGATGGGCGGCGAGGCTGGCGGGGGATGGAGGGGGCACGGGGCCGGAGAGGCGGTGGTCTCCCTAAGGAAGAAGAGGCTTCCACGGAAGGGGAAAGAGAACGTAAACGGGAGCGACAGGGGATGTCACCCCAAATGGAGAAGCAGTGATTGGAGGGCTGCCCTACATAGGAAAGGGCAGCAATGGAGAGAGGGGCTTAACGGGGAAGAAGGGGCAGAGGCGGCCGGCAAAGCAGGCGTTCTCCCGGGGGGAAGGGGCCGGGCGAGGAGACCGGGGGTGGCCGGCGATGGGGAGGAAGGCGGGGGTCCTCCCGGGGAAGGAGGAGCGCTGATGGCGGGGTCAGCGCCCCCGCCCCCACGCCGGGATGCCCCCGAGCTATGGCTAGGCGGTCACTTGCACACGCGCACTCACACTCACTCGCACTCACCATGTAGAGGGTGAAGGGCAGGCCGAGCAGGAATAGCCACAGGTAGAGGTGCAGCGCGTTCACGAAGGTGCCTTGGTGCGGGTCGTAGTACCAGCCGCCACTGAGCGCGGCCCACACCCCCTGCCGGAGGATTTGCAGTGTCTGGGACCCCATCCCCGCCCGCCCGCGCCCCGAGCCCGCGCCCGCGCCTGCCGCGGCCCCCGTCTATCCCCCTTCGGAGCGCGGGGAGATGGGACCGGCGCCGCCGCGGCTGAGGCTGCTACTAGTGCCGGAGGAGGAGGAAGAGGAGGAGGAGGAGCCCGGTCTGCGGAGGGCCGCCGCAGCCGCCATCTTGTCCCCTAACACCCCGAGCGGGGCCCCCGCCGCCTCCACCACCACCGGCCAGCCGCCAGAGCCCCCGGGCCCCGCCCGCCGCCACGACCGCGACCCGATCCCCGCTAGTCAGTCTTCTGCACGCTCACTCTCGGCTAGGGGGAGAGGGAGGCCCAGCTCGAGAGAGCCGCACCCCCTCCGGCTCCGCCCCCTCCTTCCTTCAGCCCCCTCCTCCTCCAGGCTCCCCTCCTTCTAGCCCCCTCCCCTCCGCGCAGGCGCTCTCTGCCGCCCTCTCTCGCCCTCGCAAAGAAGCGCTTGGCGAGGAAAGCGGGGACCAGGCTGGGGCCGTCCACAGCTGTTCCGGCGTGGGGTTAAGGAGCTTTAAAAGTCACATTTAAAGTGCCAGCGATTGGGCCTTCTTTCTAGCTTCCAAACTGGAGGCCTTGCGCCTCCTGGCTCCGACAAAAAGGCAGCGCGTCTTCCCTTCGCTGCGCCCCTCTACACGTACTGTGTCTCCCAAAAATTAACTTAGCGGCGGTGACAGACTGGTGCCATCACAGGCCTGGGGAATGAGGGGGCTTATGAAAGGAGTGCCCCCTTCGCTCACAGTCCGAGAGCAAGAGATAACTCTCTGCAAAAGCTACGGTCCCTCCGGCGAGAAAAAGGGCCGGATTCTCCTGGGTGATGGGGCTTACTCGTGCCAAGCCGGACAAAGGCAGAAGTTACCGCGGGAAGGAGAGCAGGGGGGAGATTCAGTATTTCTTTGGCTTCTGGCAGATCACTTGACAACATTGCTGGAAAAAACGAATGATGGATGGAGAATAAAAAAACTGCGATTTGAATCTCGGCTTTGCTGTGCCTTGGGCTCGTCACTCATTCCTTTGGGCCTGAGTGTTCTCTGTAAAGTGAAATCCAAGTGTGGATCTCTAAAGGCCCTTCTAGTTCTAAACACTATAAAAGTCTCGTTTACCATCAGTCACGTTAAAAAAGGTTATTTCCACTTAGGCACCGTCAGATTGTCAGCGCCAGAAATAAATGTGGCTTAACGAGGGGAAATAACATTTTAAGAGATGACTTGCCATTCACTGTGTGCATCCAAAGTACCACTGATGAGAGTCTCTTGAGAACAGAGACTGCTTGCTTCCCTGCTTTCAGTCTCAACTAGAGTAAAATATTGTGTTCCTAGTAAGGAATTAATAATTTTTTTCATTCATTCATAATTTGTACTTACAAAATCATAATATATTCCTAAATTCTATTCTAAAGTTCAGTTTTATCCTAATCCCAAATGACATTGGTTCATTGTGCTGCTGTTTCTCTGGCTCTTAAAATAGAAGTCCTATTTAGTGCAGCATAATATTCCCAAAATATCTGGTCTCAGTTGAAACAAAATAAAATAAGGATAAAGTTTATATCCCCAGTTGATGAGATAAAGTAAAACATGATTAAAAATACTCACTATTCTGAACGGAATCGCCTTCAAATGAAGAAGAAAGAACTGAAGTGGCTATCAGGCTGGTGAGCACCAAATGCAGCAGAAATCAGAAGCTGAGGTTGATCCCAAAAAAAGCTTATCTACTTGGACTGTGAGTTGGAAGATTATGCTTACAAAAAAAATAAAATAGAAGATATTTTTAAAACACTAAAGAAATCATCATAATAGACAGTTTGAATATCATCTAACCCATGTCTAAGTATGTCATTTTTTGGACAGTAGAAATACATTCTTCAACAAACAGCCTAGTTTGACTATGACAGAAGAAAATCTACAGGGCAATTTTGTTTCTTCCATAGCTTCAACCATCAGAAGTAATGTTTTGTTTTCTTATGATCTTAAGGTCATTTTGGTCCAATAAGATCTCCTGAAGTTGGAGGTAGATTTTGGGGGGGAATTGTCATTTGTCTTAAGCCGAAATGTTCTTATCTGTAAAATGGAAAAACAGCACATACCTCGTAGGGTTGTTTTTTGAATGAGTTGAGACAACATATGTAAACCATTCTAAAAATCTGAAAGCACTATCTAGATTAGTAGAGGTAAGATTAGGAAGCACCTGGGTGATTCATGGATAGTGCATTGAGCTTGTAGTAAAGAAGTTCTTAGTTAAAATCCTGCCTCAAATGGAAACATCTACTTTTTCCCTTTTCATCTTTTATCTATAAGGTCTACTTATCAAAGGAGATTGCCCTTTTTGAATTTGTCAATATCAAAGAGGATTGCCCCCTTTGGTTTCTGTCAAGTATCATCCATTTTTCCATTTTTCCATTTTGTCTCCCCTCATAACTCCCAAGAAATCCTTGATCAAATGTTTGTCCTTGGTCTAAAAGAGAGATGGCTAAATGATCATCCTTTTTAATAACCTGGCCTTGTTAATAAAATTATTAAATTGCCCCTCCCCCTCAAATAAAATAAAATCCTGCCTCAAATATTTACTAGTAATGTGACTGGGCAAATCACCTAAACCCTCTTGACTCAGTTTCCTTTATGGCAAACTAGGAATAATAATAGTACCTATCTCTCAGGATTATTTTGAGTATAAAATGGAAAAAAAAAAAAACCAACTTGTAAAATGTTTTGCAAGTCAAAGCATTATATACATGCTAGCCATTGGTAGAAGTGTGATGGTGGATTTTAAAACATTATGTTGACTTGATTATATAGATTAAAAAGTAGTATTAAATCTTAAAAAGATGAGTTGCCATCTTCAATATAAAAAACAAGCAATTGTAAAGATTCATGTAAAATTGTAAAAAATTCATGTGTGTGGGATCACTAATGAAAAGCTAGTAAGGATCTCAGAGATCATATAGTTTAATTTCCATTACTCTACAGATGGTACCTAACCCCTAGAAAGGAAAAGTGCCTTGCCAAATGTCAGACAGATAGGTAGGAAGTGGCCTAGCCAAGCAAGATTCCATCCCCAAGACTGACACCAAATCCTTATTCCATTGAACCATCACATACCAAAGGAGGAAGGAAATCCATTTGTCTCTGGATGTTGTGAATAAGCTCATTGCAATAAAACACCAAGAAGAATGCGCAACTTGAATATCACCTAGATCTCTAAGGAAAAAACAAAGGAGCAACTAAAAATTTGCTCCTGGACAGGATGAATGTGTTTGATAAGGATGTTTAATTAATGAACACAGGGAGTTAGTAATTGAAGGAATTCAATGAAAAGGGTATCCAACAAAGGAAGCTCGAGAACAAATACATTAAACTTCTTTAGAATCTTTCATCTGAAGCTTTTAAAGTGCTTCATGGAGTCTGACACAACTGAATTCCTTTTTAAAAACAGGAAATCTAAGGCACTGCAATATTAAGTGGTTGCAAAATAAAACAGAAATATGTGAGATGAGTGGTAATTAAAAAAAAAAAGCAGTGCTCTTTCTTCTGACTTTAGCTGGGTCACCTTCCTTTTAGACACCAATTTTTTTTTTAGAGCAGGATAAAAGGTAAGAAATTTAATTTGCTTAAGTGTTATTCTCTCAGCCATGCATAGAAGTCATTAGTAATGTGCCACACTTAGCAAGTCAGTCAACAGCCATGACATATTGCCTATCTACATTTGTGCTTCTGTCAGTTAATCCTATTCACTTATGAAATAGTTCACAGGCCCTTGGGGCACTGTCAGCGCTGACAGCAGATGTGCTCATGCTCAAATGGAACACTATGAGGCTGCAAAAACCTCCTTCCACAAACCCACTAAAGAAGAGAGATGTTTAAACTGACAAGTTATGACTCAGGCCTATGCTAGGATGATTTTGATCATATGCTCCTACTGGTTGAGTTTCAAAATGGGGGCTTCAATTTTGCTCCAGAGCCTCCAAGCTGGAGACCACACCAGAGACCCAGCCTAAGAAGTGTTAACCCCTTCATCTCTGGAACTTCCACCCTGGGGCCTCCCTATCTTGATCAGAGAGAGCCTTTCCTGTTCTGTGACTTCAGTAAGACCCCCATCCGAGCTTCATACTTAGCTATATGTCCGAAGTATGGACCAAAGTATGGTACAAGAGGACCGTGACTTTAAGGAAGTGACACCATGATGTGCAAGTGAATTAGATTTAAGGGAGGGAGGCTGTGCAAGGTCACATCTGGATCTAGTGGCAGGATATTGCTCAAGATGACTGAAGATGGGCAGTCATCCAACCACGGTAACATACTTGGTTACCGTGACACCTGCCACCCTCCTCCAGTTGTGGAACTAGGCTGAAACAGACTCGGACAGAGTTCTTGGAAGGACAGTGTCAATCTATTCTCAGTGGTCATGGTCCTGGTAACTTCCCGAACCCAAGCGTCTCTCCCTTTCCTCCACTTCCCAAATGACTTGTATGCCTCTATTAGAACATGAGCTCCTTTAGGGCAAAGGCTGTCTTTGCTTTTGTATTTGTATCCTTTTTGCTTAGGATCAAGCTAGTCATATGGTATGTGTTTAATAAGTGTTTCTTCACATTCATTCATTCGATAGCACTAGGTTGACCCTAGGCATAGTTCAGAGAAACTTGACTTTAAATTAAATCTGAATCTCTTTGGAGCTTAGAAAATGCAGAAAAGGAAAGTATGAGAAATCTCTCTTTTGTTTGCCCTTACAGGCTAACTGCCTTTAGTGGAAGATAGGGAAGAGCAGAAAACTTATCTCAGCTGTTTTTTTCTCAGTCTTTGGGCTTCTTCCCTCTCAGGTTGCCTAATGAAACATTCTCAGTTCTGTTCTGTTAAACATAATTCTGTTTGCTGTTGTCACATATCTATATGATAGCGCATGGAGTCATTGTCCTGTCACTCCCTTCTGAGAATGGAATGGCGGAATTGGTGTTAGAGAGCCTGGGTTCAAGTCCTGATTCTGCTGTTTGCAAAAACTATGATTTTAGAAAGAAAACAGCTAGGTGGTACCATCATGGACAGAGTGATGGAAGACTCATCTTCTTGAGTTCAACTCTGACCTCAGACACTTCCTAGCTGTGTGACCCTGGCAAGTCACTTCACCTCAGTTTCCTCATCAGTCAAATGAACTGCAGAAGGAAATGGCAAACCACTCCAATATCTTAGCCAAGAAAACCCCAAATGGGGTCACATGACCCTTCCCAGATCTAGGTACTTATCACAATACTTGGCACATAGTGAGTATTTCCCCCCCCCCCTGAGGCTAGGCTTAAATGACTTGCCCAGGGTCACACAGCTAGAAAGTGTTAAGTATCTGGGACCAGATTTGAACTGGGGTCCTCCTGAATTCAAGGCTGGTGCTCTATCCACTGCGCCCCCTAACTGTCCCCATAGTGAGTATTTAATATATAATTTTTTCCTTCCTTCTGATGAAAGAAATTTTTCTTCCTAAATAGATAACATTAATTTTCTTTTCTCATTGTAGACAAGTTCTGGCTTTCGTCATGTTAGGACTCTGGCAGGAAAGGTGTTCATTGTTAGTCTATAACAATGAATTCTCCCAAATGAAAACTATACTTAATTGATAGGAGTCAATAGAATTTGCTGCTTTCAAAGGGCTCCCTTAAGATGTTTGGAATGACTTCTCTTAGGACATCCTAGGCCTAGAGATTAAACAGCATTGTTTAATATGGCCATGCAACTGAATGACCATCTGGAGGATAGATAGACCTGGAAACAGGAAGATTAGATTTAGGCAATCAGACACCAAGAAGCCCTATGCTAGTCAGAGATTATGGTCCCTTAAGAGACAACCCTTCAGTCTTCTAGTCAGGCAGTATCAGTAGGCCTGAAATCTATTTTTGAAAGGATTCTTTAGAAAGGCAATAGACCCCTCGGATTAAACAAGAAGAGGCTAGTCCAAAGGCTTCTTAGCCTATGGACAAATTGAGATCATAGAGTTCACTGGCATCTGAGTCTCCCAAATAATAGTACTCTAAGTTCAAAGTTCAAACTATATCTCATAAGCAGTATGTTAATTTTTTTTCTAGTTAGAAGATACAAAGCAGAGCCATTTAATGAAATAACTATTTAATTAAATAACCTAATAAAAATTGAAATAAAACTTCTCTACTAAATGTAGGCCCATTTCCTCACAAACATACATACAATCAGTGGAGAAAGTGGGCATATATAGGAATCAATCATGAAAGACATACAAGAAGGGAATATATGACTAAGGCTCATGCAGAGAGGCAACTCATGCCTGTAATATCAGTATTATCTTCTGATGATGTCATCAAACTGTTCTCATTGGGCTTGTTTATCCTCTAGAATTAGAATGGGAAAAAAAGATAAGGTCATTGTTCTTCTAAGATAATAGATGACAAAGAGTATAAAACTTTGCATTTCCATTTATCCAGCAGAGTCTCTACTGAGTCTGTATCCCAAAAAGATCATAAAAGAAGGAAAAGGACCCACATGTGCAAAAATGTTTGTAGAATCCTTTTTGTGATGGCAAAGAATTGGAAAATTAGTGGAGGCCCATCAACTGGGGAATGACTGAATAAGTTATGGTATATGAATATAATGGAGTATTATTGTTCTATAAGAAATGATGGGCAGGCTGATTTCAGAAAAGCCTGTACTTATGTGAACTAATGATGAATGAATGAATGAATGAGCAGAACCAGGAGAACAATGTACACAACAGCAGCAAGATTATGTGATGATCAACTAGAATAGACAGATCTTGGCAATTCCAGTGATCCAAGGCAATTTCAATAAACTTTGGGTGGAAAATACCATTTATTATCTAGAGACAGGATCTATGGAGACTAAATGTGGAACCATACTATTATACTATATTTATATACTTGTATATATTTATATACTATATAAAGGGTGAACCCTTTTTTCCTTCTGTTTTTTTCTTTTCTCATGGTTTTTTTCCTTTTGTTCTGATTTTTTCCCCTTAACTTGATTCAAAAGGAAATATGTAAAAAAGTGAATGTACATATAGATATATGTAAAAAATAAAATTTAAAATGAAATCCAAAAAAAAAGATAATGACTAAGAAAAAAAGATAATAGATGGATTGTTGAATACATTGTTCTGAGGATCTCTTGGTGGCTCTTAAAACATAATCTTGTCTGGACATTGTTTCTCAATCAGCTTCTGGGATTATATCTTCTGGAACACCCACATACCATTAGCTCAATTCTGCCAGAGTTTAAGGAACCCTTCCCTAATAAAGATAAACTGACCAGCCACCACACCTAGCTAATAAAATCTAGATAGAGTAGCTCCAGGAAGCAACTGGCACCTGAGAGAGCAGAAGGACAGGTACCCAGGAAGGAGATTTTGAGGCTAATGGAGAAAGAAGTTAACCTGGGAAAGGGTATAGATCAATAGTGTTACTATATAATCAGGGACAACAAGTCAAAACAAAAGTGTTCTCATAGGTAATTATTCTCATAGGATCACAGATTTGGAAGCTTGAAAACCTGAGATACAACTCCCTCATTTTCATGGAGAGGGCCTTGAGACAGAAAGAGTTTAACTACTTGCCCCGATCGTCATCTAGAAAGCCTCTGGAGGCTGAGGGGAAAAGGCAGAAATGGAATCTAGATCTTGGCTCTAAATCAATGTCTTAACCATTATACCAGTCAGCCTTCTTCCGGCTCCAGCCCAACATGAATCTCTGCCACCAGCAAAGCTCACTTGTTTGATCCTATATATTATCTAGCAAAATCTCATTCTCCTTACACCACTATCCAATCCAATCACCTGAACTGCTAATGTTTAGAAGGGAAAAACCCCCCAATATCAGGAAAAGAATTCCAGGAGTATAGCAAAGATTTCTTTAATATTCACTCTCAAGAGAATTTTTTGCCCCGAGCCAAGAGGCCAAAGCACACTGTTAATCTTAACCTTTAATTTACTCTAGGATCTTGAGAAATTACAATTTAGTGGTAAGGTAGAATAGTCTTTCTATTTAGAAGAAGATTATTCCTGAACAAGCTATGACATTTGATGAGAGTCCTGAGGGACTGGTTGGTCTGGGTAGAAACTTAGCACGCTGGAGGCAGGGTAGTTTTAGGAGTAGTTTAGGCAGGGTAGTTTTAGAAGTGGTCAATTAACATGGTCTTTTGGGGGATAATATTTGAGTAGCAATGGCTCTAGCATTTACAATCCTGTTTAAATTGCCACACAAGTTATTGTACTTTACCCAAATCTAACTTGGATGAATTATCCATACTTTCCAAGACTCCACTGTAGCATTAAGGCCTGGACATCAGGGAGAAGGGTATCTCTAATAAATATTTTCATGTTAAGTATTCTTGAAACAATCACATTTGAGAGTATTGTGGTTGTGTTTGATACTTCTACCCCAGGAGATTTTTGTTTTATGAGGCTGAGAAAATATAATCCCCTGTTGAACAATACCAAATAAGGCAAATTCTAGCCTTTGCTATCAGAAGAAAAGAAAATATAGGAACTGACAGATTATGACCCTTCCCCCCCCCTAAAAAAGAGGGTATAAATATACAAAGAAGGTAAAAGGCAGCTCAATATAGTGAAAAGAGTAGGATTTCCAGAGAAATGCAAATTAAGACAACTCTGAGATACCTCCACACACCTATAAGATTGGCTAGAATGACAGGAAAGATAATGCAGACTGTTGGAGGGGATGTGGGAAAACTGGGACACTGATACATTGTTGGTGGAATTGTGAATACATCCAGCCATTCTGGAGAGCAATTTGGAACTATGCCCAAAAAGTTATCAAACTGTGCATACCCTTTGATCCAGCAGTGTTACTACTGGGCTTACTTCCCTAACAGATCTTAAAGAAGGGAAAGGGACCTGTTTGTGCAAGAATGTTTGTGGCAGCCTTCTTTGTAATGGCCAGAAACTGGAAACTGAGTGGATGCCCATCAGTTGGAGAATGGCTGAATAAATTGTGGTATATAAATGTTATGGAATATTATTGTTCTGTAAGAAATGAGCAGCAGGATGATTTCAGAAAGGCCTGGAGAGACTTACATGGACTGATATGGAGGGAAATGAGCAGGACCAGGAGATCATTGTATACTTCAACAACAATAGTATATGGTGATCAATTCTGATGGACAAGGCCCTCTCCAACAATGAGATGAACCAAATCAGTTCCAATAGAGCAGTAATGAACTGAACCAGCTACACCCAGCGAAAGAACTCTGGGAGATGACTATGAACCACTACATAGAATTCCCAATCCCTCTATATTTGCCCACCTGCATTTTTTATTTCCTTCACAGGCTAATTATACACTATTTCAAAGTCCGATTCTTTTTGTACAGCAAAACAACTGTTTGGACATGTATGCATAATTAACATGTATTGGTCAACTTGCCATCTTGGGGAGGGGGTGGGGGAAAGGAAGGGAAAAATTAGAACAAAAGGTTTTGCAATTGTCAATGCTGAAAAATGACCCATGCATATATCTTGTAACTAAAAAGCTATAATAAAAAAAGTAAATTTAAAAAAATTTTAAAAACAGTGTAGGATTTCAAGTTATGGGGTTAGATTTCAAATCCAGGCTCTACTATTAGTGTCTTGAGTAAAGTACTTCATCTCTGCTCTTTAATATCCTCATATATTAAATTATATCTACGATGACTTATAGACTTATAACTAAGTCTGTTTCTATGATTCCAGATAAAATAGCCATGATCATTAGCATCAACCAGTCCTTCACTAGAAGATTCTTGGGAAGAAAGAGCAAAGAATATGGATTGTGAATGAATATGTAAACAGTAAAAAGTCTACTGCAGATCTTGTTGTTCCGTGATTTTTTTTCAGTCATATCTGACTCTTCATAACCCCAATTAGGGTTTTCTTAGCCAACACTGGAGTGATTTGCTGTTTCCTTCTCTAGCAGTATATGTCTTACTCATGTGCAATAGCTATATGAGGTGGTACCCCTTCCTCATGTGACCAGCTTGGTTGCTGAAAGGTGCAAAAAGAACATTTGTATGGGAAAACTGAAAACAAAAAGAAAATATCAACAAGGGAAAATAGGTCTAAAATGGAGGCTGTTCTGAGGACTAGACAGAGAATGTGATGAGAGGACCTGCTTGAAGATAGATTGAATTATATAATAGCTGATATAATATAGTGGTTCTTTAGCTCATTTGAATGGGATTACTTGTAGATTTTGAAGGCTGCAATTAAGAAAATGTTAAATGAAATAACTTTTTGGATGCTATGGAAAGATTTTATAAGCATTGCTATGATCATACCTGACAAAGATAGTTTTCCTAAATTCTCCTATGTAGGGCATAGATGAGTCAATAACCAACAAAAGTTTCTGATTTGAGGAATTAGAAGATGTAAACTCAGAGAAATTTTGAGAATGAGAAAAAGACCCAAAAAGGAGCTAAAAAAAAGCAGTCACAAAAGTCACAAAAAGCAGGATGGATGGGAAGACTTAAGACTCCAGCTTAGAAAGTAGCTGCATAAATATTTACTACCACCCTACTCTGCTTTGCCCTGATAATTGAGAGACCACTTGACTGGAAAAAAGACAACTCTAGCTTTATACTGATTAGAGGATTACTGAGTTCTATAGCTCTCTGAAGTTACTGCTTTTAACTTCCATCTATAGTCTGAGAAAGAGGAAACCTCTCAGAGATGACCCAATACCTTCTACTACCCTATGTTTTTTCCTAGTAAATTTATTTATTTTTAATAACACATTGCTTTATGAATCAAGTTGAGAGAAAAAATAAGAGCAAAAGGAAAAAAAAAACATGAGAGATTAAAAAAATAAACAGGAAAAAAAGTGAACATAGCATGTGTTGATTTACATTCAGTCTTCTAATAATTCTCTTTCTGGTTGCAGATGGCATTTTCTGTCCAAAGTCTATTGGGATTGCTTTGGATCACCGAACCATGGAGAAGAAGTATGTCTTTCATAGCTGATCATCACATATTGTTGCTGTTATTGCATAATGTATTCCTGGTTCTGCTTGTTTCTCAAAGCATCAGTTCATATAAACCTTTCCAGGCCTTTCTAAAATCAGTTTGTTCATCATTTTTATGTAACAATAATATTCCATTGTCTTCATATACCATACATAACTTGTTCAGCCAACCCCCAGTTGATGGACATCTACTCATTTTCCAATTTTTTGTTACCACCAAAGGAAGTACTACAGACATTTTTGCACATGTAGGTCCTTTGCCCTCCTTTATAATTTCCTTGGGTTACAGACCCAGTAATGGCACTGATGGGTCAAAGGTTATGCACAATTTTATAGACTTTTGAACATAGTTCTAAATTGTTCTCTAAAATGGTTGAATCATTTCACAACTCCACCAAGAATGCATTATTGTCCTAGTTTTCCCACATCGCCTCCAATATTTATTATTATATTTTTTGTCATCTTAGCCAATTTGAAAGGTGTGAGGTGATACCTCAAGAGTTGTTTTAATTTGTATTTCTCTGATCAATAGTGATTTAGAGTGTTTTTTTCATATAACTATAGATGGCTTTAATTTTTCATCTGAAAATTGTCTTTTCATATCCTTTGACCATTTATCATTTGGGGAATGACTTGTATACTTATAAATTTGACACAGTTCTTTAAATATTTTAGAAATGAGACCTTTATCAGAAACATTGGGTATAAAGATTTTTCCCATCATTGTATTTCCCTTGTTTCTGTTGGATTTGTTTGTGCAAAACTTTTTAATTTAATGTAATAAAAGTTGTTCATTTTTGCCTTAATATTTTCTAGTTCTTTCATCATAAATTCCTTCCTTCTTCAAAGATCTGATAGGTAAATTATCCCTTGCTCTCCTAATTTGTTTATAGTATCATCCTTTATGCCCAAATCATATACCCCTACTGCCCTATGTTTTGAGAGGGAGAAATAGAGGGGAAATATTAAGTTGCATCTATGTTCACTTTGAAGTGTTCTTTTTTGAAGAAAAGGTTTTACTTTTCTAGAAGTTGATTGGAGAAAGCAGAATCCTATTGGATGGGCTTTTCTGCATTGCCCAGAAAAACATTCTGAATCGTTTTGCGGTTTTCTAGAACTGCTTATCATTTGATAAATACTATGTTGATATATTATTTTTTCTCTAAAAGAATATAACATTTAGCTTCCCATTTAACTAAAAGTACATGACACTGCTTCCTCAGTTCAAGGGGAAAAGAATTTTGACTTTGTCCACAGAATTATGAAGATCAAGAGTAGATAACTATAATGTCCTCATTAGTATCCTGGATACCTTAGAATCAGCCGGAGTCAGGATAAGCAAAAGTTTTTATTCTTGGTCTTTTGGGGTCACAGTCAGGGGAATAGATATAGGAATCTCCACACCTCTCTCTCTCTCTCTCTCTCTCTCTCTCAACCAAGAATGATCGCACTTATCCTACTCCACCCTCGGATGCCTCCTTTCATTCACAGTACACACCCACAGATTGAGCCTGCACGGGATGGTAGGCCTGGTTATTCTCCAAGCATATGCTAATAGAGTATTGTCTAATTGGTAATTAGCCTTAAGTGCTTGGACTCAGTGCAACTCAGTTTTCAGCCCTTTACAGATAACAATGTCATGATTACTATTGCTTTTGCTTTGTCATTTAGTAAATATTTTATGTTTGTGGTAGAAGCAATATTATAACCCATCCTTGCCTTAAAAGCCATTGACATATTCCCCAAAACTTGGTTGGCTCAAAAAACTAAATATTCAGACTGTTGATGACATTTCCTCATCTCCCAATTATAAAGCAACCATAAGAAACTCCAAGGCATGATTAGTGGATCTCAGTGCACTACAGGCTAAGTTGATTCTCTTAGTGGAATCCATTTGAGTTCTCACCTATGCGTATTTTTGTTGAAAATCCTTCTCCTGCTATGGCTAAGTTAATCTTTTTACTAATCGTTGAATGATTTATGAATGTCTCATTTTTTTTATTAAAGCTTTTATTTTCAAAACATAAGCATGGATAATTTTTCAGCATTAACCCTTGCAAAACCTTGTGTTCCAATTTTTCTCTCCTTTCTACCCTCTCCCCTAGATGGCAAGTAATCTAATATATGTTAAACGTGGTTAAAAAAAAAAAAATATATATATATATATATATATATATATATATATATATATATATATATGTTAAATCTAATATATGCCTACATATTTATACCATTATCTTACTACACAAGAAAAATCAAATCAGAAAGAAAAAAATGAGAAAGAAAATAAAATGTAAACAAACAAACACAAAAAGAGTGTGAGAATGATATGTTGTGATCCACGCTCTGTTCCCAAAGTCCTCTCTCTGGGTGCAGATGGCTCTCTTCATCACAAGATCATTGAAACTGGCTTGAATCATCCATGAATGTGTCATTTTGTTCCAATATAAAACTTTAATTATTAGGAGACTAGCCTGAGTCAGAGTCAGCTCAGAATATGTTTAAAAGGCAGTAAATAGTGACACTGCTGTGATTAATATTGCATAAATATGAAGCACATTGGTAGGGGCTCAAAAAGTAGAGTAGCAAGCCATAGGAAGATCTTTTTCCTCTCTCCCCCACCTCTACCCGTGTTAAACTTAGGACCCTGGGAAAGATTAATTGGTTTTAGTCATGTCCCCTCAACTCTATACTGGAAAACAAACAAACAAAAAAAACAAACAAAAAAAAAAAAATAGAGGCCTCCAGTATGAGGTCAATTTAGAGTAAATTAGTCAACCAAGAGAGAGAATGAGGTATGGGTGCCATGCCAGGGCAATGCTTACAGGCTACACTGCCAAAGTGTATGGGTCTGGGGTCATAGCTAGATTGGAGCTGACATTAGGGAAAGATCCTTCCTCTGTTCATTGATGGATTCCCTTGTTTAGTGTGATTTGCTTCCCTCTAGGAACATGTAAGGGAGCAATACCAAATCCCAGAAAGGGGTTCCTAATTAGAGAGATTCCACAGATTTTCAGAAATCAAGCAAAATATATTACAGGCAATCATGGCACCATTCATGTCCCTTCTCCATTCAGACTACTGACTTTCCTTTTTTCTTTAAGTCCCAAATCAAATTCCCTTTTACAAGAAGCCTCCCCTAATTTCCTTTAATTCTAGTGCCTTCCCTCTTTTGATTATTTCCTATTTATATTGCACTTAGCTTATCTGTAAATATTTGGTTGCTTGTGGTTTCCCTCATTAAATTGTGAACTCCTGGAGGGAAGGGGTTATCTTTGATCTCTTTGATCTCCCAGGACTTAACCCATTTTCTAATTCATAGTAGAGGCGGAATAAAATGCTTATTGACTGACTAGGTAGTTTTTAGTTTTGTGCAAATTGAGAGTAAGCCTTTAGATAGAATATGGTTGTACTATCGGGGTTTTCCAGGAAGTTTTCTTTTTTGAGAGAATAGCTCTCTTTTCTCTGGTATATTGGCCATCAGGAAGGCAACTGGAGAATCCGTGTATTGTATCTACACTTCTTTCACTCAGGCATTTTCTGTGATGTGATTTCAATCGATTATCTCCAAGAGTGATAGAATATCTTTTTTCCCCCTTTGATCTAGGTGACTGTGCTAAAGTAATCGTTTCAGAAATAGTTTTGCCTTTTGTTTTGATATTCCACCCCCATCATAACATTTTAAAGGGTCCAGACATAACCTAATAGCATACACAATAATTTTTTCACAAGAATTTTTATTAGCTTGCTTTAATAAACTTTAACTGAAACAAAATTTTCACTAGAGTTTTATGACATCTGTTAACATGATAATTTGGCTAACCATAGAGCTTGGCTAGGAGCTACTTAACAGGTGATTGTGCTATCATTCCCCACAAATAGAAGTGTTCAGTTAGGATATTTAAAGAGGGGAAAGAGTGCTTACATTTGCTGATATATTTCGAAATCAGCCACAGAACCATACTGTTGATGAGTTTTTGTATTCTACCCAGGTAAAATAGCTTCATGAAATGGAAAAGCATATTGATGGTTGTCTTGGTGATCTAGGTTTTCTGCTTGTTGCATTATATATGTCCCACTGAGACTCTGATCCTTTGGGAAAGCACCAAGGAGAAAATTTGTTATGCATGTTGTTTTTCACCTTTGTATCTCTGGAACCTCCATAACGACCTATTTCAATACCTTATAATGGCTTAGAGATGACCCTGGGTTCTGAAAGGCTATACCAACTGAGTATAAATTCTGGCGAATTCTACCACACTTCTGTAACACTTCCTCTGGAATATTTCATCAGCTTGCAATCACATTCTCAAGTTGGATCCTCAGAGGCAGCTACTATTCCCAGATTCCAAGTAATAGATTCCTAATACTATAGCTCACAAGTCCTAACAAGTGTTTCCCATGAACAATCAGCTAATAGTCACAATGAGATCTTCAAAAGCATTTTTTAAGGCCTCATGATAAGAATGGTAGCTACAAAACATTCTGCCTATAATCTTGGAGCATACCCTCTCACACAATGTGTCCACAAAAAAAGTGTGGACACATAGCATAACATTTGTGAGGAACACGAGACATTATCAGCACAGTTAATGAAGGCTGTTTCTCTCTCTTTCTCTCTCTCTCTCTCTCTCTCTCTCTCTCTCTCTCTCTCTCTCTCTCTCTCTCTTTCTCTTTCTCTTTCTCTTCTCTCTCATTCTCTCTCTCTCTTCTCTTTCTTCTCTCTTTTTCTCCTCTTTCTCTTTCCCTCTTTCTCTTTCTTTCTCTCTTCTCTCTCATTCTCTCTTTCTCTCTGTCTCTCTGTCTCTCTCTTTTTCCTCTTCCTCTTTCTCTCTCTCTCAGTCTCTCTCTCTCTCTGTCTCTCTCTGACTGTCTCTCTCTGTCTCTCTCTCTGTCTCTTTTTCCTCTTCATCTTTCTCTCTCTCTGTCTCTCTGTCTCTTTTTTCCTCTTCCTCTCTCTCTCTCTCTCTGTCTCTTTTTTCCTCTTCCTCTCTCTCTCTCTCTCTCTCTCTCTCTCTCTCTCTCTCTCTCTCTGTGTCTCTGTTTCTCTCTCTCTCTCTCTGTCTCTGTCTCTGTTTCTCTCTCTCTCTCCTCTCTCTCTCTCTCTCTCTGTCTCTGTTTCTCTCTCTCTCTCTCTGTCTCTGTCTCTGTCTCTCCTCTCTCTCTCTGTCTCTCTCTCTCTCTCTCTCTCTCTCTCTCTCTCTCTCTGTCTCTCTCTCTTTCTCTCTCTCTCTGTCTCTCTCTCTCTCTGTCTCTCTCTCTCTGTCTCTCTGTCTCTCTCTCTCTCTCTTTCTCTCTCTCTCTCTCTCTCTCTCTCCTCTCTCTCTGTTTCTCTCCTCTCTGTCTCTCTCTCTCTCTCAGTCTCTCTCTGTCTCTCTCTCTCTCCCTCTGTCTCTCTATCTCTCTCTTCCTCTCTCTCTCTCTCTCTCTCTCTCTCTCTCTCTCTCTCTCTCTCTCTCTCCTCTCTCTCTGTCTCTCTCTGTCTCTGTCTCCTCTCTGTCTCTCTCTCTCTCTCTGTCTCTCTCTGTCTCTCTCTCTCTCCCTCTGTCTCTCTATCTCTCTCTTTCCTCTCTCTCTCTCTCTGTCTCTCTAACTCTCTCTCTCTCTCTCTCTCTCTCTCTCTCTCTCTCTCTCTCTCCTCTCTCTCTCTCTCTCTCTCTTTCTCCTCTCTCATTATCTGTCTTATAGTATGTATCTTTGTTCCCTGCTGGATGTACTGTATCTAACATAGCTAATGCACAGGGAGGACAGAAAAATCCCCTCCTTCCCATAAGATCCATTTCCTCTGAAAGAGTGAGTTCCTCCTCTACTTCTCACATGTCTATGTCATGAATACTTTATTTAAAAAAAAAAAAAGAATCAATAAGTATTGGACAAGGTGAACTCCAGATAACATCACAACAAAATGAAATTGTTTTAACCAATGGAAAATGAATCATAGCTGATATGGGAATCATTACTCACATCAGTAGTTATCATCTACTTTATTTAGAATAAATTATGTCACCAGGGAAAGGTATAAGATGAGCTGGTTAAGGTAGGATATAATAGATAAATAGGCCAAGTGACACAATGATATCCTTGTGATGTTGAGAGAATGTGGAAACACTCATTGAAAATTTCATGGTGAATTTGTGGAAGGCACAGGTGGGTTTCAATCTGTTTCTTTGGAGAGGAGAAAAGCTGCTAGCATTATTATCTAATTTAGTCTTCACAACTACTTTGTGAAAGGCTATTATTATTATCCCCATTTTATAGATAGGGAAACTTAGGCAAAAATGATGTAGTGACTTGTCCAGGATTACCCAGCTAGTATGTACCCTGAGGCTGGATTTGAATTCTGTTCTTCCTGATTTCAAATCTAGTGCACACACATACATCATATACTTTTTGTGGAACAGAAAAGTGCTTCTCACTCTTATTTACTTCAGCACAATGTGAATTCAGTGATTAGCTGAACATTTGATTAAACCCTCTGAGATTCCTTCCATTACTATAGGCATGGCTAAATAGGCCCCAGATATGACAATAATCCCAAGTGTCTCTAGTTTTTTTTTTTTTAATGACTTCAATTGACTTCACTTAAAATATACTCCCCTCCCCCAAAACAACAGTCTTTTTGGTGGGGTCAGGGAAAGGTCAGTGGAAGTATCACTTCAGTGATAGGGCATCTCATTGTCTATGTTCACAATAACTTAGCCCAGGGCCTGTTTTTATTCCTTTGAGCTCTAAATAAGAAGAGTAGCCTTGATTCTTCAATAATTCTGAAGGATTATTTCTAGAATCTTATGTCCCACCAAACATTTATTTGGATTTGGATAATAAAGACTCAGAACTGACTTTCTTTGGTCCTTTGAATAATAGAGTCAGGGTTTACACAAAATTCCTGCCAAGAAAAATGCTCAGGGATCTTACTGTGTGGGAAAAAGGTGAAGAACTTACAAATTAAGCACATATTAATCAAAGACTATTATCTAAAGTAGATCAAGCCTGTAGGCCCCAGTTTAGATAAGGCCTGAACTACATCCTATTGTCCAAAGAAGGGATTATGGCCCAAGGAGCTTATATCACCTTGTCTACTACATTCCACTGACCAACTAGGGGAACAGTAGACTGATGTGACCAATCACAACATATAGAGGGCGGGACTTTGGAGGTTCTTTGTCTGAAATAAATGTATAAAAGCTGTGAACATTTTCAAGGCTCTGGCTCTCTCCTGCTGTGAATTTGGCTCACAGACCAGGATGGGGTCCGCTTCTCGAAATTCTAATAAATATTTCTTCTTTCTATGAGTGATCTCTGTAGTAGTCAATTTCGGTAGGTCCTCTTGTGCCAAACACTAGGGACCACTTAATCTGAGCTTAAGGGAGTCAACCAGAATTGAAGAAACTTGGACAAGCAGCAAATTCGGGCTCCATACATTAAGCTTCCCATGAAACAGCATTAACTCTTTTCTACCTATAAAAAACAATGATACTCATTCTAGATCATAATTTTCAGTTTGGATATCTCCCAGTTCCTCAGTTTCCTTAAATTTTCCTTAAAGTTTCCTTAAATACCATGATCATCTCTCATACAGAGACATAATCATATGTTGGTACTCTCTCTTCCCTCTTCTTCTTCTTCTCCCTCTTCTTGCCCCTCCCTTACTCCCTCCCTCTTTTCCTCCCTCCCTCTCTCTCTTTCTTCCCTCTTTTTCTTCTTCCTCTTCCTCTCCCTCTTTCTCCTCCTCTCCCTCTTCCTCCTCCTTCCTCTCTCTTCTCTCTCTCTCCTCTTCATCTTTTTCTCTCTTTCTCTCTTCTCTCTCATTCTCTCTCCCTCTTCTTCATCCTCCCTCTCTCTCTTATCTCTCCTCTTCCTCTTTCCCTCTCTTTCTCTTTTTCTCTCTTCTCTCTCACTCCTTTGTCTCTCACTGTCTCTTATATCTCTCTTTCTCTCTCTCTCTTTTCCATTTATCTCTGTCTCTCCTCTTTCTTTTCTCCTCTTCCTCTCCCTCACTCCCTTTCTCTTCTCTCTCCTCTTCCTCTTTCCCTCTCTTTCTTTTTCTCTCTTCTCTCACTCTCTCTTTCTCTTTCTCTCTCACTCTCATTCTCTCTGTCTCTCTCTCTCTCTGTGTCTCTCTCTGTCTCTCTCTGTTTCTTTTTCTCTCTCTATCTCCTCTCTCTCTCTGTTTCTTTTTCTCTCTCTTTGTCTCTCTCTGTTTCTTTTTCTCTCTCTCTCCTCTCTCTCTCTCTCTCTCCTCTCTCTGTTTCTTTTTCTCTCTCTCCTCTCTCTCTCTCTCTCTCTCTCTCTCTCTCTCTCTCTCTCTCTCTCTCTCTCTCTCCTCTCTCTCTGTCTCTCTCTCTTTCTCTGTCTCTCTCTGTTTCTTTTTTCTCTCTCTGTCTCTCTCTGTTTCTTTTTCTCTCTCTATCTCCTCTCTCTGTTTCTTTTTTTCTCTCTCTTTGTCTCTCTCTCTCTGTTTCTTTCTCTCTCTCTCTCTCCTCTCTCTCTCTCTCTATCTCCTCTCTCTGTTTCTTTTTCTCTCTCTTTGTCTCTCTCTCTCTGTTTCTTTTTCTCTCTCTTCTCTTCTCTCTCTCTCTCTCTCTCTCTCTGTCTCTCTCTCTCTTTCTCTGTCTCTCTCTGTCTCTCTCCTCTCTCTCTCTCTCTCTCTCTCTCTCTCTCTCTCTCTCTCTCTCTCCTCTCTCTCTCTGTTTCTTTTTCTCTCTCTGTCTCTGTTTCTTTTTTTCTCTCTCTGTCTCTCTCTGTTTCTCTCTATCTCTCTTTCTGTTTTTTTTTCTCTCTCTCTCTCTCTCTTTGTCTCTGTTTCTCTCTCTCTCTCTCTCTCACACACACACACACACTTTAGTGCGTGTTCATTTGTATATCTATAAATGTATTATATAATAATTATATATAGTAATGTACTAAATAATTTTTTATATATTCATGCATTTACATAGGGATATGGAGAGAAAGAGGTGATTGGACAGATTAGTGATAGAGGTAGTAGATGGTGAATATAAATGAGGCTTACAATATCCAGGGGCTATTGCCTCTTCAGAAGAACCTAAGCAAGGAGAATAGGACCTAAATCACCCTTGCCTGCATGCCATTTGTGAGAGGTCAGAGAAAGCTTGGGGACGTTCAGATCCCCATATGGTGATGTGCCAGTCCTGCGTCTCTGGGCAGTACTCCTCCTTTAGACTGACACTAGTGATCTTTCTGTGAGGTGAATAAGGAAGAGTTAGAGAGAAGGTAACAAATCAAGAATCAGAGATAAAAAAAAATGTCAGAACAGGAAAAACACTTAGATGTCATCTAGACTAATCTATTCATTTTATAGATTAAGTAACAGAGGCCCAGAGACATCAAGTGATTTGCCTAAACTCACACTGGTAGCATCATAGATTAAGGATTTACACCCAAGTCTTCTGCCTCCAGATATACATATATATATATAATATAATACATATTGTTATAATTATATATTACTATATGTGATTTATTTTATATTATATAATATGCAATCATATTATATATAATATCTATTATATGTATGTAATATACATATATATTATATCTAATCTATGTAGATTAGATAATTTCATTTTCCATTCACTCCAAAATTCTGTTTGATTCCAATTGCTTTTCTTTTCTTTCTTTTTTTTTTTTTTTTTTTTTGGTACAATTGCTTTTCACTAATGGGCATGAAATAGATAAAAAATCGAGAAATATTCAGCATTTCACAGTACTACAGTCTTTTACTTAGAATTTTGAAATTTTAGTAAACATGTTAAGATTTTATGAAACAGTAATAGCTCCTTTCCTCCTATAGCTTTTAAGAGAACAAATGTTTTGCACATAGTAGGCACATATTAGCAGGTTAATGTGTGAAAAAATGATTTAGTGCTTGTACCCAGGGGCCCTTCAACTCATGAAGCAGGTCTCCAGATATTTTGTGAACTTGCTACCACTCAAAATCATGGCTCATAAAATCTCACTGATAAGTTTACTTTTAATTGTTAGTTCTAAGAAAAGGCATTTAATGAAATGGAAATAGTAAAAGAATGAAGCAAAAAATTTTTTTCTCCTATAAATATAGGTACACTTTGTCACAATTACATCAATGGCAAGACTTGACACAAGTAACACTCCCATGTGGAAGAGCAGCACTCATAAGTTATGAATGGGCAGAGACACACATAAGTAACATGTAAGGCCAGTAGAGGGGGAATTAAGACCTCCTCATCAGTGGCTACAGGGCCAGTGATCTGTTTTAGTGATGTCAGTACCCACTGGGGTATGTGACTAGGGAACTACTTTCTGTGTCCAGCTTCTAGCTTTAGCTTAAGACCTTGCCTATGTCTTCTTTACAAAGAGTTCCATGCTTGCATGGGTTCTGGATAATGGATAATGCTCTCAGGCTTTCACCAGTGGAGCGAAATAGGGCTGTGTGCTTGCTTTCATGCTTTTTGCATGATGTTTTCAGCAATGTCCGAAATCTATAATAAGTTTAAAAAAGTCATCAAGGTTCGCTACTACACTGATGATAAATTATTTAATTTGAAAAGACTACAAGTCAAGACTAAAGCAGAGGGAGAGTTGATGCATACCTTTTTGTTTTATTTTTATTTATTTATTTATTTATTTTGCTGAGGCAATTCAAGTTAAGTGACTTCCCCAGGGTCACATAGCTAGGAAGTGTTAAGTGTTTGAGACCACATTTGAACTCAGGTCCTCTGGATTTTAGGACTGGTTTTCTATCCACTGCGCCACCTAACTGCCCCAGAACTTTTTATTTACAGATGATTGTACATTTGAATACTTAGTGTTCTCAAACACTGCTCTGGCTTTGGCAATGCATGCATCAATCTTATCATTTAGTTAGACATCCTCAGAAGTCCTAGCAAGTAAATTTATTTACAGCATTCAAAATTTTGCCATTCATTGTAACTGATGGGTGGAGAAACTATATTTTGTAGGTATGAATTGTCAGGCCAAAATTAGCACAAGCAGTGAAGAGCTGATCCATGTTTTTGAGAGAGAAAACAGGTATTAAGCTGCCTCCATACTGATTCTCTACAGAGCCTTTGGGCTGACTTCACTGTTACATGTCTGTGAAATCTGGACAGTATACAGCATCATGCCAGGAAATTGAATCACTTCCATTTGAATTGTCTTAGGAAGAGTTTGAAGATCACCTGGCAGGATAAAATACAAGCACAGAGTACCTTTCTCTGTCTGAACTCCAAGCATTCAAATCCTACTGCCCTGGGGAAGACATGCTATTCCTACACCAAAGGTACGTTTGCATAAGACTTTTACAGAGAACTTCCACAAAGCAAGCACTAACAAGGAGGCCAGAAGAAGTGATACAAGGACACGCTCAAGGTCTCTCTGAAAAAATTTTGCAATCAGTTGTGAGACATGGGAGACACTGGCATGGGACTGTCCAGCATGGTATCATCAAAGAAGGCTTTGTGTTTCATAAGCAAAACACAATTGCAGTAGTTTAAGAGAAATATAAGCTGCACAAACTTAGAGACTTCTCCACTCCAAATGTTCATATGGACTATCTGCACCCATCCTGTACTAGAGCATTCTGAACTCATGTTGGTCTAATCAGCCATAGTTGGACACTTAATGCCATGACCCAACATAATGATACCATTTGATTCTCTTTGAGCATGAAGGACACAGCTAGGTTCTGCTCTATGAATTCAAAATTCAGAGATGCTTTGCATAATTCTTTTAGGAAAGCAGCCACAAGACCAGCAACAGTCCTAGGAAGTAGACCTTATTTCTTTTTGTTTTTAAACCTTGTGGAATAGCTTATGTTATTATTTTTAGAGTCTTAGCTTCAAATCTCCCTTGTACAATAGAAAAGGTTAGCTTCTGGGACTGAGCTTTTAGGACAAAGAGTTGAAATACTTTCAGTAGCTAAGTAGCTATTTGATCCTCACATCCTGATGTCATTTTGGTGCTCTTTGAGTTGTTGTCATTTATTCTTGAAGAGTACTATGACATCAGGGAAGTATTATGATACTTTCCATGCTATGCAAGTAGATTAGATTAAGTGAGGGAGAGCTATGCAAGATTTCCTCCGGAGCCATCTGGGTGCATTGGCTAGATACAGATCAGGAGGAGGGAAGATAGCTCTGGATGCAGGGGGAGGCTCCTCTGTGAGCATGAAGGATAACAATGGTCCCAGGTGGTCCCCTCAAGTCTTCCATCTCTCTGTCAGAAACCTCACCCTATTTTACAATGAACCTGCCTTATATCTCCTGATATTTTAAATTTCTGAAGCCTAGATGACATAACAATAAAACAGGTCTTGGGGATCCCAATTTTGCAGCTCCAGATCTCTTCTGTTCTCCACATACATGAGTGGTCAGGGAAAAGGCAAAATTAAGCCTAGGTATTTGTCCAGCTATACTCCTGACTTGTCAAATGTAAATATTGTCAGCTAAAAAGCCCTTTAAAGCTCCACTTTATAGAATGAAATAATTTACCTTTTTTTTTAAAACCTTCTTTAAGAAAAGAGGGGAAGAGACAACTAGGTGGCACAGTAGATAGAAAATTGGCCCTGAAGTTAGGAGGACCTGAGTTCAAATTGAACCTCAGATACTTAAAAGCTACCTGATTCTGGGCAGGTAGTAACCCTCATTATCTTAAAAAAAAAAAAAGGAGGCACTTGCTTTAAGTGAAGCCATCTCTCATTCTTTCACGCTAATAACAAAGCACCCTTAATAGTGTAGAGACAACAGGACTATGGCATTTACTAGAAGTAAATCTCACAGGGAAGTAGATCTCACAGGGAAATAAAAAAATCTAACATCTTAAAAAATAGTCACTCATCTCATGAGTCAGTTTTTCTTTCCTGAACTTAGGAAAATGGACTCTATTTAAAGAGATACCTCCCCAAAACAAATTTATTTTTAGGATGTTTTGTTTTAAAGTCCTCATTCCAAATACTTTTAGGAATGCTTAATCTTTTTCAAATGACTTTTTATGCCCTGATGGTGAGAGAGATGTTTTCCTAGACTGTTGCCCTGAGCGGGAGTCTTGCTTTGCTAGGAGCTTCCTTTTTTGCTTGAGTTAAAATTACACTTTACATGACACCTGGTACACTTTTTTTGTCTGATGCTTAGTTTGGAAAGTTTTGTTGTTGACACAAGCACAGTCCAGGTGCTTTGGCACCATGCAGGTCTGAATTGCTTCAGCAGATGTACTTCCTTCTGCTCTAACCATGTGTTTCAGTCAAAATACTTGGAGAAACATTCTCCCTTGCCACATGAACAGAGTCATAGCAGAGAAACCCACACCGGTTGAATGATTTGTCCATTTTACATTGTAATTCTAATTTTTTGATACCAGAGCATGCATAGGCTGGAGGATTACAAAATTATCAAAAAAATGAATTTTATTAAACTTTGGTTAAATTTACACACATATATTTTCTCTACTAAAGTTTTGCCTTATTGTGATGTAGAGGTGACCTTGGGCTCCCAAAGATTACCAGCAGAAGATAAACTTTGGCAGGGTCCCCCAAACTGGAAAAATTCAGAGTATAGGCCCAGTGATGGACTCTGTATGTTATGTAAGGACCAGTCTGGCTATATTTTTTTTAAGTAAGTTTATTTTATTTATTCCAATTACATGAAGAGGAAGTTTTCGACATTCCTTTTTTAAAAACAATTTTAAGTTTCAATTTTTTCTTTCTCCATCCCATCCCCCTCTCTAAGACAGCAAGTGATCTGACCTAGATTATACATGTTATGTTAATATGTTAACCATATTTTAACATCCCTCATGTTGTGAGAGAAGAAATATAATAAAAGGGAAAAACCACAAAAAACAAAAATGTGAAAATAGTATGCTTTGATCTGCAGTTGGACTCTGTAATTCCTTTCTCTAGATGTAGATAGCATTTTCCATAAGTTTTTTGGAATTGTCTTGAATCATTGTATTACTGAGAAGAGCTAAAGCAATTATGTTGATTTATCACATCAAATGTAGCTCAGCTACATTTAGAGAGGCACAGAAGCAGGATAAGTATAGGGTAGGTATGAAATTTTTGGCTACCACAATTCTCATTTACTAAGTTTGAGAAGCTTTGTGATCAGTTGTTTTGGTGGAGGGAGTGCCTACCTTGAAAAATTTATGGATGCTTAGAGAATTAAAATATTGTTGTTGTAGTTTGTCCTTTGATATAAAAAAGGTGATGTCGTGACTTGCTAGTGAATTGGTTTTTAAGTGAGACAGGGCTGTGTAATGTCACTCTTTCTTCTGAAGCCATCTGGGTCCAGTCAGGATACAGAACAGGACAACAAGAAATTACTCCAGAAGAAATATGAAAGCATTTGCATTGTATACATCCCAAACACTTTTAGAGTAAAAGAGAGATGGGAACAAGGTCATGAAATCACATAGCACTGACGATACAATGCTAAAATTTGACACTCCCTGCCAAATAGATTACACTAAATTATGGTAAATTTAATGATTTAACATAAAACTAAGAGCAAAATAAGGTTAGTACCCTGATTATCCAGTTCTTACAATATATTGCCTGGAAAGATGACAGCTTTTGGAATAAGGATGCCATCTCTATTTATTCAAATGTGTTTACCACAAAAAAGGAGATAGGTTTTTACATAAGGCATTTTCTCCCAGTTTTATGTTGTTTTTATATTATACTTACATGTTATTCCTATTTTATGAGAGGTCTCTTAGTAACAAAGTAAAGAATTTAGGTAAAATAAAACAATATTCTTGTCTGAAAGTTCATACAGCATTTCACATCTATAATACCTTCTCACCATTCTATTTAAAAAAAAAAAAAAAAGAAATATATTTATGTTCTCGCCTACCTCCCACCTAATTTTTTAAAGGAAAAAGTCAACTTCTTATAACAATTATTCACAGTGAAGCAAAACAAATTCTCCCATCCTATGGCTGTACACAATAATACATATCTCATTATGTACCCTAAATTTATCACCTTTCTGTGATGGATGGTTTGTTTCATTATCCTTTCTCCTTAACCAATTCATGAATGGTCACTGTATTGATCATAGTTTTTTAACTTTCTCTTTTTAAAAATGTCGTTTCTATTTTCAGTTTCAAATTCTCTTTCTGCTTCATCAGCAAAAGACTTTGTGTGAATCACTACAAAATGTGGCAAGTCCTCAAAGAGAAGTTAGAAACAGATCATCTTACTTGTCTTCTGACCCTATGAATCAAGAAGCAACAATAAGAACTGAATAGGGAACAACTCAGTGACTTAGGATTGGAAATGGAGTGTGCAAAGATTTAAAAAAATTTTTTTTCATTATAGCTTTTTATTTTCAAGATGTATGCATAGGTAATTTTTCAGCACTGACAATTGCAAAACCTTTTGTTCCAACTTTTCCCCTCCTTCCCCCCACCCCCTCCCCCAGATGGCAGGTTGACCAATACATGTTAAATATGTTAAAGTATAAATTAAGTACAATATATCTGTACATGTCCATACAGTTATTTTGCTGCACAAGAAGAATTGGATTTTGAAATAATGTACAATTAGCCTGTGAAGGAAATAAAAAATGCAGGCAGATAAAAAAAGAGGGATAAGGAATTTTATGTATGGTTCATAGTCTTCTTTCTCCCAGAGTTCTTTCACTGGGTGTAGCTGGTTCAGTTCATTACTGCTCTATTGGAACTGATTTGGTTCATCTCATTGTTGAAGAGGGCCAGGTCTATCAGAATTGATGATCATATAGTATTGTTGTTGAAGTATATGATGATCTCCTGGTCCTGCTCACTTCATTTAGCATTAGTACATGTAAGTCTCTACAGGTCTTTTTGAAATCATCTTTCTGTTCGTTTCTTGCTGGAACTCTGTCTTCCCAGAAATCAGCTGGAGTCAGGATCACTAAACGTCTTTATTCTTGATCTTTTACAGTCAAGGTCAGGGGGTTAGATCTAGCAACCTCACACACATAGTCCTCCCTCAAACGCCAGGAGAGACTGAGTCAGCTTCTGCATCTCAATTCCTCTTCCTCCTCCTACTCCTCCCACACACGTCACTTCCCCCTCTTTGTCCCACCAATCAAGTCAGCACAGAACAGCTGGGGAGGGTCAACCTTCAAACAAGTTAATAGGGAACTGTCCAATTGGCAATTAGTCTCACGTGCTCCATTATCCAAGTACATTGCTCAGTTCTAGCCCTTTACAATTTCTTATAAAAAAAAACAATATTCCGTAACATTCATATACCATAATTTATTCAGCCATTCTCCAATTGATGGACATCCACTTAGTTTCCAGTTTCTGGCCACTACAAAGAAGGCTTATGCAAAGATTTTTATTGTAACATTATTATTTATATATTTAGAGTACATCATGTAAAATGCCAGACTGGATGAATCAAAAGCTGAAATTAAGGTGGCCAGAAAAAACATCAACAATCTCAGATATGCAGATGATATAACTCTGATGGCAGAAAGTGAAGAAGAATTGGGAAACTTTTGATAAATGTGATAGAGGAGAGTATAAAAAAGCTGGTTTGAAACTTAACACAAAAAAAAACAAACAACAACAACAAAAAAAACAACTAAGATCTTGGCAACTGGTCCCATCGCTTCCTGACAAATAGAGGGAGAAGAAGTGGAAGTGGTGTTAGATTTTATATTCTTAGGCCTAAAGATCACTGCATATGGAGAATGCAGCCATGAAATGCTTGCTCATTGGAAAGAAAGCTATGACAAATCTGGACAACATACTAAAAAGCAGAAATACCCCTTTGCTGACAAAAGTCTATATGGTCAAAAGTCGGTTTTTTCCAGGAGTAATGTATGACTATGAGAGTTGGAGTAAAAGGAAAGCTGAATTCTGCAGAATCAATTTCTGATTAGAGAAAACTTCTGAGAGTGTCTTGGACAGCAATGAGATCAAATCAATCTATACTTAAAAAATTAATTCAGAACATTCTTTGGAAGGACAAATACTGAAGGGGAACCTTAAGTTTTTTGGCTACATAATGTGAAGACAGGATTCATTGGGAAAAAAAAAAAAAAAAACTCTGATGCTGGGAGAGATTGAAAGCAAAGAAGAAGGGGGGTGGCCGAGAAGGAAATGATTAGATAGTATCCCAGAAGGAATGAAAATGAACTTGGACATCCCTCAAGAGATAGGAGAGAGCACAAAGCTTGGTATCGTATGGCCTCTGGAGTCAGGAGATTTCAGACATGTCTGAAAAACAAGATTTGCTTATAGTTTTCCAAGTTGTTTATTTTTACTTTGTCATCATATATCTTATCCTCTTGGTTCTATTTATTTAATTATTTATTAATTTATGAGTCCTTGAAATTGTTAATTTTTATGATGCTGATATTATAGTACAAATTGTTGTTTCTGCTCCTTCATTCTGTATCATTTATGTGATACTTTCCATGTCTTTTTGAAGTCTTCTATTTTCTCATTTCTTACAGCACAAAAACATGCCATCACATTCATAAACCACAGCTTTTCTAGCCATTTATCTTTTATCGATATCTTTGCGAAAGCATTGGCCATCATTCAGAGGAGATCCAGAGCAGAGTGCAAGCCCAAGAAGGATTCCTGATGGATGGTGGCCTTCAGACGCTTCTGCTTCTTCTAGGTGACATTGTGTTGATAACATCACACCCTGGAATTTAGCACATTCTTCTAAATGAGATCCACAATTGCTCTCTGCCTAATTCTCCACATAGAAAAGAACTAAGGAGATGAAGGGTGACTATTGTCCTGACTATGCTATAGTTAAATATAGAGCTGTTTCTCAGATACTCCAAGCTGACATGGAGGCAGGGCATAATGGAACAAGTGGAGGAAAGAGAGCTAATTTACCTCTGGAAATAGAATAGTTCTTTACCTTGAAACAAAGGCTCATTTCCCCCAAAACACCAATATTCTTTTAGGGATGTGGTGCCATAGGATGCTACAATTTCCATAGTACTGAAGTTGAGGATCACTCAAAGGACAGATTAGGGTGGGTAGAAGCAGATTATGACAGACTGCAAATGAGGAATTATACATGTGTTATAAAGGACATCACCAGAGTAATATATGACAAAGAAGACAATTATGGACAGTCAATCTTGAAGAGAGGGTGAGAAATTCAGATGAACTCTGTTTCATGCAAACAAGGAAGGTTCTGGTATGAACATCATGCATAGGATAGGCAGAACAACTCACTTAACTTTAGTTTATTTCTCAGGGAAAGAGGATAATAATAGCACCTAACTCCCAGCAATATTTGGAGGATAAAATGAGATAATGTGAACTGTAAAACTGCAAACCTTACAGCCCAATATGAATGCTAGTTAATGTGGTTATTATTATATTTGGTGACCCCCTTGTGGTGACCTTATGGAAGGACAAAAATTAGAGTTACATAATGACAGTCACAGAGAATGCATTGTGAACATCAACTGGAGAGAATACCGACATTAGTGATATCACACATTTCTGGGGCACTGGAATTAGTGCTAAGGAAGAAGTGGAGGGGGAAGAATGCGGCAGCTCTTCCCAGAAAGGAGAAAAAGAAAGAAGTCCATGAATCACTTTTGAAAATATATCGTGGATCACTGGGATTTTTAAATCAAGAAATATGATACTATGTGGTCTATGTATATGTGTAACCAGTGCCCATGAATTCCCCACTCATCTATTTGAATGGCTGTCCTGTTCCCCCTGGAGCTGGATAACACTGATGATGATTTAAAGAGAGTGAACATTAATGCAGATTCTAGCACTGATCTCCTTCCTCTCAATTCTCCCCCTTTTTGGGGGAGTCTGCTGTATCTGTTTTCAGAAACTGGGGAGCATTCAGTCTTGATAAGCTAGAGTCCTTGTGAAGGGACAGAGGCCTTGCGGCTTGGGATAGGGCGGAGGGTGATGAATGTGTTTGGCCAGAGCTCACTGGCTGACTGCCAGTCAGGTTAATCTTAAATGACTCTGGAAATTAGAACTGTTAGACCATGGAGGCTCCTGTGGCTATAGGCCAAGAGACATTTCCTAGCAGCTATCTGGATGCAGGAATGGGGAAAACCATAGTAATCAGGAAGGAGCTCCTAGCTTGGCAAGCAGCTGCCGGGCCCTACGTTCCTATCTGTAGTCTGAGGCACGTCAGGGTTTCTGAGTTTAGAATAACAGAACCAGGAGAGCTACTTTAGGGAGGCGGTCAGACCATGCATGAAGGACTACTTTGTAATCTGGGATTGATTCTGGACTGGGCGGAGAGCTAAAGGTGCTTTCTAAACTTGGGTGTCTAGTGAAAAGGCTGGGAGACTTTCCTGATCCCCTGTATCCATACATGCTTTGTTGTTTGCACATTTCCAGCATAGAATCAATAGCCAGGTCCTAAAGTGGTAGCCAACCTTATAATTCAAATTACTTTCTACAATATGAGGATTCTAGAATGGGAATTCTCTTTTTTTAATTATAGATTTTTATTTACAAAACATATGCATGGGTAATTTTTCAACTCCTGTTCCAAATTTTCTCTCCTTCTCCCCATCCCCTCCCCTAGATGGCAGGTAGTCCAATACATGTTAAATATGTTAAAATATACATTAAATCCAATATATATATATACACATAGTTATACAGTTATCTTGCTGCACAAGAAAAATCAGATCAAGAAAAAAACTGAAAGAAAGAAAAGAAAATGTAAGCAAACAGCAGAGAGTAAAAATGCTATCTTGTGGTCCACACTCAGTTCCCTCATTCCTCTCTCTGGGTATAGATGGCTCTATTCATCACTGAACAGTTGGAACAGATTTGGTTCATCTCATTGTTGAAGAGAGCCACATCCATTAGAATTGATCACTATTGTTGTTGAAGTATACAACGATCTCCTGGTTCTGCTCATCTCACTCAATATCAGTTCATGTAAGTCTCTCCAGGCTTTTCTGAAATCATCCCACTGGTCATTTCTTACAGACCAATAATAGTCCATATCATTCATATGCCACAACTTATTCAGCCAATCTCTAACTGAGGGGCATCCAAAGAATGGAAATTCTCGAGGCGAAAGGGTTAAGATCTTTCAGTATGGCCTCAGCTCTGGAAGCAAAACAACTAGGACAAAGCTAGTTTACAGGATTTGTCAGGGGGATTAGAATTCTAGCAAAAAAATTATCCTCTTTTTATAATCTGAAAGCAATGATTTTGTATCATATTGTCAACTGCACAAAGCCCACCCCTCAAAATGCAGAGAATCTAAGCTGAGTTGAAAGCAGAGGAGTTTTTTTAGCTTTTTATTTTCAAAATATATGCAATTTTCAGCATTCAGCCTTGCAAAACCTTGGTGTTTTAAATTTTTTCTCCCTCCCTTCTCCCATTTTTCTCTTACATAGCAAATAATCCAATATATATTAAACATGTACAATTCTTCTATACATAGTTCCACAATTATCATGCTACACAAGAAAGATCAGATCAAAAAGGAAAAAAAAGGATAAAGAAAACAAAAAGTAAGCAAACAACAATAAAAAAGGTGAAAATACTATGTTCTCTTGGTTCTATTCATTTCACTTAACATGGATTCGTCTAAGTCTCTACAAGTCTTTTTGAAATCATCTTTCTGTTCGTTTCTTATAGAATAACAATATTCCATCACATTCATATGCCATAATTTATTCAGCCATTCTCCAGCTGATGGACATCCACTCAATTTCCAAATCCTTGCCAATACATAAAGGACTATTTCAAACATTTTTGCACACGTGGGTTCTTTTCCCATTTCAATGATCTCTTTGGGATACAGGCCCAGTAGAGACACTGCTGGATCAGAGGATATGCACAGTTTGATGGCCCTTTGGGTATAGTTCCATATTGCTCTCCAGAATGGTTGTATCAGTTATGAGTGTCCCAGTTTTCTCACATCCCCTCCAATTTGTCATTATCTTTTCCTAACATCTTAGCCAATTTGAGAGGTATACAGTGATACTTCAGAATTCTTTTAATTTGCATCAGAAAAGTTTCCTGAGGGAGGAAAATTAAAAAGTAGTGCTAAGGCAACTCAATATAGATGAAGGGACTCATAGCCTAAGAGGGAAGGTTAATTTATCATTAAAAACCACAAAGGGAAGTTTTGGGGAGGAGTTAGGATAAGAAATGGATAGTCTTTCTCAGAAATAGATGGGACGTGGAAGCAGAACATTTTGCAGGAACAGTTGACAACACGATTGGTTTAGAACTATTTTGTGTATACAGTTTAGTAAGGTCAGTCAGCAAACATCAGCAAAGGCATCTGGGTCTGAAAAAGACTTTGGTTCACTGCAGGCTCCGACTGGCTCCTTTTGATAATCAGGCTTACTCTGTTTCCAGTGCACCTGACTGGTAAGGTAACTTATAGAAAATAGACATATTAATCTTTTACAATAATATAGATTCATTTAAAAAGCCAGATTGTTATACATTTTCTTGCTGTTGGGATTTTTGAAGTCTGCAAGGAAGGAGACAGGGAATAAGAATTTATTAAGCATATCCCATGATGCAGGCATTATACTTTACAAATATACTCTTATTTGCAGCTTGGCAGGATCTGACTGTATGGGATTAGAGACTGACTTTTGTACACATGTCAAAGAGTAGATCAGTAGAATGCCAGCTGCAATAAACTATCATCTGGTAAGTAAAATTATAAACTATGCTCCCCTGTTTTGTTTTCATTTTTGTTTTCATTTCTATTGATACCTTTTATTTTAAAAGTACCTCCATTTCCTAATATATCCTCCACCTTCAACCAGAAAGCCATTTGTTATAAGAGATTTGTAAAAAGAGGGAGGATAAAACACTAATACAACAAAACTAACCAATACATTAACCAAGTCTAGCATTAAATGTAATATTTTTCATACTTTCTCTTCCAATACAAAGTCCCCAATCACTTTGATGAAGGAAAGGGAGAGGGGTACATTTTCATATCTCTTCTTTGTGACCATGTTTGGTGGTTGTAATCTCACAGAATTCAGTTTTTATTTTTTGTTGATCTTTCAATTTGCTTTGTTGTAGTCCTTGTATATTTTGTTTTTCTGGTTCTGCTTGCTTTATATGCTGAATTTCATTCATATAAATCTTCTCATGTTTCTCTGTTTTTATCTTTTCATAGTTTCTTAGAATTATTAGTAGTAAAGTTATTTTATATTTTACAGATATCACAATTGTTTGGTTATTCTTTAATCAATGAACATCTACTTTGTTTCTAGGTCTTTGCTGCTACAAAAACAGTAGTTATAAATATTTTGATGTTATGCAGGACCTTTAAAAAACATATTGATTTTCTTGAAATATATGCCTAAGGGTGGGACATCAGGATCAAATTGTTTGTACTTTTTAGTTACTTTTTTTTTTAAACTGCTCAATTTTTTTTACTAAACAATAATCAGTTTTGTCTCCCTTCCATTCCCCCTCCCTTGCCAATTTTAAACAATGAAGGTGGAGAAAACAAATCAAAATCTTTGTAACAAATACTCAAAGTTAAGCAAAACACATTCCTGTTTTGGTTGTGTCAAAAAAGAGTCTCATTTTAAATCCAGATAGATTGCATGTTTAAACTTTAGTCCTCTGGAATCAAAATTTGTCATTGCTTTGATTAGGGTTAAATTTATTGAAGTTGTTTTTACATTGTTGTGAGTCACTGTATATGTTTTTCTTCCATTTCTGCTCATTTTACTTTTCATCAGCTTGTCTCAGTATTCCCAGGTTTCACTGAAGCTATTCCTTTCATTCTTTCTTAAGGTACATTATATCTATTATAATTATATACCATTTATATATAATAATTTGTTTAGCTTAGCCCATATTCCAATCGAAGAGCATCCCACTTTTTGTTTTCAGCTCTTTGTTAATGCAAAAAAGAGTTATTGAAGATATATTTTGTACATATGGGATCCTTTACTCTTTCTATGATCTCTTTGGAATATAGGCCTAGTAGTGGTATTGCTGGGTCAAATGGTATTCAGAATTTAATGAATTTTGAGAGATGATTTCAAATTGCTTAAAATGGTCAGACCAATTCATGACTCTACTATTAGTGGATTAATGTTCTCATTTTCCTGCAGAATTGCCATCCTTTTTTGGTCAACTTTATCAGTCTGGTGGGTGTAAGGTAGAACCTTAAATTTTGCACTTTTTGTATTTCTCTAATTATTCATGATTTGGAGCTTTGTTTTCTTAATATGATTGTTGATAGCCTGAGTTCCTTTGAAAGTTGCCTATTAACAGCTTTTGACCATTATTCAATTGGGAAATGGCTCTTGTTCTTATAAATTTGAATACCTAATATATATAAATATATGGAAATGAGAACTTTACCTTAAGGATTTGCTGCAAAAAATTCTCCCAATTACCTGCTTAGCTTCTAATTTTAGTGTCATTGGCTTTGTTTGTGTAAAACTTGCTTAATTTTATGTAATCAAACTCATCTATTCTATCTTCTGTGAATCTTTGCTATCCATTGTTTGGTAATTAACTCATCTTACTCATAGATATGAAAACTGATTTCTTCCTTCCTCCTTTGATTTGTTCAAGATGTTACCTCTATAGTTCATGGGCCTTGCTAATCTCTGCATCATTCCAATTTTAGCTTATATGTTGTTGAAGACAGCACCATTGTAATCACTTTCTGCCTTTCTAGAATGGATGAATCAGTGTAAAATTCTACCAAAAGGGTATTCACTTTCTCTTTCCCTTGGTTGATAATGATAAAATGACAGTACTTTTCTGAGGGATTATGGGTGTCAGGACATGAACCAGTATAATCTGCTTCTGTTACTGCTGTAGCACACATATCAGGTTTACACACACACACACACACACACACACACACACACACACACACACACACACACTGCTGTCACACGTATTTTGGGAAGCTTACCAGACTGTTAAACCCTTCAACATCACCCTAGACAAACTGCTTCTTTACACTCTGGGTTCCCAGCAGCAGAATTAGTCAAGTGCAATAGCTCAGGGGCCAACCTGCCTTGCTATTCAGAGGATGCAATTTTCATTGTGATTCTCTGAGTCAGAGCTCCACAAACCCAAAGTTGCCATAGTTCCTAGCAATTTCATTGTGACTTCCTTATATTTTTGGTACAATCATGCCCTAAACTTTGGAAGTCTGTTGTTCTTCACATTCATGTACATACAAGTATTAATTATCATTAGTAACTTAAAAAAAAAAAGAATGCAAGGTTGGACAGCAACATAATTTGCAGGCAGTAATGGGTACTTATCTGGATGTTCTTCAGTCTTTTTCTTTGTCACTTGCCTTGCTTCAGCTGCCAAGAACTATTGTTCTTGTGGGCCTTGGTGGGGAGGTATTTGGATGCAAAGCAAATTTGAACTATCAGCTTTCCATTTGTTCTGTATGTGGTCCAAGAAGTACTTTGACCAAATGTGCTTTGTTTCTTCTTTGAGACTTTCTAGAGAATCTTTCATGGTTCATCTATAGACCTTCCATGGCATCATGTTCAAAGTATCCCACTTGACATCAAGAAGATGTAGGGTTCATATCTTACCTCTAGTACTTACTCTGTAGGCAAACCTTCTGAGTCTGTTTTCTTCTTTGTTAAATGGGAGGCAATAAAACCTCCTTCTCATATAGCCATTATGAAGCTCAACTGACATATATAGATAAGTACATTACAAAATTTAAATCAATATACAAATGACAATATCATTGTCCTAATTTGAATATCAACCTGGGAACCTTATGAGAAGGCTAATCATTAGCAATAAGTTTTGTAATCGTTGCCTCTTGATCAGCTATGAGTTATGTAATATAGTAGATAAAGCACTGGCTTTGGATTCAGAAAGTTTGCTTTCAATCCTGACTGTTATTATGAATTACTGTTTGTAAAGCACTTAGTATCATGTCTAATGTTATCTAATGTAACATATGCTCCTTTATGATGAACATTTTATCTATAGTTTAAAGCCAAAATAATATTTTAAAAAAAGATCATCTGGCTCCTAAACTTGGAGACAACCTCTGAGATCCAAAGCAAATTTATCATGCCCTGATTCATGTAGGAAAGGAGCTGATTTGTCTTACCCAGAGTTATAGGAAAGCAGGGTCACCTTTAAATAAGCTATTCTTTGACAAGGACCTATAACTGCACCGTATGCTCAGGTGACAGGCCTATCTCCCACTCTCTTCAGCATCTTTGCCAGGTGCTGCCAAATTTAGGCAGAAATGCTGCAATAAGGGCCTACTTTTTTTTCAAACTGCAGAATAGCTCCACCTTCTAGCATACCATATGTTGGATACTATAAATTGATCTTAAATTAAAAAAAAAATCTTCCTTCAAATGGAGGTCAGCCTGTATTCAAATGGGCAACCAGGTTCAACTCTCATTTCTGTTTAAGCAACTGCTAGCAGGTAGAGATTAGCCTAACCTTGATGTTTCTTGCCCTGGCTTTGAAAGAAGCAACTAACAGGAGAAGAGACCCTCTTCCTTTGTCCCTAGTGCCTTTACCTACTTCAACCCTATCCTTGTACTAATGGTATAAATCAGGATGTCGGGATTTTGAGAAGGCTAATCATTAGCAATAGGTTTTGTAATCGTTGCCTCTTGATCAGCTATGAGTTATGTAATATAGTAGATAAAGCACTGGCTTTGGATTCAGAAAGTTTGCTTTCAATCCTGACTGTTATTATGAATTACTGTTTGTAAAGCACTTAGCATCATGTCTAGCATATAGTAGGCACTTAATACATGCATGTCCCATTCTTTTCCTCCTAATCCCTAATCAGCTATCCTTTAGGTTTTCCATCAACTTAAAAGCAGGTAGCAAAAGAACTGAATCTGATAGCAATCAATAAATGTTTGTGGATGACATTGACAAACACGAGTGGACTTTAGTAAGGACTGTACTATTTGTCTGCCAGAAACTGCGACGCTACTGGAAGGCTTTATCGGAATTACTGCCTTAGCAATTAGTCATTGCCAAAGTCCATTTTTCAGCGTTGCTTCAATGAGTCATTGTCATCTTTAGCCCAGGAAAGGAAAAAAATAAAAAGGAAAAATAATGTGATAAGCAGCTTTTGTCTGGTACAATCAGTATAGGATCCCAGCTGGAATGATAGCATCATTTTAGATGCTAAAAGAGTAAGGTATGATTCATATTTCAGAAATAATGCTGTAAGACTAACATTTCAAAATCAAAGCTTGCCTTGTGTTTGCAAATAGATAGGGTAAGGATCATTTCACTTGTGCCTTTAGGCATAAGAGAAAGCTGTACTCCTCTGCCCCTACCACTTTTTGTCTTTAGGTTGCAGAATACAGACCAGCATTTCTCTGTAACCTAAATAGATTTTTCCCCAAGGTCATCATCATAGCTGAGCTCTATCTATGCTGTAAAGTAATTGAAAAAAGCTCTTAATTGAGAAAAGCTCTTTCTTTATGGTGATTTTTGGTACAGAGACTATACCAGTGTCAAAACGACAAGAGGAGCAGAATTTCCAGGATTATTCCTACCCGTTCCCTCCTCTTCCTCATACCAGTCTTGCCCACACTCCTGAACTCCAGAAAGCACAGACAGCCTGTGTGTGGATCTGCTTCCCCCATAGCCAATCAGTCATCAAGTCCTGTTTTTTCCATCTTCATAAGATTTCTCATGTATGCTCCCTCCTTTCCTCAGATAATACCAGCTCCCTGGTGCAGGCCCTCCTGACCATCTGCCTGGACTATTGAAATAGCCTGCTGGCTAATGTCCCTGCCTCCAGACACTCCAGTCCATCCTTCACTCACCACAGTGATCCTCCTTGAGTCAACATAAGTCTGACAATGTCACTTTCCTATTCAGTAAACTTCAGTGGCTTCCTATCACTTCCAGAATAAAATATAAAACCCACATCCCTGTAGAGCAATTTGTAACTGCACCTAAAGGGTGATAAAATTGTGCATACCCTTTGATCCAACAATACTACTGCTAGGTCTGTATCTCAAAAGGATAGTTTAAAAAAGTGGGGGGAGCCCTGTATGCACAAATTCTTTATAATAGCTCCTTTTTGTCATGACAAAGAATTGGAAATTGAGGGGATGCCCATCAGTTGGGGAATGGTCAAAGACATGGTATGTGATTGTAATGGAATATTATTGTGCTATAAAAAATGACAAGCAGGATGATTTCAGAAAAACCTGGAAAGATTTACATGAACTGATGCTAAGTAATGTAAACAGGATCAGGAAGCACCGTACACAGTAGCAACAATATTATATGATGATCAACTGTGAGGGAATTAGCTATTATAATGCTCTAGGACAATTCTGAAAGGCTGATAATGAAAAATGCCTCCAGAGAAAGAATTGATGGGATCTGACTGCAGATGGGAGCACAATATTTTTCACTTTATTTTTTCAATTTTTTATGTGTTTTCTTTTTTTTAATGATTTTCTCATTTTATTTTTCCTATGCTTTTTAAAAATTATTTTTTATTATAGCCTTTTATTTACAAGATATATGCATGGGTAATTTTTCAGCATTGATAGTTATAAAACTTTCTTTTCCAACTTTTCCCCTCTTTCTCCCCACCCCTTCCCCCAGAGGGCAGGTAGACCAATACATGTTAAATATGTTAAAGTATATGTTAAATACAATATATGTATACATATCCATACAGTTATTTTGTTTCACAAGAAAAATCAAACTTAGAAATAAGGCAAAAATAACCTGAGAAGGAAATAAAAAATGCAAATGGACAAAAACATAGGTAGTAGAAATGGTATGTTCATACTTATTTCCCATAGTTCTTTTGCTGGGTGTAACTGGTTCTCTTCATTATTGAACAAATGAAATTTATTTGGTTCATCTCATTGTTGGAGAGGGCCTCGTCCATCAGAATTGATCATCATATAGTGCATACCCTTTGATGTTGAAGTGTGTAATGATCTCCTGGTCCTGTTGGTCCTCAGCATCAGTTCATATAAGTCTTTCCAGTCCTCTCTGAAATCATCCTGTTGGTTGTTTCTTACACAACAAAAATATTCCATAATATTCATATACCACAATTCATTCAGCCATTCTCCAATTGATGGGCATCCACTAAGTTTCCAGTTTCTGGCCACTACAAAGAGGGCTGCCACAAACATTTTTGCACATATGGGACCTTTTCCCTTCTTTAAGATCTCTTTGGGATATAAGCCCAGTAGTACGCTGCTAGATCAAAAAGTATGCACAATTTGATAGCCCTTTGGGCATAGTTCCAAATTGTTCTCCAGAATGGTTGGATTCTTTCACAACTCCAACAACAATGCATCAGTGTCCCAGTTTTCCCACATCCCCTCCAACATTCAGCATTATCTTTTCCTGTCATCCTGTTTTCTTCCGCAATAGAAGAATGTTTTGCATATATATTTATTATATATATATGTGCATGTATATAAAAGCTATATCATATTGTTTACTATTGCAGAGAAGAGAAGAGGGAATGGAGGGAGATCATTTGGAACTCAAAATTTTAAAAAATGATATTAAAAATTGTGTTCAATTGAAAAAATAAAATGTTATTTCTTAAAATCCCTCCACAGTCTGTCCCTTTCTTCCATTTTTAGTCTTACATCTTCCTCTTCTGTTTCTTACTCTGTGGTCAAGTGACACTGCCATCCTTATTGTTTCTCCTTCACAGAAAATTTCATCAATCAGTCAGTTAATTAGCAATCATTAAGCATCTACTATGTGCCAGGCACTGTGTAAGATCACCCTTGCTCACAGTCTAATGGGGAAGACAACAATCAAAACATGTAAAAATAAGTTATATGCCAGATAAATTGGAAATAATCAACAGAGGAAAGACACTAGAATTGAAAGGGATGATTAGGAAAGGCTACTTTTGGAAGGTAGAATTTAATCTGGGACTTGAATGAAGCCTGAGAAGCCTGGAGGGAGAAGTGAGGAGAGAACATTCCAAGTGTGGGGTTAATCAATGAAAATGCTTGGATTTAGGGGATGGATTGTCTTGTTTGAGGAACAACAAAGAGACCAGTGTCACTGAACTGAAAAGCATTTTGGAGAGAATAATTTTGGTTGAATGATGAGATCAGAAGCCAGATTGGAGAGAACAAGAGGAAAGGAAGTTGAGGCAGCCAATGTAGACAGCCTTCTCAAATTTAGCTACAAATAGGAGGAGAGAGATGAGATAATAGCTAATAGGGATGGATTAATCAAGTGAGGGTTTTTTGAGGATGGGGGAGTCATGGGCATATTTGTAGGTAGTAGGGAAGCAGCCAACAAAAAAAGAGAGACAGATAAATGAGAGAGTGAGGATGAAAAAGGGGCAAACTTCTAGAGAGAGTAACATGGAATGAAGTCATTTGTGTACATAGAGAGGTTTGCCTTGGCAAAGAGAATGGCCACCTCATTATTTGAGATGTGCAGAGGGAAAGATAATGACAGAACACATCAGAGTGATGTGAGATGAGAAGGAGGGGAGAAGAGGGAGTTCTTGGAAAATGGCTTTATATTTTTCTCTAGTCATAAAAAGTTTCATAGCTGTGAGGGTAGGGTTTAGGGGAGTCATGAGAAGTCTCAGGAGGAGAGAAAATATTTAGAAACTTATGTGGTGAGTACTTCCTGATTTCAAGGATTGTCTTCCTCTTCATCTTTCTTTCTTAACTTCAATGACTTCTTTTAAGTCTTAGCTAATGTCCCACCTTTTGCAAGGAATCATACCCATTCCCTATTAATTTTAGTGCCTTCTCTAAATTACTACTGTCCACAAGATTTATTTCCTTTTAGGAACGTAGCAACAACATTTATAATCTCTGTGGGAGACACTATTAAGATGGTGGTATAGCAGCAAGTTCCTAGACCTATGCAGTCATAAGTTTAGAATAAGAATAATAAAAAAGTGGCAGTGAAAAAAGAGAAGATCTAAAATCAGAAGATAAGTTCTATTTACAGCTCACTGTGTTCTTAGACCATATATCTTTTCTGATTTTAACTTCCTCAAGCTTTACAATGCAGATAATGATGTTTGTTGGCAGTGAAAATAAGAATTCTGTCTTTTCTGGGGCCAGAGAGAGCATATAGCAACAATTTTGAATCCAAACTACCCTCAGGTTATAACCAGTCACACTGAAATTTTAGAGATGTGTAATACTAGGCAAATTAATTTCATAAAATCAAATTAGGTAATTATAAAATTAGAAAAAAAAATAGAAAATTTTGAAAATAATTCAAATTATGAATACAAGGGATAATGTTATAAAAATTACTCATGCATATATATTGTCAAAAATTTTATAATTATAAAATAAAAAAAGAAAATAATTCAAATTATATCTCTCACACAACCTGTTTTAGAAAAGTTTTAAAGAATTCAATCAATAAACACTTATTAAGTACCCACTATGTTCCAGATGGTGCAGCTAGGTGGCTCATTGGATAGATGCTGAGCTTGGAGTCAGGAAGACTAAAGTTCAAATCCAGACTTAGACATTTACTAGCTATGTTACCCTGGTCAAGTCATTTAATTTTTGGTTACTTTAATCCTCTAAAAAAGAAGATAGAAAAACACTCCAGTAAGCTTGCCAACAAATTCCCGTAGAGAGAGTGTAGTCTATGGAATCATAAAGAGTGAACTGAACAACAAATATTTCAGGTACTGCACTAAATATCCAAATATCCAAAAAGTTTAAGAATCATGATAAAAATTACAAGATGAATGTGAAACTGACTGAGGAGCTGTAAATGTTATAAAACACATAACAGGATTTTCAGCTGAAAACATTGTGTTTCTTATTTTATACTTGGCCAACACAAATATATTAACATGACTGAAAAATAAGTTAAAATTAACATTATATACTTAGGTCTATTGAAGCCTGGTAGGATCATTGAGGTTAACAATCTCAATCTGGCAAAATACACTTTACATACAGGACCACAGAAAGCCTTGACCTTAGTTTTATATCAACAAGGAGTACTCCCCTGAGACCAAGCTGAGCTTATCATGTCTCACAAGTCTGCATGTCATCAACTCCTGTATCATGGGCATCCTCTTTATCCTCCTGTATTTTCCTTGGAATGTTCCACTTCAGACATTAACCTCACTTAGTTCAATTTCATTTAGGTAATGAGATCTGACCCAGATCCATTGAAATTGTTTTTAGAACCTCCTAGGTGTCCCTGAGATACCAAGGACAGCTCGCATAATAGGAAAGATGAATGGATGTGTCAGAGGCAGGACTTGGGCTGTGCTGCTGTTTCCAATGATGCCTAATATTCTTTCTATTATTCTTTTTAAGGATGATGATAATGACCACATTTGGTATATAAGGACAGGGATGTACACTGATGATTATTCCACCTATAATTCCCATATTGCTGGAGGCATAAAGCAGATAGTTGCAGATGGCACAAGTTACAAACAAGCAATTATGCAGGAAAATCAGCATTAAAAATGTCATCAGAGAAATGTATAGTCAGAAAGAAAAGGCAAGTGACTCTCATAAGAAGTCAGTCAGTCAGTAAACAAGTAATTATTAAACTCTTATTATGTGCTAGGCACAGCATTAAATTCTAGAAGGAAAAATAAAAAAGCAATACTTACAAAACTGATAACCAGATGCAGCATGATATAGATATAATACTGGACTTGAGTCAGAGAAATCTTGGATCTAATCCTGACACAGATATCAGTTATGTGACCTTAATCACTTAACCTCCCTGAGTCAAGCTTTCTTTATCTGTAAAATGGGAAAAATAATTTCTACCTCATGAAGTAGAAATGAAAACAAAAATGAAAAGATCATGTGTATAAAGCACTTTGCAGACCTTAAAGTGACATATATCAGCCATTTTTGTCATTAGTGGACAGCCTTTGTATTCTGTTACTATCCTCACATTGTTAAGAGAATCTGAGAAAGGCTCCCAGCAGGTTGTGTAGATCCTCTGACAGATTTATGAAAGGTCATAGAAAAAAAAAAAAAGAAAGAAAAAAGATGGGCAGACATGGATGGTTTGTGATTTATATCACTAGAGGGAGTACCTACATTAATGAGATCACAGATCCATTGGAACACTGGTGAATTTTTAGATGAAGAAAAAATCATTTAAAATAAGATAAATTGCTTTTTTTTTTTCATCAAGAATGACCTTGTGCTAGCTTTGTACTCTGTTTTCTTTTTACTTATCTTCTCTAGTAGATTATCTGATGTTCAGATTGGTTCTTACTGTCCATTTCTCTCCTCCATTTTAAGAATTGTAAAAAAAATCAAAGGCCTAAAGAATTTCTCCTACACAGAGCCAAAGAGGAGCTCCCTCTACTTACAATTGCTCATCCTTTCATTTTTTAAAAAATTATTTTGTTGTTAGTGTTCTCTCTCTCTCTCTGTATGTATATGTGTGTGTGTGTGTGTGTGTGTGTGTGTGTGTGTGTGTATGTGTGTATAAACTCCAAATCAAATAATTTAAGTCCAAATGTTAAAGGACACTAAATCACCTGCTCTCTTTCTCTTCCTTCCTAAGGCTTTACTTTTTGTATAGTCATAGGCTTGGGTGAAATAGTTTCATTGTTAGGAAAACCTACCTCCTGAAAAAAAGGATAGTGTTCTTTTCCTTAGATTTTCCAACTCTTGACAAATCCTAACTAGAATCTGAGGAAAAATTACTTAAAACTTTATTTTAGCTCATAACTAGGATTATCCCAATACTGGAGAGAGGAAAGGTACTCAGTATAAAATGTAAATTAAGTATAGGTCAGTTTTTCTTTAAATAGTATATTTACTATTTTCATTTACATGTAGAATAGTTTTCATCATTAATTTTTTTATAAGATTTTGCATTTCAATTTTTTCCTTCCCCTTTTCCCTTCCTATCTGCCCTCCCTAAGATAGCAAGTGATCTAATATAGATTATATATGTGCAATCATGGAGGCATTTCTTTTTTATTCACTTAAAAGTATTTTTTCCAATTATACATAAAGATAGTTTTAAAGATTCACCTTTGTAAAATTTTGAGTTCCAAATTTTTCTTCCTCCCTCCTTTCCTCCTCCCTCTTCAAGACAGCAAATGATTTGACAGGTGCATTTCTCTAATCAATAGTGATTTAGAACATTTTTTCTTATGATTATATATAGCTTTAATTTCTTCATCTGAAAAATGCCTGTTCATATCCTTTGGCCATTTATTCATTGGGAAATGGCTTGTGTTTTTATAAATCTGATGCTGTTCTTTATACATTTTAGAAAAAAGATTTTTAATAAAAAACTCTAGCAATAAAAATTGTTTCTCAGCTTTTTGCTTTTCTTCCCAATGTAGTTGTGCTGATTTTGTTTGTGCAAAACTTTTAAATTTAATGTAATCAAAATTATACATTTTTGCATTTATAATATTCTATTTTTATGGCATTCCTTCCCTGATGTTGTGGTCCTCTTTGAGAATGAAGGACAAACAACCTCAGTGAATAAGATTAGGAGCTGTATCACTGGTGATCCAATTGAAACCCAATTGATTGGGTAATGGAGTTCCTCTCCCCTCCCCTCCTTTTCTCTTTTCTCCCCTCCCCTCCTTTTCTCTTCTCTTCTCTTTCCTCTTCTTTTCTTTCCATTCAATCTGTCCATATGGGTATCACACCTTACCTATAGGTGCTATGCCCAAAGGAATATAAATTTTGATCACTGGTTTATGGAGTAGTACCATGTGTCAAACCATGATGAATTGATTAACAATATTTCCCAGGCCAAGCCCCACCACTTGTTCATTGTTTGGGTCCTGATTGCCTCAAAGTAAATGTAAATAGCAGTTGTTTCTGTTTTGGCCAGAAACTCTTATGGTTTTCCCTTCCAGATTGAAGATCAATTATATCTATATCTATAGATAGATAGATAGGTAGATAGACAAAAGAGGCCATTCTCTGCCTCTTTTCTTACCTAGATTTAATTACTAATTGGGTGTTGCCTTAGTCAAACTTAGACCTATTAAAGACCTTAGTTTAAAAAGGCCAATTTCTCCCACTACATCCAGTTCCATGTCCAGTCATCCTGATCTATATCTTGTCACTGGACAGAAATGGCTCCAGAGGAGAAAGTGAAGCTGGTGACTGTGCACAACTTTCCCTAATTAAATCCAATTCATTTGAATATCATGCATCACATCCATGATAGCAATAATTTTGGTGGGGTTTTTTTGTGCAAAAACTTTTAAATTTAATAGAATCAAAATGAATTCCCTTGATTTGATATGGGTATTTTTCTAGTTCTGTTTTTTTTTTTTTTTTGAAATTTGATTAGTTTGGCATTGAATAAGTAAATTAATTTAGGTAGAATTGTCATTTTTGTTATATTAGCTCAGCTTACCCATGAGCAATCATTATTTTTCCCAGTTGTTTAGATCTGACTTTATTTGTGTGAAAAGTGTTCATATACTTGGTTCATATAGTTCCTGGATTTGTCTTGGCAAGTAGATTCCCAAATATTTTATATTGTCTATAATTATTTTAAATGGAATTTCTCTTTCTCTCTCCTTGCTGAATTTTGTAAGTAATATATAGAAATGTTGATTATTTATGTTGTTTGTTTTATATCCTGCAACTTTGCGAAAGTTGTTCATTATTTCAAGTTGTTTTTTTCAATTGATTCTCTAAACATATCCATCATATTATCTGCAAAAAATGGATAGCTTTGCTTCCTCATTGGCTAGTCTAATTCTTTCAGTGTCTTTTTTCTTCTCTTATTTAAAAAGCTAACATTTCTAATACATATTGAATAATAGTGGTAATGGGGGTTGAGGTCCCTTTAAGATTCCTTTCTAATTGCCCAACCCATGGCTGACCTTGATTCACAAATCCTGGTCAAAGGCATCCTTTGAATATCTGGGCCCAGCCCCATTATCAGCTCAGCTTCCCCCAGCCCTCACCTGATCTGAGCTAACTGAAAAGCCCTACCCGCCAAGAACTTGGGGGGTATCGCCCATCATCTTCTAGGTATAAAAGAAATGAGCCAGAGCGCTCTCATTGCAGGAGCCCTCCCAGCCAACACATGGTATCCTTCCAGCCATGTAAAGGTTCCTGACCACCCAGTGGCCACCTCTGGCCCTGGCGTCTTTCTAACTGAACTTTACTTCCAAATTTCTACAATAAACCCTTTATTTATCAATCTAGGGTTTGGGGCCTGTAAATTCATTTTACAGGGGATAGTGTGCCTCATGGGATTATCTATGCTCCGGCAAATGGGGTTCCCCCTTTCCTTTCCCTCATTAGTGGGAATAATGAATATCCTTGTATCATCCATGATCTTACTGGGAAAGTTTTGAGCTTATCTACTTATCATTTTAAAGAAAATTCTATTTATTCCTATATTCTCTAGTGTTCTTAATAGGAGTAGATGCTATATTTTCTCAAAAGCTTTTTCTACATATATTGAGATAATCATATGATTTGTTGGCTTTGTTATTCTTATGTTCAACTGTGCTAATAGTTTTCCTATATTGAACCTTTCCTGGTAGAATTCCTGGTAGAAATCTCATGTGATCATAACATATTATCCTCATCATAAATTACTGTAATGTCTTTGCTAATATTTTATTTCAAATTTTTGCATCAATATTCATTAGGGAAATTTGCCTATAATTTTCTTTCTCTGTTTGGCTCTTTTTGGTTTAAGATTAGTACCATATTTGTATCATAAAAGGAATTTGGCAGGATTTCTTCACCTATTTTTTCCAAATAGTTTATGTAATATTAGAAGTAATTGCCCTTTAAATATTTGATAGAATTCATTTGTAAATCCATTTAGTCCTGGAAATTTTTTTCTTAGGTAATTCATTGATGGGTTGTTCAATTTATTTTTCTAAAAATGGGATTATTTAAGTATTTTATTTCCTTGTCTGTTAGTATGAACAATGTATATTTTTTATAAATATTCATCCATTTCAGTTAGATAGTCAGATTTATTGGCATACAGTTGGGCAAAATAGCTCCTAATTATCACTTTGATTTCCTCTTCATTGATGGTGAATTCACCCTTTTAATTTTTGTCTTCTTTCTTTTTTAAGTCAAATTAGCCAAAACTTTATCTATTTTTAGTCTTATTTATTAGTTTAATAATTTTCTTACTTTCAATTTTATTAATTTATCCTTTGATTTTAAGAATTTCTAATTTGGGTTCAATTGGGAATTTTAAATTTCTTTTTCTAGCTTTCTGGAATGTATTATGTTTCAGTTAAAGTAAAAAAAATAGCAGAAAGCAATTCTGATCTCAGACTAAAGGAAAATAAAAAATATATCTAATTTAAAAAGACAAGAAAGAATACTGCATCTTGCTAAAAGATACCATGGACAATGAAGTAATATCAATACTAAATATATATACAACAAGTGATATGGTTTCCAAATTTTAAGAGGATAAGTTAATGAGTTACAATAAGAAATTGTAACTCAAGACAGCAAAAGTATATTAATGTGGGACTTCAGCCTCTTCCTCTTGGCATTAGATAAATCTAATCACAAAATAAACATGAAAAAAATTAAAGAGGTGAATAAAATTTTAGAAAAGTTGAGATGTATTGGGTGTTTCCTGGAATCCTTTCCAACTCTGAATCTTTTATCCTGAAAAGCTTTATACAAGAATATATTTAATCCTTTTCTTCTAAAAGACAGCAGGCTGCTAAATGCCCCCTAAAACTTTTCTTCTTCCGGCTAATGTATAATTTCTCTTGTCCTCTCCTTCTTTATTGGTAAAATGGTATTATCTACGGTATATATCTACGGTCCTTCCAGCTGTAAATCCATATGTCAAATGATCCTTCTATGGCATGATCTTTGGTACTTTTTCCTATTTCAGTTGCTCTCCTCTGGATACTCTCCCATTTATCAACATCCTTTCTAAAAATGTGGTGTCCTAATCTGAAGACAATAGCCCTGACATAGGATGATATTGGAACTTCTTATCCCCAAGGTACTCCCTTACTCCTTTACTTTTTAAGATTTTCTTGTTTTATTTTGAATTTGATCATGAGCATTTCCATATGCAAATAACCTTCAAAGAAGGATGTAATGAGACCAAGAATTATATATTCCTTATATTTGTTGTATGTAGTATCAACACTGTCCAGCTTCAGTATGTCCCCTTTTGGACCATCTTCTGCTCTCTTCTACATATTTAAAAAATGTTTCATTGACTCTCTTTTCATTCTTTTCTTCTTTTTTTTTATGTCAATATTATAACTCTCTATAACATCACTCCTTTCTCTCCTCTTCCTAATAAAAGCTCTCCCTTTGTAACAAGTAAGTCTAGCTAAGCAAAATATATTCACATATTGGTCATATCTGAAAATGGTAAATTTTGTTCATTAATCATAGATTAAGCACAGTTGTTTTCTTTTACAATTTTTAGTAATAGTAGAAAGGAAAGGATAGTTGGTACAATGGAAAGAGTGCCAGGCCTGGAGTCAGGAAGACCTGAATTTAAATCTGGTCTCAGATGCTTATTAGCATCTGAGGTGTTTCTTTCAGTGCCTGCCTGTGTTACACCATGCAAATTCACTGCAGCCTTGGTGATGCTCATTTTATACTTCATATGCTGTCACGCCATGTAATGCCAACAGACTCTGCCAGAAACACCTCGGCTCAGATTCGAGATTATTGTATATTATGAATTCCAGTGTTTTTATTGTACACACAAAGTTTTCTGCTTTTACTGAAACATAATAGTTTAATTACAGAAAATAAAGACTTTTGTTATTTTCCTACCATCATTCCTGAAGATTTAAGTATCACATTAGTATATCTTTGTATTGCATTGTGTTAGTATGTTTCCTTTTTGAAAATTGCTGTTCTCCTTGTCTCACCCTATAGGAAAGTAGGAGGGAAAAGGGGAAAGAAAAGGGAGAGGCTAATAGAAGGATGAGCAGAAGTAGAAGGGAAAAATGATAAGAAAAGGAGAAGAGACTTTAGAAAGGACAGATTGAGAGAGGAAGCAAAACACTGGTAAGGAAAGAGAGAGTGAAAGGAAAAAGTGTAACAGGGAAAATAGAATGTTGGGGAAAAGAGTTACTAATTTTAGCAGTGAATGTGAATAGGATGAACTTTCCCATAAACTGGAAGTGGGTAACAGAGTCAATTAAAAGCCTGAATCTTATAATATTTTGTTTAGAAGAAACAGATTTGAACCAGAAAGATACCTACAGCGTAAAGGTAAAGGAACAGAATCTATTGTGTTTCAGCTGAAGTGAAAAAAATAAAACAAAACAAGGGTAGCGATCCAGATCTCAAATCAAGCAAAAGCAAAACTAGATCTAATAAAAAGAGATGAGGAAATTACATTTTTCTAAAGAGTACCATAGGTAATGAAGTAATATCAATACTAAACTAAGATGTACCAAATGGTATAGCATGCAAATTCCTTGAGGAGAAGCTAAGTGAGTTGCAGGAAAAAATAAACATTAAAAATTGCTGTTATCTCTGTCTTTTACAAAAATATGTGTTTAATTTCAGCAAGCAAAGACAACAACCCTTTAATAATATTTTCCCATGATCACCACTGTGTGTATGGATATGAACATCAGTTTTTCAATTAAGCAAAAATAAATGTAATTTCATAAACCAAAGCTAGTATATACTTTAAGACAAACATACTTTTGGGTTATAGATAATTGGCTAAATTTAGATAGAAGAGACAAAAAATACTGATGAAAGTGTTACAGAGTCTTCACTACTAGGTTGTAATACTCCTAAATTGACAAGAAAAAGAAAGTATATTGAATTATTTTTACAATATGTATTTACTTCTAATAATGATGATGATGATGTGGGGAAATTTCTTTGCTCAATTTATAATGAAGTTTTGGGTGTAAAGAGCATGAAGCCAGCCAAATTAAAATGGCATCTTAATATCAAGTATGCAGCATACTTCAATAAACCAAAGGAATATTTTGAATGATTTTTAAAATCTTCAAATTAAAAAAAGCACATTTTGAGAAATTTATTACTATCAGCAAAACTTGAAAGCTCTACCCAATAGGAAAATATCATGTTTTACCTGGTGCTATTAAAATGTCAGAAGTAGCTCATTTTTCTTTATCAAATGATATTGTTTCCAAACTGATTTCTGAAATTTAATGACTAATCCCAGAAACTTATTATCAGGCTTATATGGATAGCCTAAAGTTTGCAATTCAGTTAGATGAAATAACTAGTATTTCTAACATTGCACAATTTCTACTTTATATAAAATATTTAGAAAGAAAGGCAATTAGATGACACAGGGGATAAAGCACCAGCTCTGAAGTCAGGAGGACCTGAGTTCAAATCCGGCATCAATACTTAATATTTCCTAAATGTGTGACCCTGGGCAAGCCACTTAACCCCAGTTGCCTCAGCAAAAAAAGAATTGTTTATGAAGGACATTAAATAGATAGATAAATAAATGGATAGTATATTATACATATATACTATATATATGTGTATATACATCATAAAGTCAATGAATTTTTTAACAAATGAAGGTTCACTGTAGACAATTGTAATGGTGCTGGAGCAATGATGGCAAGAATGTTGGATTGATAGGAAAAATCAAAGTCAGTGGCAATGAAGATATCATAGTTTTATTCACTTCGTGATCCATCATGAGGTATTTGCAGTTTAAAAAAAATCATCAGAGTTAGATATTGTTTCCACATAATATCAAAATCTTCATTAAAAGTTGTGTCCTTTACAATTATTTGTTTTCAAACCTTTTCAAAGATATGGACTCTGATTAGAAAAGCATATTACTACATGCAAAGGTGAGTGGGTTTTGAGAGATTGAAATTAATCAGAATATTGAAATTGAAATTGAAAGATTAAATTGTTATGTTTTTCACTAAGTGGAAATCCAATTTTGCTAATTTTTTTTCATAATGATTTATGGTTCTCAAAACTGAGCTTCAGATATTTTCAGAAAATGCAAGAATTTAAACATGCTGCTTCAAGGAAAAAATTGTTACATGTTTATATTAAAATATAAAATTGAAAGTTTTACTTAAAAAGTTAACATATGGAAGAAAACATTGGAAAATGGTTCTTTAGAAATAGTTACATCTACACATGATTTTATAATCGAAAATAATCTTCCTAAAGATTTAATTGTGTTATAACTGATCATCTAAAGTGTCTGAAGACATAGTTTAAAAAATACTTCTCTTCAAATATTGATTCTAAAAACCTAGGTTGGGTTCATAAATCATACAAAATTAAAACAAGAAATGTCAGTCATCTGCCATTACAAGTTCAAGAAGAATTTGCTGAGTTATCAAGTGACACTGGTTTAAAAATTTGAGTTTCCTAAAAAAATCATTAAATGAACTTTGTCTTGGGATTAGGATAAAATTTCCAACAATTTCTAATATAGCTTTAAACATACTTCTACCATTTTGAACAACCTATTTACATAAATTGGAATTTTTAGCATTGACAATTGCAAAATCAAAACACTGATCAACTCTGAAAAAATGTTGAAGATGCTTTATGACCTATAGCATCAAATATTCCACCAAGTTTTAATTCTATATATGAAAACAAACAAGCACATTGATCTGCAAATTTGCTTTCATTTTTATTAAATGGCAAAATTATATGTATACTAAATAATTATTTTTAAAATAAATTTCTTTATGATTTATTATTAGTGAATGTTGATTTGCATACCTATTTTACATATATACCTAGGTTTGCATAAAAATTTCTTGAGCAAAAAGGGGTTTGCTAGTGGAAAAAGTTTAAAAAGCCCTGGTATACATTGTTATCCTTTAACTCCTTGTATCATTCTGTATTAATTTATACAGATAGGTTTCTTTGAATCTAGCCCCTTCATCATTTGTTACCTTCTGGATGCAAATCAGCCTGCTTGCATTTCAAAAAAGGCTTGTTGCTCTTGTTGAAACTAACATCTCTGCTGCCTTTAGGAGTGAAGGGCGGAGGCAAGAAGTCACCCCAAAAAAAAGAAATGTTGCCACTTTTGCAGTCAGGAGAGAAGATAAAATTTTCTCTTTTTAAAAGGTAATTGTGTTTTAGTCTTATATGATCTCGATTGTGGTGCTTTAGTACCTAAATTATAGATCTAAATCATGACATTTCCAATTGTTTTCAATTTCAGATTTCTCCTTTTTTTTTAATTTAATTTTTTTTTGGCTAGGCAATTGGCATTAAGTGACTTGTTCAGGATCACATGGATAGTAAGTATTGCATGTCTGGGACTGGATTTGAACTATCCCCTCCCGGGGAAGCATCCCTTATAATAAAGAATTTTAAAAGAAAAAGAAAATTAGTTCAGTAAAACTGAGAGCTCAGAGTTAGGAAAGAGTTATTGGTTAATTTTTTTTTTATTTATCAACTCAATGTTTTTCATAATTTCTATTTTTTTTAAATTTTTACTTTTTGCTTTGTTGCTTTTTTAGTTCTAGGGTTTTTTAAGTTGTAAGTTTAATTCTCTGATCTGTTCTTTTTTTCTTTTTTGTTGATGAAAGTGTTTAGAATATAATTTCCCCCTAAGGACTGCTTTGACTATATCCCATATTGTCCTCATTATTGTTATTTTTCAATGCAATTATCTACTATTTATATGTTTTGCTCTTTCATTCACATATTCTTCACCATCAAGTTAATCACTTAAGTTTGAATATTTTCTTCAGAATTACATTTATTGACTACATTTTTAATATCGTGGTCAGTAAAGAATATGTTTAAAGAATATGTTTACTATTTCTCTCTTTCTAAATTTGTTTATGAGGTTTTTATGCTTTAACACATCAGGTCAATTTTTGTAAAAATGCCAACTACAACTTAAGCGCAATCCTTTTAAGTTCCAAATAGTCTATGCCATTTGATTTGTGTACACATACATGGGTATCTATATGTATGTGTGTGTGTGTGTGTGTGTGTGTGTGTGTGTGTGTGTGTGTGAGTGTGTATATGCTTATGGAAGCAACTTCAAATAGGTGATACAGAACTGGCTAAGAGTGAGAAATAGCTTTATTCCAATCTTGCCTCTGACACAAATTGATTGTGATCCAGATTATGCCATGTGACCTCTCAGTTCTCTTGGCAACTCTTTTAGACTATAAATTTCAGAGAAGGAGCCTGCCTACATTGCTAGAATTTCCTTTTCTGGTAGTTCCCTATTCCAGTGAAATCACAGGGCAGATAACTATCCTTAATAATGCATTGTCTACTCTATAGCAAGGGTTCTTAGTCTTCTTAGTGTGATTGACCCTTTTGCAGTCTAAACCCTTTATTAGAATAATATTTTAAAATACATAGTGTAAAATGTATAGGACTATAAAAGATATCAGTAATATTGAAACACCAGAAAATATTTTTTAAAATTATTTTTTAAAGTTCAAAGACCCTGAATTAAAAGCTCACTTGAAGCACAATATAGATTCCCTGATAATCCCTTTAATTATATTTAATTTTATTGTTTTCTTATTTTATATAATTTTTGATATTGTTGTTGTTTTTTTGGGTAATAAATTTACTCTAGTCTCACATTTTAACAGTGTTAATTTTTTAATTTAAGATATTTCTTGTAAATACCATATTGTTATATTCTGCTTTCTAATCTATTCTAGTTCTTCCTTAATTTTATGGAAGAATTTATAGCATTCATATTCAATTATGTCATCTTACTTTTTCTTCTTTTGCTACCCCATCCCTCTTTCCAAAGAAGATGGTAATCTGTCATTGTAGTGACTGGTTTTCATTCTTCTACTTGCCCTAATGACTTTCTATCACTTTTCTTTATTTATCTCTCCCTCTGTGATCTGTTCTCTGAAGATGAATTCTAGATCTTGATCATGACATTTCTGGTTGTTTTCAATTTCAGATTTCTTTCAGAACATAAGCAGTGGATTCATTTTAATCCTCATTTTGCTTTTTTAGTATCACATACATTTCCCGCTATGCTTTTGTTTATTCTCTCCCAGAAAGTCATCCCTTATAATAAAGAATTTTAAAAGAAGAAAAATAAGGTCAGTAAAACTGGGGGCTCAAAGGTAGGAAAGAGAGTTATTGGTTTGTTTTGGAGTAGAGAGAATACTTTTATTGGGATTTTTCTATGTCAATGGTTTTCAAACTTTTTCATTTTAGGATCCTTTGTATTATTTTTCCCCAAAATCTATTTTATTTAAATAAACAATAAGAAAAAAGAAAAACAGAGAAGGAACATTAAAGAAAATGAAACAAAAGAAAAGAGAACATTATTGTGCTCAGCAGAACATCAAGGAGATTCAAAATATATAACAAATATCAGTTCAAGAAAAAATATATATAAAAGAAATTATTTTCATAAATGTTCTTTACTTTCTTGTGAATTGTTCTTTTGTTCTTTGCTGTGTATCTTTTTAATTTTATTCTTTTTTTTCTTCTTTCATCCCCCCGCAAAGTAGACTATAGTTAAGAAAGGATATATATATATATATATGTGTGTGTGTGTAGATATATATACATATATGCATGTAGATATATGTATATATACATGTAGATATATGTATATATATATATATATATATATCTACATACATAACCCCACACCTAGATATACACACATTTTTCCTATCCCTATTGACCTTTTACTTTAATTCTACTCCTAACTTGCCTTGCTATTACTTTACCTCCTTCCATCCATGGATTTCTCCCTTGTCTTCTTCCTTTATCCTTTGCTGCCCCATCCGCCCATCCCTCCCCTTATTTCTTTATAGATTTTGAAGGGTGCTATACCCTTCATAGTATATACCTTACCTTGGGTGAGGTTTTTAGAACCCACCAGCTCTCTTCCCAACTATAATGTCTCTGTGCCTACTCTTCCTCTACCCCTCATTTGTATGACATAATTACTATTTTTTACCTTAACTCTGCCCCAATCTTTCTTTTGACCTGTTGTATTGTTGATATCAATATTAATGTTAAGCGTATGCTATACATTTCCCATGTAAAAATAACATAAATAATTTAGACAATTTATCCATGTTGAGTTCCTTGAAGATATTGGTTCTTATATGCTAAATTTTCTATTAAGTTCAGATTTGGTTGATAGAAAGTCCTGAAAATCTACAAGTTCATTAAATGTCCATTTTTTCATTCAATATTACAGGTAATTTTGCTGGATATGATATTTTTGGCCACAGACCTAGTTATTTTGATTTATAGTAGATATGATTTCAGGACCCGTGGTCTTTTATTGTGGCTGCTGTACAATTGTGACCTGTACAATGCTAATTGTAGCTCCAGCATATTTGAATTGTTTTTTTCTTGTTTCTTACAAAATGTTCTCTTTGACTTGGGGTTTTGAAATTTGGCAATTATCTTTCTATGTGGTTCCACAAAGGATCTTGTTGAGGTGGTGATCAGTGGATTTTTTTTTTTTTTTCTATTTCTATTTTCCCATCATGTTCTATCAATCTAGGACAATTTTCTTGGACTATTTCTCACGTTATTGGGTCAAGGTCCTTTTTTTGGTCACAGTTTTCAGGCAGTCCAATTATTCTCATATTTTCTTTTCTTGATTGGTTCTCTAGATCTGTTGTTTTTCTTATAAGATTTTTCAAATTCTGTTTAATTTTTTTCATTTTTTATAATGTTTTGTTATCTCTTGATCTCTCATAGCTTCACTGGCTTCCCCTTGCCCAATTCTAAGTTTCAACGTGTTATTTTTGTCTTTGAAACTCTGTATTTCCTTTTCTAGTTGGTTAACTTCCCCCTGCCCACCCCCATAATCTTCTTGTTTTTCTTGGATGGTTTTTATTTTTATTTTTTAAGTTTTTCCTTCACTATCTCTCATTTGGCTTCTATATTCTTTTTTGAATTTTTTCATAAATTCTCTCCAGGTAGGGAGCCATTTCACATTACACATTACTCTTTGGGATGGAAGTTTTTTTTTTTTACTTTTTGGTGTACTTCTCTAAAGATGAACCTCATTTTTCCCTGTTCACATAATATGTTTCCATCTGTGGTTTCTGCTAAGGCTCTAGCTATATCCAGTTTGCTCCAGCGGTTCCTACTTCGTTTCTGAGGAGCTAGGCCTGAGTATGAGTACTTCACAAGGGTTAATCCCCTGCCTGGAGTCTTTCTTCATAACTTCTACTCTAAATCTTCTGGATTTTTTCAGGAGTCTATATTCTCCCTGAGTTGAAAATGTGTTTTATTTGGGGGAAATTGGGAGAGCTTGAAATTTACCATTCTACTCTGCCATCTTCCCAGATTCTTCTCTGACTCCTTCATAATCTTAAAAATTATTGGGGATCCTAAAAAGCTCCTGTTCATGTGAGTCACATCTGTTGATACTTACTGTTTTAGAAAGTAAAACTGATCAATTTAAAAAATACTCTGTATATTTTGTAGAAATGTAAAGTAAGACAACTCTGAGGTACTACCTCACACTTCTCAGAGTGGTTAGATGTTAAAAACAGAAAATGATACATGTTGGAAGGGATATGAGAAAACATTAATACATTGTTGTTTTTATTATAGCTTTTTATTTACAAAACATATGCATGGGTAATTTTTTCAATAGTGACCCTTGCAAAACTTTCTGTTCCAAATTTTCCTCTCCTTCCTCCCACCCCTTCCTCTAGATGGCAAGTAGTCCCATACATGTTAAATATATTAATATATATGTTAAATGCAATATATGTATGCATATTTATACAGTTATCTTGCTGCACAAGAAAAATCGGATCTAAAAAGAAAAAAAAATCTGAGGAAAACAAAAATGCAAGCAAACAATAACAGAAAGAGTGAAAATGCTATGTTGTGTTCCACAATCATTTCCCATGGTTCTCTCTTCATTACTGAACAATTGGAAGTGGTTTGAATCATCTCATTGTTGAAGAGAGCCACATCCATCAGAAGTGATCATTGTATAATCTTCTTGTTGCCATGTATAATGATCTCCTGGTTCTGCTCACTTCACTTAGCATCAATTCATGTAAATCTCTCCAGGCCTCTCTGTATACATCCTGTTGGTCATTTCTTACAAAACAATAATATTCCATAACATTCATATACCATAATTTATACAGCCTTTCTCCAATTGATGGGCATCCATTCAGTTTCCAGTTTCTGGCCACTACAAAAAGGGCTACTACAAAGATTTTTGCACATGTGAGAGTCCCTTTAGCTCTTTTAAGCTCTCTTTGGGATATAAGCCCAGTACTAACACTGATAGATCAAAGGATATGTACAGTTTGTTAACTTTTTGAGTATAGTTCCAAATTGCTCTCCAGAATGGTTGTATCCGTTCACAACTCCACCAACAATGTATCAGTGACCCAGTTTTCCTGCATCCCCTCCCACAATAGTCATTATCTTTTCCTGTCATCTTAGCCAATCTGAGAGCTGTGTAGTGATATTTCAGAGTTCTCTTAGTTTGCATTTCTTTGATCAATAGTGATTTGGAACACTCTTTCCTATGACTAGAAGTAGTTTCAATTTCTTCATCTGAAAATTGTTCATATCCTTTGACCATTTATCAATTGGAGAATGGCTTGATTTCTTATAAATCTGAGTCAATTCTCTATATATTTTGGAAATGAGGCCTATATCAGAACTTTGTAAAAATGTTTTTCCCAGTTTATTGCTTCCCTTCTAATCTTGTTTGCATTAGTTTTGTTTGTACAAAATCCTTTTAATTTAATATAATCAAAATTATCTATTTTGTGATCAATAATGATCTCTAGTTCTTCTTTGGTCAGAAATTCCTTCTTTCTCCACAGGTCCGAGATGTAAACTATCCTATGTTCTTCTAATTTATTTATTATATCATTCTTATGTCTAGATCATGAACCCATTTTGACTTTATCTTGGTATATTGTGTTAGGTATGGGTTAATACCTAGTTTCTGTCATACTAGTTTCCAATTTTCCCAACAGTTTTTATCAAATAGTGAATTCTTATCCCAAAAGTTGGGGTCTTTGGGTTTGTCAAACACTAGATTGCTATAATTATTGACTATTTTGTTCTGTGAATTTAACCTATTCCATTGATCAATTAGTCTATTTCTTTTTCAGTACCAAATGGTTTTGGTGACTGCTGTTTTATAACATAGTTTTAGATCTGGTACAGCTAGGCCACCTTCATTTGATTGTTTTTTCATCAGTTCCTTTGAAATTCTTGACTTTTTGTTCTTCCAGATGAATTTTGTTGTTATTTTTTTCTAGGTCAGTAAAATAGTTTCTTGGGAGTTTAATTGGTCTGGCACTAAATAAATAGATTAGTTTAGGGAATATTGTCATCTTTATTATATTCATTTGACCTATCCAAGAGCACTTGATATTTTTCCAATTGCTTAGATCTGACTTTATTTGTGTGGAAAGTATTTCATAATTTTGCTCATATAGTTTCTGACTTTCCCTTGGCAGATAGATTTCCAAATATTAAATGCCATTGACAGTTATTTTAAACGGTATTTTGCTGGAACTCTGTCTTCCCAGAAATCAGCTGGAGTCAGGATCACTAAACGTCTTTATTCTTGATCTTTTACAGTCAAGGTCAGGGGGTTAGGTCTAGCAAGCTCACACACACACCTTCCTCCCTCAAACGCCAGGAGAGACTGAGTCAGCTTCTGCATCTCAATTCCTCCTCCTCCTCCTCCTCCTCCCACACACGTCACTTCACCCTCTTTGTCCCACCAATCAAGTCAGCACAGAACAGCTGGGGAGGGTCAACCTTCAAACAAGTTAATAGGGAACAGTTCAATTGGCAATTAGTGCTTCATTATCCAAGTACATTGCTCAGTTCTAGCCCTTTACAGTATTTCTTTTTGTATCTCTTGCTGTTGGATTTTGTTAGTGATGTATAAAAATGCTGATGATTTATGTGGATTTATTTTGTATCCTGCAACTTTGCTAAAGTTGTGCATTATTTCTAATAGCTTTATATCATCTGCAAAGAGCGATAATTTGGTTTCCTCATTACCTACTCTACTTCCTTTAATCTCTTTCTCCACTCTTATTGCCAAAGCTAGCATTTCTAATACAATATTAAATAGTAATGGTGATAGTGGGCAACCTTGGAAAACACTAATACATTGTTGATGGAGCTGTGAACTGATCCAACCATTCTGCAGAGCAATTTGAAACTGTGCCCAAAAGACTATCACACTATACTTTGATCCAGCAATACCAATGCTAGATATATATCCCAAAGATATTTTTAAAAAGCAGAAAGCAGCTATTTGTACAAAAATATTTATAGTAATGCTCTCTTGTTCTCTATCTCTGTCTCTGTTTCTCTCTTTCTCTCTGTCTCTGTCTCCACACACACATATACACACACCCACACACAGAAAGTGAAAAATAGCATGCTTCAATCTGTCTTCAAACAATATCACTTCTTTCTCTGGAGGCAGATAGTATGCTTCATCATAAATACTTTGGGAGAGCCTTAAGTATTGTTGAGAATAACTGTCATTCACAGTTTTTATTCAAACAATATTGCTGTTACTGTATACAATGTTTTTTTTTTTTATTCTATTCACTTTAATATGCATCAGTTCATATAAGTCTTTCCAGGTTTTTCTGACATTATCCTACTTGTCATTTCTTATAGCACAATAATATTCCATCACAATCATGTGCCACAGCTTATTTAGCCATTCTCTAATTGATATGTATCCTTTTGAATTCAGTTCTTAGACACTATGAAAAGAACTGCATAGCAGAAGGGGGACTTGGAACTCAAAATTAAAAAACAAAACAAAACAAAAAACAAATGTTAAGCTATTGTTTTATCATACAATGGAAAAATATATATTTTCAAAAATACAGTTTCATTATTTTATTCTAAAATAAGAACAATAAATCTATTATATGTTGACATAGATAATGTTTTAAATGAAAAAAATAACCATATATTCCAAAAACAAAAACATTTTTGTTGTATTATTTGTAGTGTTTTGTGTATTATATATGTACATATAAAACAATATATATATATTTATATATATTTGGCAAATCTCTTTAGTGTCTGGCTTAATTGAAGACAGTTGAATTCTTATGAAGGCATATATCCTCAATCTGTTGAAATATTTTGTTTTGATTGAAGAAAATGAAGAAAATTCAGTTTCATTTTAAAAATGATTTTGACTTCATGGATACTCTGAAATGGTCTTGGAGATTTGAAGAGGTCTGAGGGCCACACTTTGAGAAGGACTACTTTAGATACATAAATCAGTTTCAGTGATTGAGCATATATTCAACTTTTTTCCCTGCTGGTCTGATTTGAAAGGAAAATCCAGAAGGGAAGAGCCAAGGAAATAGCTAGGAAAAAGTAAACAGAGTGCTTGTAATAAAGAAAGACTGATCTTTTTGATTTCAAATCTGGCCTTATATATTTACTAGTATGTGACCCTAGACGAGTCACTTAACTCTGTTTGCCTCAGCTTCCTCATCTGTATGAGCCAGAGAAGGAAAAGGCAAACCACTCCAAAAATCTTTGCCAAAGGGTCATGAAGAATCAGACATTACTGAAATAGCTAAACTAAATAGAAGGAATAGTTATGTCTATAAAAATGGTGCATGTGTAAGAGTGATGACATCTGTCTGCCTACTTTCCAGTTCAGTCCAACATTCTAGTCATGATAACAATCTGAGGAGACACCTGTATTTTCCCCACTCCAGGAATTTTCTATGTTAGAACACACATATCCATCTTCTGCTTCAGAACCCCTTAAAGAGATCCTGAACTAGCTTCGGCAGGGAGAATCAATCCTACACCTCCTGAATACTAGATGTACTTATGGAATGTGAGGAACCACTTTTCAGATTTACTTAGAATTCATCTTTCTGGTTATTTCCCTAGACAGCATATTCTCTACCCCACTGCTTCATTTTGTTTACCACTGTTCATTATTTTCCACGTTAGATAACTGAAAAAAGAGTACAAAGCAATCATTTGGGGGCAATCAATCAATATTTATTAAATACACACTATGTGCCAAATAATTTTGGGATACCATAAAACTACTAGTACATAGTACACAGCATGGAAGAGCTGGCAGGGCAAATAAGAAGGGGACCTGTTGATTTTACAGATTTAAAGGAACATTTTTCCCCAAATGATGTCACAATTCTGATTGTGACAATAATAAATAATTAAAAAGTCTATTAAAACATTGGTCTTATTAAAATTATTGTTATTCTGTATGGACATGTATGCATATATTGTATTTAACTTATACTTTAGCATATTTAACATGTATTGGTCTATCTGCCATCTTGGGGAGGGGGTGGGGGAAGGAGAGGAAAAGTTGGAACAAAAGGTCCAATTGTCAATGCTGAAAAAAGCTGTAATAAAAAAAACACAACGTATTGTTATTGCTATAAGAGTGCTTTCTTTCTATTGTTATGTGCCAACATACTGAAACAAACCTATGGTAGCGTGAACCTAGAATGCATGACAGAGACAATAGACTGATATCTTAAAATCATTCATTGCAAACCTACTCGTCGGGGAGAGCTGCACTGAGGAGGAATAAATTCCCTGTCCTCAAGTGATTTGCAATGAAGATAGGGAATAAAGTTGAGTATATTTTTGTAATTTGAATATTATGTGAAATGTGCTCAGGGAGCTTGCTGCATCCTACTGGAAAGTAAAAAATTGTATCTTCCTTCTCTTTCCTCAATATTTAAAAAATGGACATATTAAGTATTTTAAAGTACAACATAGCCTATTTTACATTTCTCATTAGACAAGAGTGCCTGTTTCATAGAGAATGAGTGACAGGGCTAGGAAAAGGATCTAGGTCTCCTGAGGCATCTCAATACAGTGCTTTTGTCATGGGATGGCATTTAATTCTCCTAATAAGTTCATTTAAATGCAAAGGAATGTTTTTGTTCAATATTTTTGCCATGACATAATTTTATTCTCTGTCCCTCTCTATCTACCTACCTGTTTTATGTTTTGCCTTCTATTTCCACATCCCCTCCCTTTTCCACTCACTTTTTCTTTCTTTCCTTTCTCCTCATGCTTTTTCTTTTTCTCTTATGCTCCTGCCTCTTATCTCCCTTTCCTCGCTCTCTTTTTCCTTTTTCTTCCCTTTCTTCCCCTTTTCTCCTTTCTCTCTACCTCTCTTTTCTCTTACCTCTCTCCTTTTTCCCTTTTCCCCATCTCTTTCTCCTTCCTTCCCATTTTCTTTTTCCCTTCTTCTTTTTTCTCTCTTCTCCCTTGTATTCTACCCTGCCTTCCCTTTTTCCTTTCCTATGACCAAATGGCAGACACAATCTCCTTTTGCTAGATACTTGGAAGAAATTAAATGTAGGATTAATAAAGGGTAGATAATAAAATGGATTTCTCATGTGTACCAAGGTTGGAGTGAGGTAGCAGGAGTAGGCAGAGGCTATGTAAAGGGCTTAAAGAGTTAAACTATGCACTTATTTAGGTGCTTGGAAAAACTCTTAGTTCCAAACTTCTTTTGTCCCACACTTGACATGAAATACATCCTTTCTGGGCTCAAGTTTATTTTTCAAGAGCTTCTCTATGTTTGGTCTAAAGGTGATTGTCATTCAGATTTATACACTCTCCTCTAGGAGTATGCTGGAGTTAGCTTTAACTGGAGAATCAATTGTTAAATTTTTAATGTGAGCATTTACCTCTGAAAAACTGTATTTCATAAGCTGAACAGATCAGCAGCCTAGTTATTGTTTGTTGTTTATTTAGACTAAACAAAATGTAAAAAAGAGTATTTTATTTTCCCCTATTATGTTAAAACAAATTTTAACATTTTCTAAAATAAATTTAGGTTCCAAATTTTTATCCTCCCTCCTCACTGAGACAGTGAACAATCCAATATAAGTTAAATGTGTGGAATTATATAAAACATTTCAATACTACTCATTGTGTTCAAAAAGATTCCAACAAAACAGTGAAAAATAGTTATGTTTTAGTCTATATTCAAATATCAATTCCTTCTTTGGAGGTGGATAGCATGTTTCATCTTCAGAACTGTCTTGGATCAGTATATTGCTGAGAATAGCTAAATCATTCACAGTTTATCATACAATATAGTTGTTATATATAATATTTTCCTGGTTCTGTTCCCTTCACTCTACATCAGTTCATATAAGTCTTTCCAGGTTTGTCAAAACAGATTAAACTTAAAAGTGTGTGTACATTTTCCTTCTCCCCATATTATTAAATATTTACAAACACAGCCCTACACTCCTCTGTAAGGTAATCCAAATGGACTCCTTGATGGTATGGACTCTTTTGCCTCTTTTTGTATTCCTAGTGCTTAGCACAGTGACTGGTACATAAATACTTAATAAATGTTTATGGAATCCAATTGATTGATCCTGCCCTCCTCCCCCCAAATTCTTCAATAATTGCTATAAAAGATACTTCTTTTTTATTTAAAGAATCAAAGATCTTGTTTCTAATCTGTATCTCCTTTTGGCATTAATTGTACAAACATAGATTTAGATGGCCTGTTTAAACTTTCCTTTTATTATATTCATTGACAGACAAAAATTGCAAAGGGATATAGTTAAGAAGGATTCACAGTGACAAGCTTAGGCCACTTTTGGCTAGGCAGCCTGGGAGAGTTAGGAAAGTTAATAAATATTTATAGTTAAAATTCTACAGCTGGGCAAAGAATTAGAGAGTTTAGAACTAACTCATTTTGATGGGTAGAGAGAAAGAGCACGATTCCCTGGCCACTTTAAGCCAACCAACTCTAGACAGTATCTGGCTATTCTATCACTTCTAATGACTACTACCAGAGTTCTAAAGGAAGTTAGTGGGCCAGGGGAGCAGATGTTCAGATGGATATACCACTCTTAATCCTGCCCATAGTTCTCTAGGTACTATACAACATTTTTCTGATTTTTCTATCCAGAGATCTCAAGTGAAATTTAAAATGACAACAAAGTGTTGAATTCTGAGACAAAGTTTGGCTATTTCTAGAGTTTGACATCTCTCTGCTAAAGATTTCATGGCAATTCCTACTTAAATATTGAACATGGAAGTATTTCAGAAGTTTTCCTATTTATTTTTTCTCCTTCCTTTCCTATAGAGGGAAAAGCAAAAGGATGAAACTGACTTTAACTGGCTTAGAGGACTGTTTTATTGGAACTGTAGCTACTACAATTGCAGAAATAATCAAATAAACAGGCATCTAGGTGGGGCACAGAATGAGTTCAAATCATGCTTCAGAAGCTCAGTAAACTTAAGCAAATTTTTTCAGGCTCATTTTCCTTATCTGTAAAGTGGGAGTAAAAAAAGAACCTGCATTATAGGTTGTGGTGAGGATTAAAAGAAAAAATATGAAGTACTTTGCAAAGCTTAAAATATAATATAAATGCTGGTTTGTGAATGAAGCTTGAAGTAATTTGCTTTGATACAGCTGGTCCCTGAGAAATCCCTGAAGAATTCCCTCATCCTTATGTGAGCTGCTGCAAGACAAAGATTTTTGGAGGGTGGGAAGGGGTTTATGGAGATTCAAGGGAATGAAAGTGAAATGAAGGGGAAAGCAAGAAAAAGGAGCTATTGTAAGAGGTTCCTGACCTGGATAAATAGACATATTACTATTATCTAAGGAGAGTACAATCCCTTTTCTGCTCTCAGAATCTTGAAGAACATTATATCAGGTATAATTTCCAAGGCATTTGGGAGCTGAGCTGTAATCATTAAGATGTCAATTTGTATCTATCAGGCTAAAATATTGTGCTTAGATTCACAATGGAATCTACTTCCCCTTTTACCTAACATCCTTTAACATCACTAACCTTGCTGGGGGAAAAATAATGAGGGAAAGTTCTAGGTAGTTTCTGAGTAAGAATAATTTTAACATTTATTTGTCATATATTTTCCTCTACAGAAAATATGCATATATAGCTAAATTTTTTGCACACAAATGTTCAGATATTGTTGACCATTGAGATATTGCAATAATATTTAGAGAACTCTCAGAAATTTTGTATATTAAAATAATTATACTTGCCATTTTATCTTGTAAGATATTATAAGGAATTTTAGAAGATCATTCATTCATTCAAACATTTAAAATATTTATTAACTAACTGCCATGTACAGGGAATTATACTAGGAATTGGAGGGAGTATAAAGTTGAGATATGACATGTAACATTAAAGAGTATGCTGAATCTCAGAAAAGGACTGGCCATATTTTTAAGTTTAATCTTTTTTATTAACACATTCTCTCTCACTTTCTTAAGTCTAGACAATCAACAACAACAACAACAAAAATAAATTTTGCTGGTTTCCAAGGTGTAAATTCTCACATTGAAAGTTTAACAATTAGCTCTCATGAACTGGTCTGAGTTGGCTCCAGCATAGCTCTTGTACCAGGTCTGGTTAGAATCCTGAGAGACAGAATGACATAAAAAAGAAACTATAATACATAAGAACAATGCTGTATAAAATATGGAGGGAGGGGTTTTTGAAGGATGTGACATTTTAACTGGATTTTAGAGAAAGAATAGAAATTCAATAGATGAAGAAGAAAAGAGTACAACACAATGATGCAGAGGGCATAAAGATCATCAATCTGTAATTGGAATGATTTTCAGAGGTCATCTCGTCTAACACTCTTACTTCACAAATAGGGGAATTGAATTCCAGAGAGATGTAACTTGTTCAAAAATATATAAGCTCCCCCTTTCTTTTCTCTATATTTCAAAATCCTTTCCTGTTATTACCTATTTTCCCTTTCTTCCTTCCAGGCTCTGATTTTGGGGTGGTCCTTCTCCAGGTACCTTTCATCTAATTCTTTTCTGTCTTATACACTCTTGATTATCCTTCCTTATCTCTAATTTTCAGTCTTCCCTTACATACTGGACTTGATGGATATAGAACTAGAAAATACCTTAGAGGCTATCTTATCTAATGCACTGATTTTGGAGTTGAGGGAATTCAGTAACACATGATTTAACTGACTGGCCTAAGGTCATTCAGTTTGTAAGTAAAGATTTGAAAACCTCATTTTTTTGACTCCAACCCCAGCATCCTTTCCATTGTACTATGCTCTATCCCTTCCCTGATGCTTACAGACATATATCCAGGTATTCCTCATTCTTCAATTAAAAGATAAAAATGTCTACCTCACCTGTTTATCATCTATTGTCGCATTTTTCTCTTCCTTCTAATAGCCAATCTCCTAGAAAAAAGTTGTCTAAATTTCTCTATTTCTTCTCCTCCCATTTTTTTTTAGGCAATTGGGGTTAAGTGACTTGTCCAGGGTCACACAGATAGGAAGTGTTAAGTGTCTGAGACCAGATTTGAACTCAGGTCCTCTTGACTTCAGGGCTGGTGCTGGCTGCCCCCCTCTCCTCCCATTTTCAATCCATTGCAAACTGGCTTCTGACCCCCTCATTCAAATGGTCTGTTTGGTTACTAATGACTTTTTAAATTGCTATGTCCAATGGCCTTTGCTTCAACTTCATCCTTCTTGACCTCTCTGTGGTATATGGCATTGTTGACCATCCTCTCCTCCTGTATACTTTCTCATTCTCTGAGTTTTCCTGATGTGAGCTAGTTCTCCTACCTGTCTGACCATTGCTTCTCAGTCCTCTTGGCTAAATCATCTTCCATATCATATCATGTAATGTATTCCATACTCTGTCCTGTGCTCTTATTTCTTCTCTATCCTAGGTTCTACATTCCTTCACTTTGTGACATAATTAGCTCTTTGATTTAGTTATCATATTTCTACAGAAGAGAGCCAGATCTATTTATTTAGTTCCAGGCTTTCTTGGGCTCCATTATATTTTACCAACTGCTTACTGGAACTTTCCTGTAAGCTATCCATTTGCAGCCATCTCAAGTCCAATATGACAAATACAGCTCATTATTTCTTCCTGCTAAATCCATCCCTCTGTGATGGATTTCTATCTATCTACAGCACTACCATTTTTCCATCCACCCAGGTCCACAATTTTGGGTTATATGTGACTCCTCTCTCACTCACTTCACATATTCAACATATTTCTCATTTCTTTCTCCACAACATCTCTTCATCTATTCCATTTCTCTCTACTTACATGGCCATCATCCTATTTTGGGCGTTCATCAGCTTTGACATGAACTATTGCAATATCTCTCTAATTGGTCTTTCTGCCTCAAGTCTCTTATTATTCTAGTTCAGCCTCTACACAGTGACTATATTGATTTTTTTTCCCTAATGCGTGCAAGTCTGACCATGTCATTCCACAACTCAGAAATCTCTAAATATTCTCTATTGCTTTTAGTATTAAATATAAACTTCTCTATTTTATTCTTAAAGCACCTGGTTCCAAACTAGTTTTCCAATTTTATTATATTTTGCTTCCTTCCTAATACTCTACGGTCCAAACAGATCCTCTTAGTATTAGTCACACACAACACTCATTTCTCATCTCCCATATTGGAAGTTAGGGGGATGGTTTGTGGGAAGACAGGCATACAAATAACTTGTTGGTGGGCTGATGTATTGATCCAATCATTGTGGGAAATAATTTAGAACTATTCAAGAAAAATCACTAGACTTTGTCTTCTCTGACCCAGTGATCTGATTATTGATTATTGAGGTCAAAGACAAAAAAGAAAGTGCATACTGAAATATTTATTGCATCATGTTCTGAGGAACTAAAACCAAATACAAACAAAATGAGTATACATTAACTTGCAAATGACTAATCAAATTGTGTTATAGAAATGAAATGAGCACCATTGTGTCATAAGAAAAAAAGAACGCAAGGAATTCAGAGGGGAATTAAAAGTCTTATGAACTGATGCAGATTATAAATCAGAACAATATGTTTGATGACTACAATAATAGGAAAGGAGAACAAATACTCAAAGGAACTGAATTCATGTTAATAGTAATAACTAATCTTGATCCCAAGTACATGGGTAGAACAGTGAAAAGGACACAGGATTGGACTCAAGAAGACAACTTTAGGAGCTCAAATCCAACTTACTAGTTTTACTGTCTGGGAAAATCATTTAACCTTGTTTGCTTCAATTTTTTTCATCTGTAAAATAAACTAAAGAATGAAATGGCAAATTAGTCCAGCATATTTGCTAAGCAAACTTCAAAATTGGGTCATGAAGATTCAAATAGAACTGAAACAACTAAACAGCAATAATCTTTGTCCCAAAGAACAGATGAGACACATTTTTAGGCTTATGATGGAAAACTTCAGGTATAGACTAAAGTACAGACTGCTAGACAAAGTAGCTTCATTGATCAATTTTACGTAGTTTTAAAAAAATATTATTATTGCATTTTCACCTTTTTTTGTTTGTTTTTTTCTTTCTCGTGTTTTTCCCCCCTTTTGGTCTGTTTTTTTTCTTTCACAACATGACAAATATGGAAATGTATTTAAAAGGATTGTACATATTTAACCTTTATCAGATTGCTTGCTGTTTTGGGAAGGGGGTAAGTAAGGGAGAGCATGAGAAAAATTTGGAACACAAAATCTTACAAAAATGAATGTTGAAAACTATCTTTATGTGTATTTGGAAAAATAAAATATTATTGAAAAAGCAAAAGGAACTGACTGATACAACAAAGATACAACAAACAGAAGATATCTATAAAACATTTTTAAAAAAGATGTTAGATATAATTCAAGTGGTAGGGAATAAGAGCATGAGGTTAGAGCAAGGCACTGAGACCCTATTTACAATTCTACTAGAGATTTGCTACGCCACCATGGGCAACACAGAGAGGCACGTGATGATATGGAAATATCTTTGGAATATGTTTCTAGATGAAACTCTGTGGGAGTGTAGTTATATTATATATTTAGAAAGCCAGATCTATTTAGCAGTTTTTGGTAATAAAGTTTCCTACTTGATGCGGCTTATAAATAGGCTCTTCTATTTTTGTAAATGAAGGCAGACTTCATTTGTAAGTAAGCAGATATAAGCTAGTTATTTATAATCTTTTTTATTATTTATGATTTATAATCACACAATTCCTGTCACTTTTATGGCAGAAGGCATGTGCTACCTATGGTGTTATTTATACTTTTAATGTACACACTACTTGTCCTTAGCTCCACTGATGGCACTTGAGAAAAGAGACTACAATGCTAATGTCCAAGCAGAATGCCCTGAACACGGAAGAAAGCTCTAAGTGGTTTCTACTTAGAGACAGAAGAGCCTGATTTAAGCTTTGAACTTTCTACTAACTGTATGAATTGAGATACATAACTTTATTTCTCTAATCCTTGTGTTCCTCATCTGCAAGATGAGGGGTTTAGACTAGAATTAAATTATCTTTAATTGTCTAGTTCCAACAATCTATTAGTTCATACATGATGTGTGAAAATGTATGATCACAACCATATGTTAAATGTGTTAAATGGTAGCAATGTGGTATGAAGGAAAGAGCCTAGCATAATGCTCGGCACACAGTAGGTGCTTGACAAATACTTATTGATGGATTGATCAGACTTCAAGCCAGCCAGTCAATGAAAATATGTGCCAAGCACTTTGCTAAGGACAGAGAATACAAATGTAAGTTAAAAAAAATAGTTCCTGCCCTCAAGGAGTTTACAGTCTAATGGTAAGGATACCTGCACTCAAGTTCAACTCTTTTAGTAACTTTCTGTGTGACCTTGGGGAATCACTTCTCTGGAGCTATAGTCTATCTGTAAAAAGTACATACTAATAATATTTGACCTGCCTACTTAATATGCATGAAATGAATTAATATGCAAAATTTGTAAAGTGCTTTGTAACCATAAAAAGAAGCAATTAGAGCTTAGTAAATGTTAGAGGATGATAGAGATAATATTTTTAAGGAAGGAATTTTTATAATAGTAAGACTTTTAATTACATTGGCAGCCCTGGTTTCTCCTATAAAAAATGTAGCCCTTCTTCCAGGAAGGGGCCAGGGGCTTGCTTGCTTAAGATATACCTCCATTTCTTTTATATCTTCATGAATTGGTAATGGATGTCGGGATTTAAGCATAGGTGCATTGGCAGACTGGATAAAGAAGAAACAATTGATGTAGAACAAGACAAGCCAGGAGCTTATGGAGAGGGATGGTTTTTTTTGGTTCACTTGAATGAAATAAACTTCAATCTGAAGTCCAGTGGCTGGTGTGTATTTCCTTAAAAGTCTAATGGCAAATACAGAGTCTAGCACATAATAGGTGCTTAATAAATGCACTTCTTTTCTCCACTTCCCTTCCCTTCCCTCTTCCCTTCCCTTTTCCCTTCCCTTCCCCCTTCCCTTGCCTTTTCCCTTCCCTTCCCTCTTCCCTTCCCTCTTCCCTTCCCTTTTCCCTTCCCTCTTCCCTTCCCTCTTCCCTTCCCTTTTCCCTTCCCCCTTCCCTTGCCTTTTCCCTTCCCTTCCCTCTTCCCTTCCTTTCCCTTCCCTTCCCTTTCCTTCCCTTTTCCCTTCCCTTCCCTTTTCCCTTCCCTTCCCTTCCTTCCCCTTCCCTCTCTCTCTTCCCTTCCATTCTCTTCCCTTCCCTTCCCTTCCCTCTTCCCTTCCCTTCCCTTCCCTCTTCCCTTCCCTTCCCTCTTCCCTTCCCTTCCCTCTTCCCTTCCCTTCCCTTCCTTTCCCTTCCCTTCCCTTCCCTTCCCTTCCCTTCCCTTCCCTTCCCTTCCCTTCCCTTCCCTTCCCTTCCCTTCCCTTCCCTTCCTTCCCCTTCCCTCTTCCCTTCCCTTCTCTCTTTCCTTCCCTTCCCTCTTCCCTTCCCTTCCCTTCCCCCTCTAAATTTTGTGATTAGCAAAATACATAATAGTATCTAACAATTTATATTGCATTTTATGTCATAAGAACTTTAAGTACATCATCTTTATCTCTGTGTTGTGTATATATATATATATATTTTTTATCTGTGTTGTCTTGTAAGGACTGTGTCATATTTATCTTTTTATTTCTCCCAGAGTCTGACACTATTAACACATAGCACATACTAGGTAATTAATAAATGTTTTGAATGATTTAGATAATTACAACACTCCTGCAAGGTAAATACAAGATTATTAATCTCTTTTGGAAAATGAGGAAATTGAATCTCTTTTCTGTTGAACTCTTGTCAGTCAACAAACATTTATTAAGTACTTGCTATATGCTAGGTATTGTTAAGTGTTAGGGATGTAAAGAAAGGCAAAATACAGCTTTGTCCTCATGGAGCATATATTCTGATAGGGCAAACAATGTTTAAAAAGCTAGTTAGGTAGACACTACATTAAGAATAGAAGAAGGTAACATGAAGGGGGAAAACATTAGGAACTAGGGGAATGAGAGGAGGAAGATGGATAGAGGGAGAGGACCAAAAAACCTGTTACAGAAAATGGAATTTGAACTGAGTCTTGAAAGAAACCATGAAAACTAAGAGTCAGAGGTGAAGGGTCAGAGTATTTCAGGAATAGGGGAGAGTCAGTGCACCTATGAGAGGTGAAATCCTGTTTGAGGGGCAGCAAGGAGGTCAATAGAAGCAAGTTTTGAAGGATTTTAAATAACAGGAAAGACTTTATATTTGACCTTGGGGGTGATAGAGAGCAAATAGAAGTAACTGAGCAAAGGGATGCTATGTCATATATACTTTGAAAGATTTACCTTGGCAGCTGAGTGGTTGTCGAATTAGGGTGGCCAAAGACTTGAAGCAGGGATTCCAATTAGAAGGATATTATAATAGTCCAGGGGAGAGGGGTTGAGAGCACTGTTCTAAAGTTGTGGCTAACGGAGTAGAAAGAAGGGAAAGTATACAGAAGATACTATGAAGGTAGAAGAGATTTGGTCATGGATTATATGTGGAGGGAGTACAAATGAGTAACTGATGATAACACCTAGGAGGGAAACCTGGGTAACTGGGAATATGGTGCTCCCTTTGACTGTAGTTGGGAAGCCTGGTATAGGAAAAGGCTTGATGGGAAAGATGATGAATTTTGTTTTGGACATGCTGACTTTGAGATGTCACCTGGACATCCAGTGAGTTGTATGACTAGCTCAACTGAAAGATTTCTTTCAGTGTTTTGATTAAGGCCATATTGACAAGATGAGGAAGAATCTATAGTTTCACCAATGTCTCTTTTATTTCAAGCCCAGTATTCTTTCCCTGTAACATATTATCATGCAAGAGCTGCCATATGAGCGTTTAGGCTAACAAAATATAATCTATAGTAGGGTTTCTCTAACTTTTTCCACTCATGACTCCTTTTCACTCAAGAAATTTTTATGTGACCCTGGGTATATAGATAGAGAAAATAGGTATACAAATAAAACATTTATTGGTAATAAATCATCAATTTGCAACTCATATTTGTTACAAGACAACATATAGGGTAATGACCTAGAGTTTTAAAAGCTTTGAATTAAAGGATGGTCTTTATGGAACTTGACTAAAAACAAATTCCTTAATAGTCAGGAATTCCTCTTTTTCCTTCAGGAAACTTCATCTTCCAGAGGATTATTCTAGACTTATAAAGCTACTTTGGGTGTCCTCCCAAAGGGGGAAGGTTTGATTTCCTGGATCCATATAATACATGTGACTCAAAGTACTAGTCGGTAAACAAGACCTGGATTTGCCCCTCAGCACTGGGTGTTATTGTTTTCAATTCAATTCAGTGGATTCAGGGAATCCATAGGTATCCAAATGGCTTCTCTCTATCTGAGTCTATCTGACTGAGTCTATCTGACTTCCTAGATTTTGTTCTCTCTCTCTCTCTCTCTCTCTCTCTCTCTCTCTCTCTCTCTCTCTCTCTCTCTCTCTCTGTGTCTCTCTCTTTCTCTGTCTGTGTCTCTCTCTCTTTCTCTGTCTCTGTGTCTCTCTCTCTGTCTCTCTATCTCTCTGTCTCTGTCTCTCTCTCTGTCTCTCTGTGTCTCTCTCTCTGTCTCTTTCTGTCTCTGTCTCTGTCTCTCTGTCTCTCTGTCTCTCTCTCTCTCTCTCTGTTTCTCTCTCTGTCTCTCTCTGTCTCTCTGGCTTTGTCTGACCAAACTAGAACCTAATAATCAACAGTAATTAGTTGAAATTTGAAGCCAGAAGATGTTTCCCAGGGGTGATCTCCCTCCCCTACTCCCTTCTCTAATTTTTTTCTGGGGTCTTTGTTTTCTCACCTTTCCCAGCTTAAAGCACTTTCCCTGTTTCTTGCCTTTGATACAAAAATTCCTAGTTTCAGCTGTTCTGAACAAAGAGTTTCACAAACCTTTAAACATTATATAAATGTGATTTGTTGCTACCTAAATGCTTAGACCAAAGGAAATGCCCAAAGGCTTTGTACACATAGAGGAAAGAGGAAGGCCAAAGACATATTTTTACCTGCCTTTGAATATATTTCCCCATTTTCTGTAATTATAATTATAATAACTCATTCTATGTCTTTTTAAGGTTTACAAAATACTTTACTCCCAACTGTCATGTGAAGCAAGCATAGTAAGAACTACTAATGCCATGTAACCAATGAGGAAACTGAGGTCTAGATAGGAGAAATTGTTTACCCGTAGTTACACAGCTATGTGGAAGAATCACGATTTAGAATCAAGTCTTTTGTCTCTGAGATCAATGCCCATAAGCTGCATCTAAAAACACAAGCAGTCCACATGGTTTATCTCCATAGCAACGTTACTGGCAGAAACCAGTCAGGTCTAGTGGTCATGATCTTGTTACCAAATGGGTTGTTAAAAAAAAAAATTGACAATAGATCATAGGATTTTAGAGCTAAACTGAAAATCACGTAGTCCAACTTTCTAATTTTGCCAGGGAGAAAACTAAAATCAGGGACATTCTCTAAATCTTTAGGGTGGTTATTCCTTGATTTTTTTCTTTCTTTTCTTGACTTTCCTGATGCTCTTTCAATCCCCTCACCAGAAGAGGACAGGATGGGGGCAGGGAAGAAAAAAGAACAAGAGCAAGGGATTCAAGGGAAAGCAATGAAGGAAATGTGACAACATACACATTAGCAGTTCTACAGAGATGCCCGTGTCAGTGGGATTCAGACTAGTGGGAAAGATGAAGAAAGTAATTGTGAAAAAAGTAGAGGGAGGGATAGAAATAGAGGACAAAATGTCACTGGGGAAGTAAGGGTGACAGAAGTCAAACGTGGAACCAGCTGGATTATTAATAGCCTCGGGATGCGGATTGAGGACACTTAGGCAAAGATTTAAGGGAGAAGGAGGAACAGAGAGGTCAGAAAAATGTATGCTCCAGCTACTCAGAGCCTGAAAAAGAACTCACTCAAGCTCAGTTTAACCAGTTTATTGACAAGCCTACCTCAAGTAATAGATCCATGATCCTTCATGTTTTTCTGCCTCTTTCCCTTCATATTCTCCACAGAAATACTGCCTGAATGTGTGAGCTTAGTATTAGTTGGTTTAAATAATCTTTTATAGAGAGACACACACAAAAACAATAAATGGCTCATATACCAAGAAAAGCTCCAAATGGAGACATGAGCCAATATAAAAGGTTATTTCAGAGACAAATTAAAGGAGCAAAGAAGCAAATACCTTTTGAATGGATAGAGGAAGAACTCATCACCAAAAAAGGGATAAAGAGGATTATAGAAGATAAAATGAATAATTTCAATTATGTAAAATTAATTTTTTTGCAAATAAAAGCAATACAATTAAAATTAGAAAGGCAACATTTAAGTGGGAGAAAGGCTTTGCAGCATGTTTCTCTGATAAAGACCTGATACTCAAGATAGATAAAAAAGTGATATAAATATATAAAAATAACAACTATTAGCAAATATATTAGTCAAAGGGAATAAAAGGAAGTTTTTAAAGTAATAAATCCAAGTTATCAACAACTATAGAAAAATATTCTAAACTATCAATAGAGATATAAATTTAAATAATTCTATTTTATACCCATCAAATTGACAAAGATGATTAAGAAAGAAAATAACTCTTGTTGGGAAGATAGATACACTGATGTTATGAATTGACTCAACCATTCTGGATGGTGATTGGATACTATGCTCCAAAAGTTACTAAATTGTGCATTCAATTTGACCAAACAATATCCTTTAAGAGATCAAAGAAAGATGAAAGTGACTCATATGTACAAAAATATTTGTAGAAATTTTTAAAAATTTGGTTGTTATATCTGTTTGGTCATGTATATATATATATTGTATTTAATTTATATTCTTAACATATTTAACATATATTGGTCAACCTGCCATCTGGGGGGGGTAGGACGGGAAAAATGGTTTGGCAATTGTCAATGCTGTAAAATTACCTATGCAAATATCTGGTAAATAAAAACTATTATTAAAAAATTGGTTATTATTATAACAAAAAAACTGGATTTAAAGAATGACCATCATTTGGGGTATGATTGAGCAAATTGTGTTATGTGAAAGTAATGAAAGATTATTGTATCGTAAACAGTATGTGTCAGTAAATGTTTAACAACTGGCTCTCTGAAAAACAATTATGCAAGATATAACATCAAGTTTAATCTATATTATTAACATTTTCTTCTTTACTTTGTTAAGTGCATATTGTTAATAAAACAATAAATAACTCTGAGTTGTATCATTTACCAATTTCTGAAGTGTGAATAATTGCTCTGAAAATTTATTTATTTTATTATAGCTTTTTATTGACAGAACATATGTATGGATAATTTTTCAATATTGTCCCTTACAATCACTTCTGTTCCAACTTTTCCTTTCCTTCCCTCCACCCCCTCCACTAGGTGGCAGTCAGTCTCATACATGCTCTGAAAATTTAACAGTTGGCTGATTTGAGCTGACTCTAGTTCATTCTTGACTGTAAGAAATGACAAAATGGATAGTTTCAGGGAAACCTGGGAAGATTTATATGAACTGATGCAGGATGAAGTAAGCAGAGCCATAACATATAATCACACAAATATTATAAGAAAAAATACTTTGAAAGACTTAAGAACTGATTTTTGATACAATAATCAACCATGACTTCAGAGAACAAATGAAGGTAGAATCAAAGAGCAGAATCAGAAATACATTTTCAGACATAGCCAATGTAGAAATTTGTTTTCCTTGACTATGTATATTTGCTATAAGAGATTTGTTTTCCTTTTTCTTTATTCAGTGGAGATAGGGAAGTTGGATAGGAGAAGGATTGCTAAAAAGTTTCTTTCTTTCTTTCTTTCTTTCTTTCTTTCTTTCTTTCTTTCTTTCTTTCTTTCTTTCTTTCTTTCTTTCTTTCTTTCTTTTTTTTTTTTTGCTAAAGAGTTTCAAAAAAAAAAAAAAAAGAGAGAGAAGAAAGGAAGCTTATTGAAGCATCTTTTAAGTACACAGAAGAGGACAAAAGAAAGGCCAGCAGGAAACAGACAAGCTGGACAGACCTGAAAGTTACATGTGGAATTTAGATAAAAAATTATCTAGTGCTCTCCTTGACATCATGGACTCTAGATTAAGAATCCATCTATCATATATTTTAAAGAAAAAGAAAGCGGCATAAACAAACTTAAGGTTATATGTACAAGCCTCTTTTTCTAGCTTACTTTTCCATATGGAAATATTAGTTTTATTTTACATTTGTAAAGTTCGGAATAAGAAAAATTTTAAAGTAATTCCTTGATATGGGAAATACAAAGTCAGAAATTAGTCAATCAATAAATATTTATTGAGTGCCTGATATGTGCCAGGCATTATGCTAATATTGAAGGAACAAAAAAGTAAAAGATAGCTTGCTCTCAAAGAACTCTTGGTCTAATGGGAGTTCATATCTGCCTGATATACCCACATTTAAGGGGTACAGTAGGAGTGATGGTCCTCCACAGGATGCCATGGCCACATCAGACACTTGGGAGAACCAAGAAAGAAAAGTATCAAGTAGACCCAGGTAATACCAAGAGGAGAGGGTGGTCACTGGTTTAAAATGCTACTCAGAGAAAGAAAGATAGAGAGAAACAAGAGTGAGAGCGAGAGAGTGAGCAAGAGAAAGAGAGAGAGAGACAGAGACAGAGAAAGAGAGAGAGAGATAGAGAGAGACAGAGACAGAGAGACAGAGAGAGAGACAGAGAGAAAAAGAGAGAGAGAGACAGAGAGAGAGAGAGAGAGAGAGAGAGAGACAGAGAGAGACACACACAGAGAGAGACAGAGACAGAGAGAGAGAGAGAGACAGAGAAAAAGACAGACAGACAGAGAGAGAGACAGAGACAGAGAGAGAAAGAGAGAGAGAGACAGAGAGACAGAGAGAGAGAGACAGAGAGAGAGAGAGACAGAGAGAGAAAGAGAGACAGAGACAGAGAGAGAGAGAGACAGACAGAGACAGAGACAGAGAGAGAGAGAGAGACAGAGAGAGAGAGACAGACAGAGAGAGAGAGAAACAGAGAGAGACAGAGAGAGAGACAGAGAGACAGAGACAGAGAGAGAGACAGAGAGAGAAACAGAGAGAGAGAGAGAGAGAGAGAGAGAGAGAGAGAGAGAGAGAGAGAGAGAGAGAGAGAAGAGAGAAAAAGAGAGAGAGAGAAATAGACAAACAAACCAAAAAAGAATGAACACTAAGAAAAGACCATTGGATATGGCAATTAAGAATCATTGATAACTAAAGAAAGCAGTTTCAAAGAAAAGATGAGGTAGAAGCCAGACTGCAAACAATAGAGAGATAAATGAGGGAAAAAGCGAAGGGTAAGTAATGATAATAATCACCTTTATTTACTTGTGAAAGGAAGGAGGGATAGAGGACAAAAACTTGAAAGGTTTGTAGGGACAGGTAAGACTTGTTGAAAGGTGCAGAATACAGATAGGTCTCTTTGTAGAGAGTGGGGAATGGAAAGGTTGAAGATAGGAATAGTATGGGGGACCAGAAGAGAATGATGGAGGGGATAAGAACAAAGGTATAAGTAGAAGAAAAGAAGGAAACAGACATTTATTAAGGATTAATTATGTGCCAGGCACCATACTAAGTGCTTTACAAATTTTATCTCATTTGATGCTCATAGCACTTCTGAGTAATAGTTTATATGTATATATATTATATATAATACATATTTTATTATATACATATAAATATATGCTTATATATGTGTTATGTATAATTCTGTGTATGTATCTATACATATGTATATATTGTGTGTATGTGTTTCCTGTCTGATTTCTGTTTTGCTGTTGACTTGGATTAATGGATTTATTTGCTATCTGTTATAAGCACAAGCACTTCTCTCAACCTTAATTTCTGCATCTTTAGAAGGAGGAGATCAGATCAGATGCCTTCTAAGGTCTCTTCCAGCTTTAAATCTATGATATGACAGGATTCTACGAACTATATTGGTCTGTATAATATAATTAAATTTTGGCTGCTATACCATTAAATTCCACATGGTGGCAGTTGTCTGCCATTGTGTTGGAGTATGAAGAGCTATAATTAGATTTCTTTCATCATTTTAAGAGATGGGACTCAACTATTCAACAAATTATGTACATATGTTTAGTATCCAGATAGCAAAACTCCAAGATGTTGCCTATTTAGATGTGAAAACATCAATCACCATATCAGAAGACTCTCTTAGACAGTGAAGGAATAGATTTTGGCTGTCTTGTAGTCATGGATTTGTACGTGTTTGAAAAACTGGAATAGCCCCAGAGTTAAACAGCCCAGATTAAGGGTAAAGAGAAGTCAGTAGTGTCACTGTAGGCTGATCCAAGTCTGGTTCTAAAACAGCCTCAGATTTATTCAGATTAGATCATCAATTCCCTATTAGACCATTCTGGGAAGACTGAGCATGGCCCTGGCTACAGAGTCCCTAATATCCAGTCTAGCTAAACATGTTGAAGTTCATCACCAATGAGCTTGCTCATTTACTGGCCATGGCAACACATAAAATCAATCAAAAATCCTTTATTAAGGATATCTGTCTCTCGATTACCAGAGCCCCCAAACCCATTGGTTTCAGATTTTTTTCTCACTGGTGAAGCCTCATGAAAGCCCCTCTCCCAACTGAAATAGTTTTTAGAAAGAAATATATTTGGTCATTTAGTAGAAGAAGAAAGCCACCAGAAAGTTCCCTCCTCAGTATCTGAAGGGTTTACATTGTATTGGGTTTCACAGAAGAGTACCAGCTCGGCTGTTTTTTAGAGGGGGGAGTTCCCTGGCCAGATCCATTAATTTGTATATTAGTAAGCATAAACATTCCTGTTAAATTGATTGAGAGGGAAGTATACACTTTCAAACCTGGAGAATACAAAATACAAGCACTGGGTGGACCTAAGACCTGGTTAAGATCTAAGCATTCCCTGAATTTATTCAGCTTCTCTGGAATGTCTCCGAGATTAGTCTGACCTCTTTTGGGGTAAAGAAATTCAGCCATATCAAAATAGGTTCGAACAATATTAATAAATAAGGTTTTCCAAAAACATAATAAAATATTTCCCTATAAGATCGATGCCCTGTTCCCATAGGAAGGATTGGGCAGAGTTGGGAAAAGCAGGAGAGAGAAGTGCTTCAGTCACTTTGGGCTTTCCAATCCCTTTGGCTGCTTCTGGCTTATAGTGTCTAGATTTGAAAGAGAAAAATGGATTTTGCCGACCCCACCTCTAGTTGCTAAAGGGAGAATAAGACTCAGGGAGGAAGCCAACATGAAAGGAGCTAATAGTTTCCATCCTTTCCCTATTCCCACCTTGTTATACTAGAAATTTCAGGGAATTTGTTAACTCAATCCCATCATTTTGTATTATCTAGTATATATTCTCATGTGTGTGTGTGTGTGTATTTAGCTATATCTATCTATCTATAATTACTAATTTCTGTTTTGTTATTGATTTAGCTTAAAGGATTTCTTTGCTATCTGCTGTATTTGTGTGTTCATTGTGGAATTACTATATGGTGGAGAGGGAGTTTAGCTGTGGATACAAGTTTGGACTGCTCCTTATCCATTAATGAACAGTGATCAAAAGTTTGCCATGAACCTGAAAACAATATCCCCTAGTCTAACATTATTTAAGAAAGCAGAGCGATTTAATTCTTCCTTGCCTCCCTTTCTTTGAGGAGAGCAAAGTAGCCAAGCCTTTGGTCCCAAATTCCTGCTTTCCTTCTTAGCAAGAATTAAACTGTCCCTTGGAGGGTGAAGAAGCTAGAGGTGTCTATTCCATATCTCTGAGAGCCACACTGCTATCTACATGTGAGGGACAACCTAGTTATTTACATACACACACCTTACTGAGTTTTGGGATATATCCATAGTGAGTATAACATGAAGGATGATTCATCAATGAAGATATGGAGTGATCAGATATGCAGGAAGAAGAACTAAAAATGAATAGTGACAAGAGATAGACTTTCTAGGTAGTACATGGTATCAAGTCCTACAAAAATGATAAGCAGGATAAAATTGAGAAAAGATTAGATTTGGCAACCATGAGATAATTGAAAGCATTAAAAAAAACTATCAAATTTTCTTCAATTGTTTATAACATCTTTCTATTTCTATAGTAACGGTAGCAATTAAGAATCATGAAGTTTTTTTGTTTTAAATCTATATCTCTAATTGAGATATCCTCATTGAATACCAGAGGAACTATGTTGTATCAATGTTGATGTTCTCAATATAAATGAAATAAGAAGATATAGAAAAGTGGAAGCTAAAAAGAAAGATGGTTCACAAGTACTTATCAGATAAACAAAAGGCAAGAAAAGAACACTCACATTATAATCCTGATAATGAGCATAAATTAAAGAGATGGTCATATATTGAGGTAGAAAGGTAATTCCTTGCCATTGTTCTACCGGCTAGTTTTTCTTTCTCTTTTTAATCCCTCTTTCTAGTTGTAGGAAACAAAGAATCTTGGACTGCAAGCAATTGCTCCAAGGTTCAAAGATTTCAAAGGTACTCTGTTGGTCCACATTCTTATAACTAAATCCAACAAGCCCTCACCTGTGATATTACCTTTAATAATCAATCAGCAGACACAATTAGCTGAACAAAATGCCCATCTTTCCTCAAATAAAACTTGGATGTGCTCTTCCACAAATATGCATAAAGTCCAAGAAAAGAATGAGAAGTGAAGCACATAGGGAACACACACATGTCACTAAAGCAACTAATGAGTGCAGTAGTGCAGGTCATGGTAACTTTTTCCTTCCCATGATATACTCATATGGCTTCCCCCTGGATGTCATGCCTTTGCTTATAAGGTCACTGGGTTAGAATCCCTGAGGCTACTTTTCTCTGAATCTCAGTTCCCAATTGCCAGGGCTAATTCTCTCTTGAATCAAGAGTTGGCTCTCTTTTCTACTTCCAGGGTCATGATCATCGAAGTGGATTTCTGTCTAATTGTCTCCATCTCGACTTTTTTTTTCTTTCTCTATTGAATATGCTTTTTATTGTTGAACAGGTAGCTCTACCCTGGTAAATTGGATAGTAGTGAGAAAGGAGGAGAGAGAAAAGGAAAGAAATTCTCTTTTCTTTCCCTCCACTGGGGCAGGGCAGAGGTCAATCTACAAGGCTGTTTTTTGATTCCATAAAGCTGCAAAGTTTAGCTTTTTAAAGGATATTGACAAATATGGAAAATATTTTGCCAGTTAATGGAAAGTTGCTTTTCTAATTCCATCTGGAAGAACTCCTTCAAGATTTGTTAAGGGCAATAGATCCATCTTTGCACTTCGGCTTAACATATTAATGCCTCAGTGTTTAACACAATAGCACTTCATCTACCTTTTACTTTCTGTAATTTTATCAAGTGGAGGAAACAATCCCCAACTATACTTCCAAGAATAATTCTTTTTTTTTTAGGAATACCACAGATTTTATTTTTTCTTTTTTAGCAGAATGAAGGTCCAAGAATAATTCACAAATATATTAAGGGAATCATGAATAAAAATATGAGAAGAAAATAGATTTTTTGTAAATTATATTCTATGACTGATCACATCTTTACAATTCTATAATTGACTGAAAGGTGCAGAGAATATAAGATCTTGCTGTGCTTATTATTTGTCAACTATAAGAAAACATTGAACCAAATAGAACAAAATACTCTTTAAAGGAAATTTTCCAAAATGGCCTCACTCATGTTCATGTTAAGATCATAAAAGTTGCCTTGTTAGAAACAAAAGCAAGATAATTTTTTTTTGATAATTGTTGCCCTCAGAAGTCAGCATTTGAATTGTAGAAGAATAGGAATTGTATTGTGGTAATAAAAATAACTTTTTCATGTTTCCTAGAAAGAGGAAACTCCAGAAAAGACCCTGAAAAAGAACTATTCAACACTTCTGGCAAATATCACTGGCTTAATAAGTATAGAGATTTCAATATGCCAATTAGGTTGGACTTTTTAAAAATATAGACTGCTCCTAGGTATGCAAGCTAAAGTTACACAAGTTTCTAGGCATTAGTTACAATTAAGTGTGCTTTGATCACAACCTGGTGGAGCACATGTTATATATGAGGAGTTCTTATGGTTGAGTTAAAAGAGAAGTCTTTACTATCACCGAAACCAAGAGAATTCCCTTGTTCATCTTACCTTTCTGTAAAAAGTCTCCTACAATGATCTTATGATTATTCCTATCACTTGAGGCATAAAAAGGAACATGTATGTCCAGTAAACATAGACATTTTTTATCATATACATTTATCTTGAACAGTGAACTGTCCAAGTACAGTGTACTAAGCCTAAAACTGATTAGGAGGAAAAGAGAGTTAGAATACTTTGGGAAAATTATTTGTTACTATCAATGATGTTCAGTTTTCTTCTTGAAACAAAAACTCATCATTTCTAGGCTTACATTTTTCCCCCTGTATTTTTAGAGCAATTAAAATTGTGACTCATCCAAAGGACAATAGTAATGGTTACAGAGATGACGTCCATGCAAAGATCAGTATTTACCCATTCACTAAGAAATGTTGGTCTACCCAGACCTCTTACCATCTGCTATGTTGCTGCTTTTCTATGTCCTACCAAAATATATGATCCTCCAGATCTGATCTCCAGAGACTTTGCTATCTCTCCATAAAGGTATTAATCCATTCAACATTAGATTTCTACTTGGGGCTAAACTATGTTGATTAGTGCTTAACTCAACATGCCTAGCTATAAGAAGATATTTAACATTCCATTCAGGTATATATCAAGAAAATTAAGACTACCTGAATATTTTGTCATCTTTCTTGCTGCCAGTAACAGTAATATAGTCAATACTAACATTGCTCTCAAGGGAGACATGATAATTGACATATTTAATCCCTGTAATTTTTCTCTTTCTTTCCCTAGTCATCATTCTACTGTATATATTGTCTCCCTCTATTAGAATTTAAGATTTTGAACAATATAAAATACTTGGGAGTCTACTTGTCCAGACAAATCCAAGAACGACACAAAAAAATTGCAGGCCATTTTTTCACACAAATAAAGTCAGATCTAAACAATTGAAGAAATATTAATTGCTAATAGGCATACTGAACCAAAATAAAAAAGTAACAATTCTATTTAAATTAATCAATTTATTTAGTACCATATCAATCCTATTACAAAACAAATCATTTTTACAACAATAGAAAAACAACATGAAAGATCAAGAATATCAAAGGAATCAATGAAAAAAAATGAGAAGGAAGATAGTCTAGCAATATAAGATCTCAAATTGTACTATAAAGAAGTAATCATCAAAAACAATTTGTTACATGGATCAGTGGAATAGATTGGATACATAATACATAATAGCCATAATAATCTAGTGTTTGCCAACCCCAGAGATCCAAGATTTCACTATCTGACAAAAATTGCTGGAAAAATTGGGAAGCAATTTGGCAGAAACAATATATAGACCAACATCTCACACTCTCCATTATTGGAGAATGGCTGAACAAGTTGTGATATATAATTGTGATGAATTACTATTGTGGTATAAGAAGTGACAAGCAATATGTTTTTAGAAAAATCTGGGAAAATTTATATTAATTTATGTAAAGTTAAGTGAGCAGAACCAGGAGCAACTGTACACAATAATAGCAATATTTTACAATGATCGACTGTGAATGACTTAGCTATTCTCAGGAATACAATGATCTAAGATAATTCCAAAAGACTTATGATGGAAAAAGCTATCCACTTCCAGAGAACGAATTGATGGGGTCTAACTACAGATTGAATCTTACTTCTTAAACTTTATTTTTGTTGTTTTCTTTTGCAATTTGGCTAATATAGAAACTTCACATACATGGTCTATATCAAATTGCTTGCCTTCTCAAGAAGGTAGAGGGAAGGAAAAAGAGAATTTAGAACTCAGTTAAAAAAATGACATTAAATTATTTTGTTTTTTTCCTGAAAAAAAAGTAAAAATTAGTGGGGAAAAAGAATCTAAAATTCTTTTGTATACTACAGATTATATTCCTAGAAGATGATTAATAAATTCATTCATAAAAAATTAATCAAAGAAACTTATGCAGTGTCAAGAAGAGAGAAAAAAAGAAATAATAGATACACATTCTATAGACTGCACTAGTATCCACTTAATGTTAAGAAACTTAGGGCACTAGTACATTGGTAAACCCTCTTTGTAAGATTTATGGGAGGACCTAAGTTGGAGTCATAAAGAATGATAAAATGTTTATGTGCTTTGAACTGCATTGCTGGAGGAAGTACATTAATGAGATCAATGAAGAGAAAAAAGTGCTAAATTTGGAATCACAGACCCTCAAACAACATAGCAGGATAACCTAGGGGGGGGGGAAATCACAAAACCCCCTCTAGTTCTTGGCTTCCTCATTTTCAAAATAAAGGGATCAGACTGGATGATCTTTAGGGTTCTCTCTAGCTGTGAATCCATGAAACTGATCTTCAATCCAAAGTATTTGTGACATTTGTTTCCTTTTCTATAAAATGAAGAAAATAATAGCACCTCCATTCCAGAGCTGTGAGAATAAAATAAGATATTTGTAAAGCACTTGGCAAAACTTAAAGTTATATATAAATTCAATATTATTATAAACATCTTTTGTACTGTTTAGCTTTCATGTATTTAGCCCTTATTCTTTTTGTGGCAGCCTCATTCATTCATGCATTGATTTAGTTATTCAGCTATTAAGTAGCTATTGTTATTCAGTACTTTTCAGTCATGTCTGGCTTTTCATGACCACATTTGGGGTTTTCTTGGCAGAGATACTGAAGTACTTTGGCATTTCCTTCTCCAGCTCATTTTATAGAAAAGAAACAGGCAAACAGGGTTAAATGACTTGTCCAGAGTCACCCAGCTATTTAGTGTCTGAGGTCACATTTGAATTTCAGAAGATGAATCTTCCTGACTCCAGATTGAGCACTCTATTCAATTTGCCACCTAGCTGTTTGATTAAGGAGCATTCAAAGCACTGAGCTAGTGATACAAAGACAAAAATAAAATAGTCCCTACCCTCAAAGAGCTTACATTCTACTGACCGGAAAATAATGAACACTCGGGTAAGTCAATACAAAATACAAAATAAATCTAAACTAATTTCCAGGGGTGTTTTGTGTGTGTGTTTGTGTGTGTGTGTGTGTGTGTGCAACAACTAACAGGAACAGGAAAGGCACATGTAGGAAGTGGTACTTGAGAAGTATAAACAAAGTAATAGAGAAGGTATAAAAGAAAAAAAAAAAAGACCCCCAGGACAGATCTTGTATGGCTCAGGGTACAGCCATACAGAGGACATAGATAATAATTACAAGTAGAAAAAGAGATAGAGGAAGGTCACTTGCACCTAGAGAGTTTAGCAAAATGCTCTTCACAATATGTGCCAAATAAGTGCTGGTTGACTGATAAATTAACTATAATTTTTTTGAATAGCAAAGGTCTCAAAAAAAGTTTGGCCCAACTATAGAGATCTATAGCTCTTCATCCTGATCTGTAGATTATGGAAATGACTTAATGACTCTTCAAAATGAATACTATATATTCACTGGCAATAAAGCTTATGTTGCAACATCAGGGATTTAAATTAGATATGGAAGGAAAAAATTCCTACCAAGACAGCTCTTACACATTGGCTTGAATTACTAGGGAGGTAACTTTTCTAGAAACTTTTAAAAATAGGAAACATTCTAGAAGACAGTATAATATACAGTCAGGGCTGTAGGTAGGAGATCTGCATTAGAGTTAACTATTTATATTGGATTCTAATCTAGCCTCAGCTTTGTCACTGGCCGACTGTGTGACTGTAGGAAAGTATCATCATTTCTGGGACCTCAGTTTTCTCATCTCCAAAACCAGGGTGTTAGATCTTAGTCCCTCTTTCTTTAAAATTCAGTGGGTCTATTCTCCTGTACTCTGCACGATTTAGGTTTGGTCCTGCATTAAGACTACATGATGTATCAAGGCATTCTGCAATCCTATGCCTATGCATCAGAAATTTATAACAAATTAAAAAATAGATTTTAAAAAATAAAATGTACATAATAGTCTCACAGTTTTACATTCAATCATCTTTTTATTATATTGTGTTATGAAAATACTTATTTTATTCCATATATTAAAAATAAAATAAATAAAATGTTTGAAAGCTTTAATGATGGCTTTAAAAAAAATAGTCATTTAAAAAAATTATATCCCACCCTGTTTCTTTCTCTTATAACAAAGAAAAACATTTAAGCAAAACTGGTAAGATGACTTCCGTTGATAGTATATGTAACATTCCCTTTTCCCATATCTCTGTTGAGATGAGGGAGTTTGATTCAATTAAATTCAAACTGCATTTAATAAGCAAGGATTTACAAGATACTGTTCTAGGTTCTGGACAAAGACAAGAACAAAGTATTCTCCTGTGGGATTGAGATTTGTGATTGAATTTAATGTGAAGAAGTTTCATTTTTGAGGATGTCTTCCAGAAATCAGTCTTTAAGATGAATGATATTCAGGATTTGGTAGAATTAAAAGAGTATTGTCTTTGGAGTCCATGAATCTAGATTCAAATCAATCATGTTCTGATAAATCTTTAACAACTAGTTCTCAAAAAAAAATGTACCTCCCCCCCTCCACATACACACACTTTAAAAATTAATCTACATTATTTATTTTTTTCCGATTGCTTTCTTTAATCTGGACAACCAACAAGACAATAAATCAAGCCCTGATTTGTATCTTTTGCTGATTTCTGAGGCTCACATAGAAAATTGAACAATTTGTGATTGGGTCTGACTCTCCCACATCACTGATTCAAAAGCTGTCTCTGATGCCAAGGTGTAGGCAAAAAAAGTGATGTTCCAACCAGGTGTTTTCACTTAACTCCTGCAATTTTCCATCTGCATCATAGCTACACCAAAAGGTTGCTGTGAAGATCAAATGATTAAAGGTAAAGTGCTTTGCAAATCTTAAAGTGCTATATTTACATATCAGGCATGACAATTATTATAACACTACTAAATCTTGAATTAGTAAAGACATTTTTCATTGAAGTCTATATTTCTACATATTACAGAAGCAAGTTTGGGATACAGTTTCATACCTTATTTGCAAATTCAAAAAGAGTGAATTAAGATGAGAACCAGCAATTAAACAGTTTGGGTGATATAGCTTATGAACTATATTAGAAAAATTGGGCAGCTTTAAAAGAAAAAGCTCATTTGTTTTGATTCTTTACCATCTGTTATGTAGGTAGCAGTGATCCACAGTGCAATCGACACAACAGGAAAAGCTCATGGGTGGGAGGAAAAATAGTAGGAAAAACCATGATTCATAATGATAACTATCAATTTTGATTTCCTAATCCTGTAGTAAATTAGGCTTTAGATATTTCTTCTTTACAGCTCTATAAGAAAGAAGGGATCAAGTTACTGGACAACATCATTCAGTTCAATATAAGAAGGAGTTGTTTCAGTGATAAAGGAGATACCAGGTTGTTTTTTCTTTTACCCCTCCAGATGGCATCATCTAACTTCAGTGAGGATTAGCCCTTCTTCACTGTTACATAGGGATTGATTCCATAGAGTAGCTTGAACAGGGAAACTCAACTAGATAAGCTTGGTCCTAGATTTCTATTTGCTTTTCCTGTTTTGCATTTCCTTTTTTTTGAGTAAGTGATCAAACATTCTCAAGATGGACATATTTAGAATTAGTTTATATTTACACTGATTTTAATGAGTTTAGTCAGATATACCGGTTCTTCAGTCTCTGCTGACTATACTTTAGAAGGATTCCCTTATATCTACTCTAGCCCTTTTAAAAAGGACTAAATCTAGGAGTGTTAATAATAATTACTATTTTAAATATAAACATTATTCTAGAATATAAATATTTTAAATATAAACATTTCAAGCATAAATGTTATTTAAAGCATTTATATAGTGCTTTAAGGCTTGTAAAATACTTTACAAATATTTCCTTTCATTTGTACAATAAACCCAGGAAGCAAGTTTTGTTATTATACCCATTTTACAGATGGAGAAACTGAAGAAGATAGAGGCCAAATGATTTGTCCACAACCACACAGATAGTTCATTTTTTTCTGGTTTCAATGACAAATTTAATCATCTGGCTATCTTGCCAGAAAACATAGAATTTGAAAGTGGAGAGATGAAGGTTAAATCCAAAATGCCTGAGCAGCATGTTTAATGGTTTTAAGTCTCAACTTCCAGAGTATAATAACAATTAGAATATTCATTTATTTAGTTTTGTTGTCCTATCAAATGTGTACTTGTGAGTGTTCTGTATTAATGACTATTTTGTGCCTAGAAAATATATAGTTGTCCCTTATAAGTCAAAAATTTATCATTAAATATTTTGTTCTGGTATATAATGATCTGGAGTATTAGAAAAGGAAAGTCTAACTTCTTTCAGATTTTATATATCTATATATTATAAATCTCTATATATGGATATACACAATACACACATATGTATATATATACATGTATGTATGCATGTATTCTTCTTTTTATATTTAAAATATAAATTTCAAATTTATATTTTATACACCTTTATAACCTGTCCCCTTCCTGCTTTTCCAGTCTTTTTAACACTTTACTCCCATCTATTTAGCAATGCTAGCCTTCTTCCTCTTCTTCCTACAGAGAGCTCCAGTTTTTGATCATGTTTAATTAATCTTCCCTCTTTTCACCTCCACCTCCTTTCTTCCCTGGTTTATTTCAAGATCTTCTACAGAAGGCCTTTTGGGCAGCTAAATGTCTTAATGGATAGACTGTTAAACCTGGAGTCAGGAAGACTCATCTTCCTGAATTCAAATCTGGCCTCAGATGCTTACTAGCTATGTGATGATGTGTCACACCATCCTGTTTGTCTCAGTTTCCCTATCTGTAAAATGAGCTGAAGAAGGAAATAGAAAATCATTCTAGTATCTTTGCCAAGAAAACCCCAAATGGGGTCATAAGGAGTCAGAAATAATTTAACAACAATAGGAAGTCTTTCTTGATCATCTTCCCCCTCTTATGTTTTCCCCCATCACTAGTGTCTTCCCTCTAGAATAACCCTCTATTTGTATTTTGTATTTGTACGTACAGTTATATGAATGTTGTTCCTGGAATTGCAACCTGAACTCCTTCTTGGAATCAGGGACTATAGTTCTTTCTTTCTTTGAGTTTCAGGACTTAGCACAGAAACATGAAGCAATTAATAAATGCTTGCTGATTGACTGGCTGACTAGAGACAGTGCATCAATTCTTAATATTACATGTGTATAACTTATAATTTCTGTGCAGTAAGTTTTAGATTTCTTGAGGTATAGACTATATTTTTCATCTTCGTTTCCTAGCCCATAATTAGATGCTACCACATAATACCCAAAATATATGTGTGTCAAATTAAACTGAATTGACGTAGTTGATCTGGGGATTATTCTAATTTTAAATTCCAATGATTTTATGATTTTTCCCCTTTACTAAAATTAAAAGAGATGGGCAGATATTATCTTTTAAACCAATAAAATGTCAGGTGGTGAAGTATTTGGTAGCCATTAGAATGATGAAACTTGGCTCTTCAGGACTATGCCAAGAAATAAATCCCATAGAGAATAGGAAACAGAAAAAAAACACCTAAAAATTTAAAGCATGGGAGGAGCAGTATTGGAGAATTCATCCTCTATAGCAATGGTTCTTAAACTGGTCTAAGATAACTTTAAATATAGATAGACAGATAGATAGGTTGTGCATTTATAAGTATAGTTATAGATAGAAAACTACTTCACTATTATTAGTGTCTTGTAATCTCCAGTATTTTATTTTCTTTATTATTCTAAGAGGACCAACTAATAGATTGTTTGTGGTGTTGTAAACTGATCCCATCATCCTGGAGAGCAATAGGAACTAGGCCCAAAGGGATATCAAACTGTGCATTTTCTTTGATCCAGCAGTGTCCTTATTGGGTCTATATCTCAAAGACATCATAAAAAATGGGGAAAGGACCCACATGTGCAAAAATGTTTGTAGTAGTCATTTTTTGTAGTAGCAAGAAACTGGAAACTGAATGAATGCCCATCAGTTGGGGAATGACTGAATAAGTTATGGTATATGAATGTAATGGAATAATTGTTTTATAAGAAATGATCAGCAGGACGATTTCAGAAAGGCCTAGAGAGACTTATGTAAACTGATGCTAAGTGAAATGAGTAGAACCAAGAGAACATGGAATACAGCAACAACAAGATTATGTAATGATCAACTCTGAAGCATTTAGCTTTTTTCTACAAGGAAATGATTTAGGCTAATTTCAGTACACTCATGATGGAGAGAGCCATCTATATACAGAAAGAAGACTATGGGGGCTGAATGTAGATCGCAACATAGTATTTTCAACTTTTTTGTTGTTTGCTTTTTTTTTTCTTTTTTCATCTGATTTTTCTTGTACAGAATGATAAATGTGGAAATATGTTTAGAAGAATTGCGCATATTTAACCTATATTGGATTACTTACTGTCTAGGGGAGGGTGATGAAGGAAAGGAGGGAGAAAAATTTGGAACACAAGGTTTTGCAAGGGTGAATGTTGAAAACTTTTTTTGCATGTATTTTGAAAATAAAAAGCTATTATTAAAAATTAAAAACAAAAAAACCCAGAAACCTACCTATCAAGCTCCAAGGGCTGGTCTGCAAATGGAAAACAGAGAGATAAGAAAATGGACAAATGTAGATTAGTTTTAACTTTATTAGAGAGAAAAAGTTGAAGGTCTGAAGTGAGAATGAAATCAATCTAAATATGAAGGGAGAGTCTCCCAAGGTGGAATGGAGAAGGCTCTTTAGGTGAAGTTCAGAAAAGGTTCCGATTCAATTCCTTGCAAACAAAGAAACTGCTCTTTCCTTCAGCTTTCTAACTAAATCTGAATGGAGGGTGGATTATTACCTATCAGAACACACCCGTCTGTCTTAGCCTGTCCAATGAAATTTACGTTCTCTTCACTTGAGGAGAACTGTACGTTCACGGTTAATCGACAGGTGCTTCTCACCAATGGTTGAATCTGACACCGGCCAATGGGCTTAGGGGGAAGGGTTGATCCATGGGTTTGAGAATGAGAAACCAGAAGGGGGGGGAGGGCGGAGACTCTCCTGCGGAGGAGGCGTGCTTTTCATTAGGGATGGAGAGTAGATGGGGGGGAGCAGTTGAGGGGCGGGTAGCAGGGGGAAAGGATATTTCCAATCAGAACTAGTATAACCTGTGGACCCAGGGTCTCTGTGGCCAATGGGAAGGGAAGCTGGCAGAAACCGGGCGTTGGAGGTGGGGCCGTAGTCCCCGCCCGCTCCCCGGTCCTCCATCCCCGCCCCAGTTAGTCCGCAGGGTTGGGCGGGGCGGAGTGGGTGTCAGGTGGTCCTGGGCGTGCAGCCTGGGCTAGGAAGACAGGACGAAAGGGGTGGGGAGGGGAGTAGAGAAGGGAGGACCGACGAGCCGGGAGCGGCTCTGGGCAGCAGAGCTGGCAGCGCTGGCTTCATGACCGGGTTCTCTCCCACCCTGTACCCCTCCCACCCCACCGCCCCTGTGTGGTGGAGGTAAAACAGGAGGAGGAGGAAGAAGAAGAGGTGGAAGAGGGAAGCGGGGGATCCGGCCCGGCCCCTGTGCTACAGTAAGGGCTCTTTGGGCCGGGACATCTCGAGGGGTTCTCCCTCCACACCCCCTACCTCGGCCCCCAGTCCTGCCCTATTCCGCCACTTTCCATCCTACCTGCAGCCGCCGCTGCCTTCGGGGGAGGGGTCCCCCAGCTTCCGCGGAGCCGCATGAACAATAGGCAGCGGCGGCTCCTGCGCTCCATGGATCTCCCGCTCCATGGATCCCTCCCGCGCGCTTCTCGGCTGCCTGGCGAGCGCTGCTGCCGCCGCCCCGCCCGGGGAGGATGGAGCCGGGGCCGGGGGCGAGGAGGAGGAGGAAGAGGAAGAAGAGGAGGGGGCGGCGGTGGCCGTGGCAGTAGCGGAGGAGCTGGGCTCCGAGCCACCACTGCCCTTCTGGACCGCGGTGTTCGACTACGAGGCTGCGGGCGAGGACGAGCTGACCCTGCGGCTGGGCGATGTGGTGGAAGTGCTGTCCAAGGACTCGCAGGTGTCCGGCGACGAGGGCTGGTGGACTGGGCAGCTGAACCAGCGGGTGGGCATCTTCCCCAGCAACTACGTGACCCCTCGGAGCGCCTTCTCCAGCCGCTGCCAGCCCGGCGGGGAAGACCCCAGCTGCTACCCAGCCATCCACTGTAAGGGCAAGGCGGGACAGCAGTAAAAAGACTGGAGGGTTGGAGGTGCCGCGGTGGACGCGAGGGGCCTGGCCCTAGTGGGTGGGTTGGGGCAGGAAGGTTGCTGGGGGTGGGGGTGGGTTACCCCTGGGAAAGCGGCCAGCCTGGCGGTGCGCGCTTGCGCCGGGTGCAGGGGCTTGGGAGTGCCATAGATAAGATCCTTGGTGCGCAGGCCGATCCTAGTATCTCAGGCTTTGGGCCTTCTCAGTTTTGATGGGACTACCACCTACTGTGACTTACCCCCCCTCCCCCCCAAAGTCAAGTCCTAGTTAGGGGAGCCCTTCACTGTACTGTGTAAGTGGCTAATAAGCTCATAAGTCCGACGTAGGTGTTTAAAGCAACCTTAGGGTTCTTTACTATACCACTCCTTTTACTCCATGAAAAAATGACTTGCCTAAGGTCACACAGCTACTAATAGAGCCGGTGCTCTTTTCATGACTTCAATATTGTGTGGATCTTAGTCATCAGATCCACTAACCTCCTCTTCTCCTCCACCCTGCATAGGCATTTGCTGTAAGGAAGATTGGGGAGTCCGAGGCAGGGTTGAGTTGAAAAGTTCATTGAATCCCAGGTTTCTTCAAAGCTGAAACATCTGTGAAATATTGTATAGTTTTTTTTTTTTTTTTTTTTTTTTTTTTTTTGACTCATCTCTACAGCAAGGAAGCTGTATTTTCAGGGCCTCACTGGTGAATGATGTCCCAAGAAGTGATGAGTTGGGAAAATGTATCTCAATTTCAAAGTTCTTTGCCTGAATTCCAGTTCTTTAACTCACCTGCTGTTTGTTGTTGTTTTTTAATCTTCGTTTTAAAGAACTTTTAGAAATATTTCTTGCTCTCTCTGCCTACAGTAGTACTTGTTTTTTAAAACAAGTTTTTCTTATGACAAATCACGATCAATAGTTGTCCATAGTATTCTTTCACTGTCCTGAATTTTCAGTCATCCTCAGTCCTTTGCCCACATCTGATAACTCCTTGGACCTAAATTACCACTGGAATCTCAGCCGATGCTAGTCATTTTTAAAAGAGAGAAGGCAAAAATTACAAGATTAAAAAAAAAATCTGAAATGTTCTTTGGATTCCTTGACTTTCTTTTATTTTCTTTTATTTTTTTTTTTTGGAAAAGGCCATGAGAGCGCCTAGGTTCAAATACTACCTCTGGTACTTTTTTTTTTTTTTGTTTTTTTCCTGAGGCAGTTGGGATTAAGTGACTTGCCCAGGGTCACAGAGCTAAGAAGTATTAAGTGTCTGAGGTGGGATTTGAATTCAGGTCCTCCTGACTTGCAAGGGCCAGACTTCAGGGCTGGTACTATATCCATTTCACCATCTACCTGCCGCTACCTCTCTTTCTTAGTGTCTTGATGGTTTTAAAGTCACCTGATCTTCTGGACTATCACTTTCCTTATTTGTAAAGAAAAAGGTACCTTTTGAAGGTGTTTTCAAGTTATAAACCTAGGATACCAAGTATTGAATATTTTTACTTCTTATTAACATTTACAACATATTTCATATCCCAGTTGACCTTTAGAATAAAAGGAAAACACAGGTTCTTAGCAAGAATGTTGTTATCAGTACTTAAATGTTCAGTGTTTAACTTAATCTTTATTGTGAAACTACTCTCTTGGCTTTTGGTTTTGTAACTTATTTCCACAAAAGTAGTTTATAATTTGGAACTATATGTATACTTCTAACCTATGTCATGGTGGAAATTTAGAACAAAACCAGAAATCGTTTATTCTTTTCTTCTTTTTGCCCTCAATTTGGGATCTCCAAAAGTTTTAACCTCCTTTCATTGCTTCTTTGAAATTAGAACTACATATAGCTTCATCTTGATCTTTATAATTTTTGGACCTGAAAAGAACTCTTGTGAATGATGTCCAAGTATTAAGTCCATTGGGCTAAAAGCCTGCTAGGAGCTGCCTGCTCTCAGATGTATTTCATGGCAAACTTGGTGATATGGCAGAGAAAGAAGTGAATGAGCATGTTGGATGACGCTGGTCATTTTAATGACTAAGTTAAATCAGAGAATGATGTTTTCTGCTCCTGAAATCTTTGGTCATTAGTAGGGGGTCTGCTTAAAATTAAGATAGAGAGAACTCAGGGCACAATGAACCTTACTCAAAGCAGATTCTTAATAAATGTTTATCTAATCGAGTTGCATCTAAATTCTTGGTAAAAGTATGTTGAATTGAGAATTTAGTTGATACTAAAAAGTTCATTTTTCTTCATTGTCTTCCATTCCATGGCTTCTGAAATATGTTTTATGGTCTGCACTGGATAGATATGAAGATAAAAATGATCCTGAGTTCTATGAACAGGTATATTGCCATTGTCCCATTTTAGGAGTTTTTCCTCCACTAAAGACAGAAGAGACAAATTGGGGTCTTACAAGATTCCCTCAGGATAAAACTGATTGAGCTTCAGTAGTGAAGAAGAACCAGAAAATAGAGTGATCCTTATATTATTCACAAAGCTGGGAAGAATTGACTTTGTTCAATGGACCTTGAGGAATGTTACTGGAATAAATACCTTTTGGAGACTGAGAAATACCTTTTGGAGACTGAGGTCATATAGTTCTAGACAAAATTCTTGTGAATTCTTTCCTTTGGTCCTTATTATGTTTCTGGAGATTGCCAGCAAATGGGCCTTTTGAACTTTAGAAGTTATCAGTCCTACAAGCTATCTAGGTGCTCATTTTATATTATATAGAAAATAAAAATGGACATCTATGTCACCAGAGACCTGGGGTGGGATAAAATTACTAATAATTCTTTCCTTGGACTACCTATTCAGACCCTCAGAATTTTTTCTGGATAGGTGTACATTTGTAATTGAACTTTAAAAACTTTATATGTAAAGTCTTAAAGAACTTGAGGACTATACATTTTAGTTTTGAATGTTGGTGTTTTAAAATAAAATTTTCTCATCATCAAATTCCATTCAAATATGGATGACAAGAATTCCCCAAATTTTGTTTGATTAGAAAATTCAATTCAACAAACATCCGTTCAACACTTACTTTGTACAAAAGCACTGTGCTAATTCTGGGAGCTACAAAAACCCTCCCCCCCAACAGTTTTTGCCTTCTATTTGACTAGAAGATTCTGTATAAGTAAGAGTAAATACAAAATATACATAAAGTAATATAAGTAATTTCAAGGATAGAGTGCTAGTGACCAGAAAGATGAGGAAAGGTTGTGTGTGGCAACTAAATTGTTCTTTGATCAAATGTAGAGGTTGTGAGAGGCTGAAGTGAGGAGGAAGGGCAATCTGGCCTTGGGGGCTACTTAGGCAAATGTGCCAAGGGAAAAGATGAAATATGTATAGAAAATGTACATATGTACATATCATGCATAGGAAATGGCTGGCTAGAGGGCAGTTTGATTGAAACCAAGTCTGGAGAGGGGAATAATATGAAACAATACTTGAGAAGTACTTAGGAGTCAAAATGTGTAGGACTTTGAGTGCTAGGCTAAGGAAATTTTTTTTTCAGAAACAATAGAGAGACACTGGATTTTTGAGTGGGGAAGTGACATGATCAAATCTGAATTGTAAGATTATTTAGTAGAAGTGTGAAGATGGTTTAGAAAAAGAAGATACTAGAAGTAGAAAGATCTAGGAGGGCTGTTTTGAATAATTAAGTTATTGATAATATCATCTTACAATATTATTTCACTTTTAACTTTGTAGAGTACACCCGTATCTATTACTTTATATACAGTAGAGTAAGTTTTCATTTTATTTGTAGTCAACCTAAGTAATACAGTTTGGTTCCCAGTTGGTTTGACATATATAACCCAGAGGTTTTCGTAATGATTAAAAAAAAAAAAAATCAGTTGTTTAAATTGTTTTATTTAGTTCTCTAGTCCAGTGGACTAAATTTTTTTTCTGATAAGAAATGTTTTTCTTTTTCTTTCAAATAGAGCATACATTCAGTGTATTTACAAATGTAAACTTTCATTATTATATGAGTAGAAAACAAAAAGGAGGTTTCAATGTACTTTAGATTTTAATTATGAGCATCCTTAAGTATTTCTTTGTAGAATGAGCACATTCTGGGGAATCTGCAGCTCACTAGCTCTAAGCATGCTAAAATGTGTTTGTATTATTACACATGATCTGGAGAGTGGGGAACATAACCCAATCCCAGAATGAAATAAATATGGTTTTTATTTTACTTTTTATTTTTATTTTTTAATTTATTTTATTTCAGTTTACTGAGCTGCAGCTTGTGTTGAAAATTTTATGACTTAATTCCTGTTTAAAACCAGCACTAAAATTTTATAAGAACAGAGAAGAAAAGTTAATTTTGCAGAATAATAAGCCATAATCCCCAAGAAAAAAAATATCAGTGAAGTGTCTTCTCAGAAAAGTCATTTTTCATTGTTACTATTTTTCATATTCTCTTATTCAACCTGGTCATCAATCTCAAAGTTAACACAGAATGCATGTAATGTTTCCATAAAATATGAAACAAGAAACTAAATTTTTTGTAACCAAAGAGGTCTTTACTGTATTTTTCCATGTAGTCTTCTTTTTCTTCCTCTGAATGATGGAACTTGAGGAGCTGTTCCTTCAGCACCCACAGCAGCATCTGCACAATTGATATTGATAAAATTCTGCCTTTTTGAATATCAATCAATTAACAAGCATTTATTAAATGTCTGCTGTGTAACAGACATCATTCTGTGTTCTGGGGATACAAATGCAAAAACTGAAATAATTTATAACAGAAGGAATTTATATTCTATTGAGGAGAAAATGTGTGTGTGTGTGTGTATGTATATATGTGCATGCATTTCAGTGTACTTAAATAATATAAACAGTAAATAGAAATGATTAAAATTCAAGGTTACTACTAGCTAAAAAGATTACCTAAGTATTGAAGGAAAAGAGGTATCTACCAGGTGGAGATGAGGACAAAAATCATTCCACGCATAGTGTATATAGCCAGTGCAAAGGTATAAATATGAAAGATAGAATATTTTGAGAAAAAAAAGAAAGCCAGGTAGCTGGATTTCAGTGGTATAGAGAATAATGTACAATGAGACTGGCAAGATAGATTGAGACTAGGCTATGAAGGGCTTTCAAAGCCTTTATATTTTATCTTACAGGAGGAGCCATTGGAGCTGATTGAGCAAGGTGGATGAAGATCTGTGCTTAAGGAAAATACTTTAGCTAGAGTGTATAGGATGGGCTGGAATGGAGAGAAACTTGAGGTTGTTACAATCATCTAAGTGAGTGGTGATAAGATAATAATAGTATGAGTAGACAGGAGAGGTCAGATTCTGGTTTTAGAAATGGCATAATTTGGCAATTAATTAGATGTATGAAGTGAGGGAGAGTGACAAAAGATAATTCCATTATTACAAGCCTACGGGACTTAGAGAATGTTTGGAAGAGGGGAAAGTTTGGGGGAAATGACTTTAATTTTGGACATATTTGATTTATAGTGCAGAGATTGGCAACTTACAACTGGAGAGCCTGTCTTCAAACTAAGAATAGTTTTTATATTTTTAAATGCAAAAAGGAGGCCTACTGTAGTTTGAAGACACTTGTTTTGTTTTTTCTGGGATATAAAGTTTGAAATGTGTAATAGACAGTTAATTATGGAGAGCTGAAGCTCAGATGAGAGATTGGGACAGGATATATAGAACCCCATGACTGAATTAGGAGGGAATAAATGGACTGCATTTTTTCAGTAAAGGCCAGTTGAAGTTAGTCAACTGAGTCTCAGTCAGCTAAGATTAAGAAATGGTCAATAGGTTTCGTTTCTTTTTCTTTTTTAAATAAGGTTAAAACTTTTAAGCATTTGCTTTCTTTTGGACAAGGCTCACCATCTTTGTTAAATGCAGAAAAGTCACCTAACTTTATTTTAAGAGTGGTTTCTGCATAAACTGCCAATCATATAACAAAATTGAGCTGAAAGGAAGGCAATGTTAAGACATGAAAGCTACACCTTAAACAAGGGAGAATGACTTATAGAGTCTTTGAAAATCATCAGTATTTAGAACAAAAGAGAAGGTGATTACACATTTTAATGGCCTTACAGACACACTATTTAGAAAGGAATAATGTCTGTGTATAAGCCATCTGCCAATAATTTTGAGGTAGGAATAATTCTGATTTTTATCTCTAAATTTTTGATTTCAAGAGATTTTATATCGGGTCTTTGTTTTTATTTTTATGTCTCAATTTATTTATTGGTTTTTCTCCAAGAATTGAGTTCGCTAATTTTCTAATATTGAAAAGCCTATAGGATGACTAATAAGATCATAGATTTAGAACTGAACCATAAAATAACCAATCTAATTCACCTGTTGTATTTTCAAGGAAATTGAAGTTAAGAAATGTTAAATGACTGCCATAACTTCACAGGGTGTTAAGTGTCAGAGTTAGTACTTGATCCCAAATTTTCTGATTCTAAATACAATGTTCTTTTCATTATTCTCACAGTATTTTATAAATTGTAAAGCATGATGGAAAAGTGAAATATTATTATTTTTCAATCCTTGACTTTCTGTGTGTTGCACAGCAAATTTCACCCTAGATTCTCTTATATGAGTTTTATTATGCCAGTATTTTATTTAAAAATATTTTAGCGCTAACAGGCTTGCTATAGAGAAGATAATGATAATTTTAGTAGTGATGATTTTAACAATATATATGTATATGTATGCATTTGCTTATATGTATGTAAGCAAAGTATTTTATATACTTTAATTGAACCTCACAACAATGTAGACATGATTCTCATTTTACTGATAAGAAATCTCTCAGCCTGAGAGATTTAGTGATTTACTTATGGTTACACATTTAGGAGGTTTCAGAAGTAGGAAGAAATCAGGTTTTCCTGACTATCCATTATGCCTTGCTCCCGATTGATCCTCTCAACAACCCTGTGAGGTGGATACTATTGTTACCCCTAATTTATAAATGAGGAGAGATGGGTATATTACCTAGGACCACTGAGCTAGAAATTACTTAAGGTATATTTGAATTAAATTTTTTTCCTGACTCCTGACTCCAAATCTTATGTTGGATCCTAGAGGCATAGTTCCCTCCAGTTCTAAATCTATAATCTCATTAATTATCTTGGCTACCTCAAAATTAACAAATATAATTCTGCAAGGGCAAACAGTAAGTCAGGACTTCTTATAATTAAGTAGAAGGTCCTTTGTGTTACCCAGTTCTTTGCAGTGATTCTCTTAGACATGAATGCTGTGTAATAAGTGTAAGAATATGCATTAAGGTTTTAGTTAGCCTCCTGCAACTACCAGCTTTGTAAGACCATTGCTTTGCAGCAGTTTGGCAAATAGCCACATCAGCCACTCACTAAGAGAGAAGAACTGCCTAAGCAGCAGTAGAGCAAGGAAATTATGCTGATTCTATTCATTTGTCCGCAGCAAACATGAGCTAGGTTTTAAAAGCCATTAGTGACTCTTAGGCTTCATGTGTGTGTATTAATATAAATGAATGTGTATATTTATGTATATATATGTATGTATATTGTATATATACACATATACAGAGAGAGCAAGTGAGCACTGCTTTACAAAGACTTGTATAAAGTGAGCCTCAAATAAAAATAAAGTATGTAGTCCCTTTCTCCTTGCCTTCCCCTCTTAAAATCTCTGGCTTCTTCAAGACATTGCTCAGGTGCCATCTTCCTTGTTTTTTAAACATTACATTGCTAGAAATGTATTATCATTGCCATAATTGTCATCATCATCATCACCATCTTCCTCTTCCTCCTTCATCTCTCCCTCCTCTTCCTCATCATTGTTCTCTTCTAGCTAGTTGTTCTGTTAACCATTCATCTTGATTAGATTAAGGAATGATTTTCTTTTTCATGGGAATCCCCTTGCTCTTGATAAGCAGGGGGTATCAGATGTTAATTTACATAGCAAAATCAAAAGATAGTTTTGCTCTGAAAGAAGGAACTTACATTGTGGTTGAGAAATTACAAGGAGATATTTCTTAACTGCACTTTTCCTGTGCCTGGATTGCCCTCCCTCCTCTCTTCTTAGAATAGGTTGGTTTCCTTATATGGTCTTCTCAAGTACAATTTCTAAGAAGTTTTCTCTGATTCTTTCCCTCTTCACATACTTATTTATATGTGCATGTTGTTTCCTTTTATCGAATGTAAACTCCTCAAGAGTAAAGATTGTTTTGCTTTTACTTTTATATCCCTAGTGCCTACAAAATTCTTGTTGATTTATTGATTTGAAATTCAACATGTCTTAAAAACCATGTAGTGGATAGAGAGCTTGCCTTGGATCTTAGGTTCAATTCTGCTTCTGACATATATTGCCTATGCATCTCTGGCCAAGTCATTTGACCTTTTAGTGATAGAGTCAATTTTTTCCTCATTTAAATATTTTTTCCCAACTACATGTAAAGAAAGTTAATTTTTTTTTAATTTTGAGTTCCACATTTTTTCCCTTCTTCACTCCTTCTCCCTGAGAGAGTAAACAATTTGATATAATTTATACATGTTGTAATCATGCAAAACATTTCCATATTAGTTGTTATGAAGACAGACAAAAAATCCACAAAAACTGAAAGTACATGAAAAATACTATGTTTTTGATCTTCAACCTAACATCTAAACCTCTTTCTAATATGGTTCCTCCTTATCTTTTTAGGTATATTGCACATTATTTTTATTGATACACTTTATATTTCAGCAAAAGTGACCTACATGCTGTTCCCCAAATTCAGCATTACATTTCTCCACCTTTGTTTCTTTGCACAGCCTGGCACTGATTTCTGAAGAGTACTCTCTCCTTTTCCCTCTTAGAATCCCTAACTTCTTCAAGGCATAGCTCATACACCATCTCTTATAGAAACCCTTTCCTGAATCACTCAACAGTTAGTGCTTTCTCTCTCCTAAAATTATTATACAGTACCATTTACATGGAGTATCCCTGCCTTTCCCTTTTCCCCTCTCTAGAAAATAATCTATTTAAGGGCAGGACTTTCTTTTATTAATTTGTTTTTCTGTCCCTCGATTTTAGTAAAATATGTTCCAAGTGATTAGTAAAGGTTGTTAGCTTTTATTGAATTTAAGCTTTCTTCTTGCTCCTCCCCACTTCTTACCCCAATTTGTCTTGTTTGAAGCCTGAGTGCATCCTTTATGTGTAATTACTATGTTTTTTTTTTTTTTTTTAAAGATCTCACTTTGAGGATAGCAGCCTATATGGCAGTCAACAACTTTAGTTCATGATCTCAACTCTGCACAACCATTATAAGTCATCCTATATGAAGCTTTTGTGTCATGGCATCAGAAGGAAATTGTGTTTTTAAAGGAGAATCAGTGTAGAAATGTGGTTCTTGTGAAGTCTAGGGCTAAATTAAATAGATAGCACTAGTAATACAGATTATTGCTGGTCTACCGTTTCTTGTGTTAAATTTTAGAATTTGTTATTATTGTTTCTCTTTATAGATCTTACTGAAATCGCTAATAACAATAAAAATCTCCATATGAGATTTCCATGATTAAGATCAGTGGTCTATCTATAAATTGATGATTAAATGATTTACTTCAGAATGATTTTGACTTAATGCCTCTGTCTCTTCTCTTCTCCTTGCCCAGTATTAGAGATTGACTTTGCAGAGCTGACCCTGGAGGAGATCATTGGCATTGGGGGTTTTGGAAAGGTGTATCGAGCTTTTTGGGCTGGAGAAGAAGTTGCCGTGAAAGCTGCTCGCCATGACCCTGATGAGGACATCAGTCAGACAATAGAGAACGTTCGTCAGGAAGCCAAACTTTTTGCCATGCTAAAGCACCCTAATATCATTGCTCTGAGGGGGGTGTGCCTGAAAGAACCCAATCTCTGTTTGATTATGGAATTTGCCCGTGGAGGGTCCTTAAATCGAGTGTTATCGGGAAAGAGGATCCCTCCTGACATATTGGTGAACTGGGCTGTACAGATTGCGAGGGGGATGAACTACCTGCATGATGAAGCTATAGTCCCCATCATCCATCGGGATCTCAAATCCAGCAACAGTGAGTCTGGTGGAAGAGTGGGGGGAAGGAAGTTCATGGAGCCAAATGGTAGCCATGTCTATAATGGATTCTGAGTGTATTTGTGATGAAATTACACACAGAAAGCAGCCTATCTGAGTGGATGTGGGGGGATTTGGGTACCAGGGAAGAATAGAGCACATATGGAAATGGAACAAATACTATGCATCATTGGCATTTGATAGTTATGTCATATTATGCTTATGGTGTTATCAAATTCTCTTTGCTAGATTTCTTTTTCTGTGGACCATTATTTAAAAAAGACATTTGTGAATTTGTTTACATACTTCTCAATAGGAAGTAGGCACATTATCTAAACTACCCAGAGTATTTTGCACATAATAGGCATTTATTAAATGCTTGTTAAATGAATTCATTCTTGTTTGCTTGTAATTTTAAGGGAATTGTCCAATAATGCATACTTGGGCAATTTTAGGTACCCTACAGATATTATGCATTCTCATAACTGATAATCCATAGGTAACTTTGTAAGGCATTCTGAATTCATACATTGAAATAGTAAAATGTGTGTTAATTTTGACTTAAATGATGACTTGCATGTAGTTGCTATTAAACTTTTGATGAGATTCTAAAACATGTCACCCTTGCCCTTCGGTTCTGGCTAGGATGAATTCAAAGACTGGGAATACCCTTCTGTTGGAGTGTGTGCTCTTTCTTTTCAAATTCATTTATATATAAAACACATTCCTCAAAACAATACTGTGAAGTAGATATCTCCATATTGAATCTGTGGGCTCATTATATCATAGATTTAGAATTGGAAGGGACCATGGAAGACATCTAGTTCAACCTTCTGTTTCATGGTTGAGGAATTTCAACCAAAAGGGTTTCGCTTCAAAGAGATTTGAAGTAAGATGGAACCAAAATTTTTCTGATTCTGATTCTAATTCATCACTTTACCCATGCAATGCAGAGGAAAAGACTATGGTGTGTGGCATACTTACTTTTCTTTTCCTACAATATAAGAAATATGAAAAATAGTGAAATTAGAGGATGAAATAAAAATTTAATTAATTTGCAATAAAAGCAGTTTTTTTCCTGTTCTGTCAGGATGCCAATGGTTTATTTACACTTGTCTGAAGTTACCTGAGAAATTACATTTTTTTTTTTTCAGATTTTTGGGAGATCAATTGAAAAATACCATAGAGACTTTTCTACAAAGTCCTTGTTTTCAGATGAGACTATGGGAGAGATTCCTGTTTGATATATATAAAGTTATCAATGTTATTTGTGGTTGCAGAATTAGGTTTTAAAAAATTTACTTTCTTTTTTGTCCTTATCTTGGGGAAAGATGTTGAAGAAGTCCTCTTACCTCCCTGTCCTCAGTTGCTCCATTTAAAAGGTCAGATAGTAATATGTGCCTCCCAAGGGGACTTTAATAATTAAGAATTTGCCTGTTGGAGGTTTTAAGATTTTTGGAATTAAGGCACAATTTGAAGCTATAAATAAATATAAGATATAATTATTATGAGATTTATGCTTAGGAACCTAGGGTATTGTAAAGATGAAATCATCCTGTGAGTGGTTCTGTTCTTGGGCAACTGTGAGAATCTTGCTATTTTTCTTTCAGCCAGGCGACTTCTCACTCTTAGAGTTAAAATTTCCCCTTTGTCCTTTGAGTGCCCCACGAATCTGAGAAATGCCATTTGAGAAACATTAAGCTTCACAAAAATTGGACTGCAGTGTAATACAATAGTGGTCAGAAATTCAGGGCATTCTTGATAAGTCCTGCTGAACTGATTTTTAAAAAGATGTCACAGGGGCAGCTAGATGGCATAGTGGTTAGAGCACCAGCCCTGAAGTCAGGAGGACCTGAGTTCAAATTTGACCTCAGACACAATACACCTCCTAGCTGTGTGACCTTGGGTAACTCTCCTAACCCCAATTGTCTCAGTGGGGGGAAAAGATGTCACTTAGGTTTTTGAAGATTTCATTTAATTTTATTTGTCTTACTGATCACTAATGTCAAGGTCCGTAAGACTCCACTGTCAAGGTTGATGTTGGCAGTCAAGAGTTTGCTCTTTGCAGACTTAAGGGAATTGATTTCTTTTTTCAGTTTTGTTGGATGCTGAGATTTGCCAGGCTCTGAGAGTCAATGTCTTCCAACTGCTGGAATGATTAGGGATTAATTACGTGTTTTGGGAAGTAGAGAAAATTATTGATAACTATGTATACACTGTGCAGATTTACTAAAAGACAAGGCTTTTTCTTCTGTTTCCTTTAGCAGTATCATTAAAAAAGAAACAAAACCAACTTTTTGTTATTTGCTAATAGTACAATGTGCTTTGTATTTACTATTTTGCAACTATAGGATATCTTAATTTAGTCTTTGAGAAGCATAAAAGTTCAGAAAAATGAGTGGGAATTAGAATCCATAGTCTTGGGCTCAGGCGAATTTTTTAATAGTATATGCATCCCACTGCTATTCTGTTTTTACCTTTATCTATGGAATTACCTATTATAAGTCTCATAATGATTGTTTTTTAAAGTCTAGGTCCATTGTCATTGGCTCTTATATCACTGTGTCAACCCAATTAATACTGACAAAACAACTATGTGTTTCTTAGCTGTACTAAGGAAATACTGAAATATGGTTTTGTGGTTGAAAAACTTTTTCTCTTAGTCATTATAGGTGTTAGTGAATATAGACATGGAGGTAATGGTAGTAGTAGTAATATTTCTAATACTTAGTAATGTTGCATATTTTTATAGTGCATTAGAGTTTACAACATGCTTTCTTTACAAAATCCCTTTTAAGGAGGTATTCTGAGATATATGTGTACATATGTATATATGTATATGTGTACACATACACACACACACACACACACACACACACACACTATAGACCACTTGGGACAGAAATAGGAAATCGATAAGCAAAGTTAAGAAAGCAGATTATAATTGCAACATGAAGGCATGATTGTATTGAGAATGGCAGAACTTTAGTTATCCAGACCAGAGTTAGAGTTCTTTTTTCTCTTGCAAAAAGCATAGCATCTAATAATTAATTGCATTGCTTGAATGATGGTTTCATCCTTCAAAAGATATGAGAACCAATTAGAAGGAAATTCTATTCTGGATCTGATTCTTATTAAAGTGAAACTGATCACTGGGATGGAAATGGTAAGAGCCATTCAGGGAAGTGATAATTATTCCATCCTAGGATCTGTAATCCTAGGATGTAGTAGTAGAAGTAGGAGTAGAAGAGAAAAGTTGGACATTCTCAAAGGTGCACCTTTGATCCGGGGGACAACCTTTTTAGGATGGAGAGGATCCTGTCACCTAAGATTCTATAGGATAATAAGAGTCTGAGAGGGAAAAGAAGTTCTTTAGACTGAAATTTTGAAAATTAAAATAGGTGTTTACTTTCAAATACTAGGAGTTTACAATCTAATTAGGGCTTTGTGCCAGGCACAAAGATAAGTGCTAGAAAATGCAAATACAAGAGTTGCCCTCTGGGAACTTATCATCTAATGGGGAAAGACTAGAGTAAAAGAGAAAAGTAGAGGGGATGGGGTGAAGGAGGAAGAAAGTAATTTCCTACCCAGGTAGGAGCATGATGAAGCAAGTTTCCAAAATGAGGAATAGAACTTAAAGACATAACTAGTGTATGGACTTCCAGGGTGAAATTGCTATGCATGGAGGAAATGATCTGAAAAGTCAGGAGTAGAACTTGAAGAGGAAAGTAGATTTGTTTGAAATTCAGCACTCTGGAAAAGAACCAACTAACCAGAGGAAGGGGCATCAGGGGTAAGCCATTATTTAACTAGGAGGTCATATTATTCATAATATTCTAGGAGTTGTTTTGCTCAGAACTATGCAGCTAGTTATCTAAACTAGTGATGATAGTGGAAGTCAAGTCTTCTGGACTCCAGGGAAACTACTTTATCCATTGTACCACCTAGATACTCTAGCTCAAGAGCTCTTAACCTGGGAATCTTGAAATTATTCTTTGTAATCCTATGTATTTTATTTTATGCATTTATAGCATTTTTTTCTGGAAGGAAAATTTATTTTTATTTCATTTTTATAATAGCATTTTATTTTTTCAAATTTATGCAAAAATAGTTTTCAGCATTCATCTTTGTAAAACTTTGTGTTCCAAAATGTTCTCCTTCTTTCTCCCCAAGACAGCAAGAAATCTGATATAGGTTAAACACATGTAATTCCTCTAAACATATCTCCATATTTGTTATGTTATAGCATTATTTTGAGAAGGGTTTCATAGACTTCCCCAAACTAATGATCTATGAGATAGAAATGACTCAGAACCCCTGTCCTTAAGCCAGGTCTAAATCTCAATTATAGTTAGATGCTCTGCATAGAACAGGGGTTCATAACCCAGGATCTGTGAACTAATTTCTTTTATAATCCTATGTATCTCATTTTTTACACTTAAAAATATTATTCTGAAAAAAGGAACTGTGGCTTCATTATGTGCACCAAAGAAATCCATGGCACCAAAAAAAGATTGAGAACCCAACTTTAGTGGACTTAGGTGAGTATGTGGTCTGGATTAGACTTGATTTATGGAAAAGGAATATGGGCTATTTTGTATCTCATTGTTGTAGATTCTCTGTTTTTGCCTCATTGATTTTTTTTTTATCCTTCCAACTGCTGATTGAACCATCATGAGTTTCTGTTTTTTTTTTTTTTTGTTTGTTTGTTTTTAACAATAGCTTTTTATTTTCCAAAATACATGTAAAGATAGTTTTGAACATTCACCCTTGCAAAATCTTGTGTTCCAAATTTTCCTCTTTTCCCCCTTCTGTTCTTTCCCCCTCCCCAGACAGCAGGTAATCCAATATAGGTTAAACATGTGTAATTTTTCTAAACATATTTCTACATTTATCATACTGCACAAGAAAAAAAAATCAAATCAAAAAGGGAAAACAATGAGAAAGAAAAAAATAAGCAATCAAACATTTATTGTTGCTTTTAATTAACAAGAGTTTTGGGCATGTTGGCTTTATCAGAAGCTTGGTCACAGCTGACTGGCTACCTTAATCTTTGGCTGACAGTTTTGCTATTATTCTCCCAGATGTTCAGGATATCCTAACTGGAGCTCAGTAAGCAACAAAATGGACCAAGCATTGAGCCAGAGACTGAATGTTTCTTCATCTGTAAAAGGGGAATAATAATACTTTTATTTCTTACTTCCTAGAGTTTTTTTTATTATTATCAAATGAGATAATAAAGTGCTTTGTAAACCCTGAAGTACTATATAAGCACAAAATTATTGTTGCCAGCATCTCTGCTTACTCTCCACTTACTCCACCAATGGAATCCTTAAATGTTTTTTTTTTCTTTAGAAAAAGAATTAGTCCAAGACTCCAAGTGATGCTGGCTTTAAAGGTTGCTGTTAAGTGGCCCTAGACTCAAAAGTTGGAGGGATGTAGAGATGGGGAGTCAAGATAATTGTTAATTAATGCTTCCAAATCTTGGCATTTGTTCTTCTAAGCCTTTCCTGTTTTGACCACTCAGAGAAATAGTGATCTAGGACATCTTTCTTTTTTTCTATCACTCAAAGTATTTTCCAGTCATTAATTTTATGGCCCACTATATTCTTATTGGCTAGTTCAGAATCTGGTTTTTAGATTGAAATTAACTAACTCGTAATGTTAGTGGATTCCTCCTTTTTGCTCTGAGTTTTCTGACTATACCAGGGATTCTTAACTTTTCATGTACCAGAACCCTGTGTGGGTCTGATGTGAAGCTCAGACTCTTTCTCAGAATGATAATCTATTTTTCTTTCTCTTTTTTTCTCTCTCCCTCCTTCCCTCCTTTCTTCTTTCCCTCTCTTCTCCCTCCCTTCCTTTCTTCTTTCATCTTTCAAAACAACTGATTTTCTTTGTAATCTTATATATTTTATTGTAGGTGGAAGGAAGGAATGAAGGAAAGAAGGAAGGAAGGAAAGCAGGCATTTTTTTAAAAGAGTAAAGGATGTCACTTCTAGGTCCTGTAACTTTATTTCTTGCAGTTATCCTTCCATTCCTCTTTAGAGATAATCTCTATTGCTTTCTAACTGTGGGACTGCTTTAAGTCTCAGTTTTTTCTCAAAAAATGGGAGTGATAGTACGGTAAACTTGAAGTGTTATGTAGATGTATTTAACTTTGCTGGTGTGGCTGGCTACTCTATCCATCAATTAATATTTAACTCCTCTATAGCCTAATAAATAGGTGGTCTTTGAGAACCATTGGGACCACAAAATTCTTCATCTTGTGCTATAGTGCTGAGCATCTCTCAGTTTAGCTAAGCTAGTCCTCAGGAAATAGACATACAATCAGAGGCCAGCTCTAACATCTAACTTGCTAGAGTAAATTGTTAAATTTTCAATCTGGAAAGTCTGTTTATTGATTATATAAACTTAAGAGAATAAAGGAGGAAATATTAAACATGTAATGTAGTACTAGTGTGTCTGAGGCTAGATTTGAATTCAGAAAGATGAATCTTCCTAATTCTAGGGCCTAGCATTCTAGCCATTGCACCCCCCAGACACTCTTCTATCTTACTTACTAATTGTGTAATCTTGGGCAAGTGACAGCCTCTCTGAGCCATGTTTTCATAATCAATAAATCAGTCATCAATATTTAAAATTTATTAAACACCTGCTATATACTAGACACTGTGCTCTGGAGATTAAAAAAAAAAAAAAAGAAACAAGAGACAGTCTCTGCCCCCAAGTTGCTTACAATCTAATGGAGGAGACAACAAACAAACATATGTACAAACGAACTATATGTGGGATAAATAGGAAATAATTAACAGAGGGAAGGTACGATTAAGAGAGGTTGGGAAAGGCTTCCTTTAAAAGATGGAATTCTAGCACTTAAAGGAAGCCAGGGTAAAGATGAAAAGGAAGAAGTATCAAGCTTGGGGGACAGTGAGAGAAAATGCTGTAGTTAAGAAACAGGGTGTCTTGTTCATGGAACAGGCAGGAGGCCATTGTCACTTAATGGAAAAATATTTGGCTGGAAGTAGCAAATGGCAAAGACTTTAGATTAGAAATGGAAGTTATTTACTTCAACCCCTGAAGCTTGAATTTCCCAAAGAAATGGTCATGTGTAAAAAAGCAGCATTGAAGTAGTGATCTTGAAGGACCTTTCTAATTCTGTCATTCTGTGATTTACTGTGTAAAGGGACTTTGGAGACAGGAAACGGTACAGGGTGGGGGATGGACCAGGGATGGGATCTGGAAGGATTTGATTCCCTTTCAAATCTGGGGCAGCTGTTGGTACAGACCTTACTTCTGGACTCTGAATCAGCCAGACTTGAGTTTGAAAATTGCCTGAGTCATTTAATAGCTGTCTGCTGGGCAAGTCATTTAACTTCTTAGTCTCCATTTTTTCATCTGTAAAATGGGATAAAAACAACCTTTATCTTACTGGGTTGCTGTGAGGTTCAAATAAGATAACATGTAAAATATTTTGCAAACATTTTTGCTTATATGTAACTACTAAACTGCTATTATTTACCATATGGCTGAATCTGTGTGATAAGCTAGAATATCAGTAGTACATATCAGGGATACTTATAGTTTATGATGAGAACAGGGATTCTTGCTGCAGGTAGAGTTGATCCTGTGAACCAGCATGAAAAGGTTTAATAAAGACAATAGATAAAGAGAGGACAAAGATTCTCCCTTCCCCCACCTGTGTTCCACAAGTGACAGATGGTTGCTGTATAAAGAGAAGGCACTCCCCATCAACCTAATAATGATGGGTTTTCCTGTGAAATTGAAGGACTAGCACTCATCCTTTAAAGAGCCTGTATTTATTATAATGTTGTTTATTTATTCCCCTTTTGTCCTTAGGGCCAACCAGGAGACTATCTAATTCTAGGAAATGGTGGTGCAGCTGCTTTATCTAATTCCACCATATACCTCTTTTGTCTTTTAACCTTATTTAAATAAGGGCTTTTAGATATGATGGAATGATGGAATAGACATTCATTTGGAGTCAAAGGAATTGTGTTCAGTCCCCAGTAATACCCTTTACTTACCTAAGGAACCTCTCTGACCCTCACTTTCCTCACCTGCATCAATGACTAAGCATTTATTAAGCATCTATTATGTGCTAGGCACTTACAATATAAAGACAAAAATGAAAGTTACTATTCCCAAAGAATTTACACTCTATGAGAGAAAACATATACTTATCAGTAAATATAAATCACTGCAAGCTGATTTTGATGGGGAAGACACTAGTAAATCAGGAAAATCTTCAAAATAGCAGGTGGCACAACAAACTAGAGATTTTAAAAGGGAATATCTTCAAGACATGGGGACTGTCAGTACAAGAATGTGGAAGTGGGAAATGGCGTGGGTGAAGAGCTACTTTGACTTGACTATAGAGTGTATGAAGTGGAGCAACTTTTAATAAGGTTGGAAAGATAGATGGGGCCAGTTTGTGAAGGGTTTTAAATATCAATCAGAGTTTTTAGAGGTAATAGGGAGCCATTGGAACTTACTGAGTAAGGAAATGGCAGGTTCAGGCTTTAGGAAATCCTTGACAACTACGTGAGAGTTTGATTAAGAGAAGAGAGACTAAGCAGGGCAGCTTACCACAATAGTCCAGGTGAGGAGTGAGGAAGGTCTGAATGAGATTGGTAGCTGTGTGATCAGAGATAAGGGGACTGATGATAGATATATTGTGGAGGCAGAAACAATAAGATCTGCATCTGATTGGATATATGGTGCAAATAGAAGTGAGAATGCTGCCAAGGTTGCCTTTTCTTGTATTCTTTAAGGCTAGTTTCTTGGTCAGTATAGTTTCAACAGCATTGGGTTTCAAAGTTATTTTGTTCTATTTGCAAAATTGTGTTCCTGGTTCTGACTTTACCGCATATTTCTTATTTGTTTTATCATAGTAATATTCTATTTACCTTCATGTAACACAGTTTATTTAGCCATTCTCCAGTTGATGGACATTTCTTTAAATGTTTTGGTATATGTGGGGCTTTTTTTGTCATTGATCCTTTAGGGTATATGTGGAGTGTATGTAGTATAGGTTGGTCAGTGTGTTTGTGTGTATATGGATTTCACTAGCAGTGAAATCTCTGGATTGAAAGATATGGACATATCATCACTTCCTTCAGATAATTCCAAAATACTTTCCAAAATGGTCAGACTACTTCACAGTTCCATCAATTGGATCAATGGGCCAATTTTTCTACAACCCTTCCAGAACTGGTTATTCTCATTGTTACCATTTTACTGGATGTAAGGCAAAACTTCAGTACTTTCTAAACATTCATTTCGCTTATTGTTAGTGATTTAAGGACAATCTTTCATATGCTTCTTAATAGCTTATAATTCTTATTTTGAGACACCTTTGCTCCTTTCTATTCTTTGGTTCTTTATTTACTGGAGAATGGATTTTCCCATTAACATTGCATGCTTTTGCTTAGCATCCTCCGCTCTCCTCTCCCCTCCCCCCACCCCCCAGATAGCCCACCCAGTTCTGTCTCTCATGTCCTCAGAACTAATCAGATGGGAAAGCTGATCTATTTTATGGCTCCACTGGACTCTCATTCAACTGACAATTAAAATGCTTTTGCTTCAAGAAGAGGGTAATATATTTCTTCCCCTCCTCCCTTCACCTCTGATGCTGAGGTCAGAGAGAAAATGTATGATATATGGTTTTATCTTCCTTGCTTCTTTCCACTCCTACCCCCTGTCCTTCTAGCCCAAGGCATATTTTGATTGCAGATTTTTTTTTCTGTAATGTAGAATTTTGAGGGTGAGTAGCTCAGTCTTTATGGGATTTTAAAGCTTTTGACTTTCTTATAGAAGAGAGACTAGAAGTATTGATTGTCAGTAAGTAGAGAATGCTGCTGCTTTGTCAACATTTCCTTCTCACTTGTCTCAGTACCCTCATTTCTTGCATATTCCCTAGTATAGGTTTTCCATCCCATCTAGGCTAATCTGCTTGAGCCTTGTAAATAATTTTTATTATTTAGTTGTTTCAGCCATGGCTATCTGATTTTTTCTTGGAAAAGATACTGGAGTTTGTCCTTTTCTTCTCCAGCTCATTTTACAGATGAGGAAACTGAGCTAAACATATTAAGTGACTTGTCCAGGGTCATACATCTAGGAATTATGAGGCCAAATTTGAATTAAGATCTTCCAGACTCAGTATCCAGCACTCTATCCAATGTACCACCCAGCTGCCCTTGTAGATAACAGGCACTTCATAAATATTGTACTTATTCTTTCTTTTTCCCCCGAGGGAGTATAGTAGGGTGGCTGCATACTGGCTGCAGATTCTACGTCTGTGTGACCATGGACAAACAACTTCATTCTCCCATCAGTTTTCTCAAATTTTAAGTCATAAATGAGTTGTTAGTTTGCTTTGGTGGAAAGAGTTTCCAAACCAGGATTTCTCTACATTGGTGAAATCATAGGTATGGAACATCCTCTCTTCTTCTGCTCCTATGTATTATATACATATATTTACATATTATAGATAAAGTAATTATATATAAGTATATATGCATATATATAATTGCACATGTGCAGATATACATATACAGATTGTATATTGCATATATGCATATATTTATTTTATTTCTATATATGAGGTTTATCAGTCACCCAAAATATTTATTTTATGTAATGCTTGTTCAGTACAACACAATAAACATGTATTAAGTATTTACTCTGTACTAGATACTATGCTAAGTGCTGGAGATAAGAACAAGAAAAAGATAGTCTTGCCCATGAGGACCTTGCAGTCTAATAGGGAAAGACACCATATAAAAGGAAGTAGAAAGGAAGGTATTGTGCTAAGTGCTTTATAAATATTACTTCAGGCAAAAAGATAGTTGTTGTTTTCTAGGAACTCGGTCTCATGCGGGAGGCAATGTGAAGACTACTTTGTACAAATAAACTATGGACAGAAAATTCAAGATAAGCAATAGAAGGAAAGGGCATTAGGAAAGGCTTCCTGTAGAAATTAGGGCTCGAAAGAAACCAGAGATGACAGGAGACAGAGATGAGGTTGGACGGTATCTTAGACAGAGTGCACAGCCAGTGGACATGCCCAGATTTGGGAAATGGAGTATGTTGTGTGAGGAACAGTAAGGAAGTTAGTGTTACAAGATCCAGCAAAGTACACGAGGGGCTAGGAAAAAAGATGAGCTGAGCTTTGAAATAAAGTTAGAGGTGGAGGTTAAGATGGAGTGATGTCTTTGCAGGGGTATGGGAGACCCAAGATTGATTGTTCTCTGAGGAACAGCAAGAAGGTCAGTTTGGTTCTATCTCCAAGAAGGAAGGAGAATAATATGTAAAATTATTGTTTTAGAGGTTTGGAAGGCACCTTAGAGATCACCTAATACAATTTTCTTATTTTAAAAATTAGGCCCCAGCAAGGTTAAATGGTTGCCTGAGGGCACACAGGTAGTAAGTTTCAGAGCCAAGGTTTACATCCCCATCCTCTAACTCCAAAGCCCGTCCTCATTCCTCATGCTTTTTTGATTATCCTCCATTAAAGTCACAGAATAGCCACAGAATTGAAGCTGGAAGGGACTTCAGAGATCATCCCTTTGGGTTCTTTCATTTTATAGATGAGAAAACAGGTCCTGGGAGGTTAAGTGCCCAAAGTCATTGAGGCATGGACATGTCACTTTTTTCTCAAAGGACGTGCCGTGGAGCACAATCTCTGTCAGTTCTTTCCAAGATGCAAGGTACAGGCTTGCTTGACAGTAAACATGTGTTTGTCATTGAGGATCAGCTTTGATTAGTTCAGAGAGGCTCTCAAAGGACATAGAGTCCTTGGGTCCTTTATGAGTCCTTGAAGGTGAAGTATTAAAGAAAATATTGTTGATAAAATATTAGATTTTAACTGTTTGGATTTTCCTTTCCTCCGCTGTCTTATTTCCTTAGTATCAATTTCTTGAGAGCAGGAACCACAATTCTTCCATATTTACCCCATACCTCATCCCTATAATGATACAGTGTTCCATGCACACTAGCTTAGGTGCTTCATGAGAATATCAAAGGCCTGAAATTCTGCTCGTGTTTATTTGTAATGTTTGTTTTTGCATGAGCTCAGAACCTTTATGTTGATAGAATCTTATAGTCACCATGTTCCTTAATTTTAACAAAAATAATTTATTGAGCTCTATTTAATTGCCATGGAAAATAAAAAGTTTAGTTAAAACATAGCTCTTTGGAGACACATGGTTGATAAAATGAGAGAGCAGTTGTTTTCTTTAACCCCTTCTGATCCAAATACTTAAGAAAAGATATGTGCTAGATATAGAATATAAGATAATAAGTCAGAAACACTGCACAAGGTAAAAACAACAAAATTACTGTGAAATAACATTGGAGAACCAAAATATCCAGTTGGCTCTTAGTATTACCACCTCAGAGTCAATGCAAGTAATCTTGAAGACTTGTGCTTCTGAGTAGGTTATGTCCCCTATTCATTTCTCCTTCCATCCCAACATTCATTCAGCTTGAAATCCTTCTTACTCCACAAGGGGCAGCAGTCAGTCAGTGAGAATTTATTAAACATTATGTGCCAGGATATGTGGGGAAGATAATATGTAAATAACTAGGTATATATAAGCAATATCAAGAGTATATACATGGTAGTTTGGAAAGGGAGATAACAGGCATTGATTTAGCTCAGTTAAGTCAAAGAAAGGAAGAATTAAAAGAGAAAAAATAGATAGTCCACAACTATCTAATAGGGTATGGAACTTCCATGACTGAAGGAAAGAGAACTCATAAATTCAATTGGGACCTGATTCGTCACCATAAGATATATTCTGGCAGGGTCCTCTGACTCTTCATACACTCCTATGTGAGGAAGGATACTCAAGCCTTTGATATAGAAAGGGGAAGAGCCAAAAATTGAGGAAGGAAATCAGAGACATGCTAAAATGAAAAAAAAAAAAAAAAAAAAAGAGAGAGAGAGAAAGAGAGAAAAGAAAAAATTGAGTAAAAACCGAACTCACAAGCATATAAAACAAGAATGAGGCTCATAAAGACTGAAGGAAGAAAGAGAAAATAGATATGTTAGGGCACTATGAACAAGCATTAAACTCTGAAGGAAAATGAATCAAAACAAGAATTTAGTAGACTCCCAAGAGATTATAGAACAATAGCAAGGTTCAAAATATAGAATATAGAATGGGAAGGGAGAAGAGAAATGGGAAAGCAGAAGAATTTAGGAATCAAATTAGGTCAGAAATCAGGACTTTCAACATAGTATTGAAAGTACCACAATACAGAGTTTAGGACATGTGATAATCTCTCTAAAGAAGAAATTCCAAGAAAGAGAATAATAAATTTAAAACAAAAATTTTGTAAGTAGTAGAAACTTTGAGAGAAATAAAAAGGTCATTTGAATTCTATATAGGCCCAAAAGAGTGATATTAAAAACAGGATTCTGTAGAAATAACTTGAGAAGAATATGAAAAGTAAAAAATGCTAAATATAATATTATATTTAGCATATCTCAGGAAATAACAGAAGAACTTTTGAAAATCAACAACAAAAGAGTAATCTATCAAACCCATAAATCAGGGCCAGAGAAAACCCCATGCTTGAAAATCCAAGTCATATAGTCACAATTTCAATTATGTCAAAAAATTTTTAGAACTTGCCAGGAAAAAACCCAAATAATAACCTAGTGCTAACAAAGGGAACAAAACCAATCTTGGTTCAAATATGCTTACAGGTAAATTCTATTTAAAGTTTAAAGAACAATTAACACCCATGCTACACAAATTATTCTCAGGTACAAAAGAAAATGTTCTACCAAAATCTTTTTTAGATTCAAATGTAGTTCTACTCTCTAAACAAAAGAAGGATAAAGCATAGAAAGAGAACAAAAGATCAGTGTCAACAATGAGTATTGATATAGAATTTTTACATAAAATTTTAGAAAAAAGACTGTGGCAATATAGCTAGAAAATTATTGACTATGAGCATATTAGATTTATACCTGAAATATGGCTTAACATTAGAAAATGTTAACATAATAAATTATATTGTTTTTAATATAATTTATTATGTTAACATTTTCTAATGTTAAGCCATATATCAAATATGGCTCAAAAATATCTCAAACCATATAATTGTAACAATAGATAAAGAAAAAACACTGAACAAAGTATTCATTTATGCTAAAAGTTCTAAAGGATATGAGGCATAAGAAGTCCATTTTTTTAAATGCTGAAAAGCACATACATGTAAAACCAAAAGTTCACATTATTTCAGTAGGGAAATACTAAAAGGTTTCTCAATAAATAAAAGAACAAAGCAAGGATACCCTTTTCCCCAATACTGTTTTAGGTAGTTGTAAAAATGTTAGTTTTAGTGATAAGAAATGAAAGGCCATAAATATTGTCAAGAAAGAGACAAACTTAACCAGAGAAGCAAAAAATAGTATTATTTCCTTTAAGTCCCTGAATATCAGTAATGGAACTGAATTAAGTGAAAACTTCAGGAAAATAGTAAGATATAAAATAAATCCACACAAATAGTTAGCTATATAGCTAAAACAAAATCCAGGAATAAATCTCCCCAAAATCATGTAAGACATCTAAATAAAATTTAAAAACATTTTTTAAGGAAATAAAGGATGTCAAATAATTGGAGAGATATTTATACCTCATTATTGGTCTGAGGCAATGTTTTAAATGAACATTACTATCTACATTTATTCACAAATTTAGAACCATGTCAATCTAACTACCAGGATGAGTAAAGGTAGACACAATAATAAAATTCTTTTGGAGGAACAAAATTTCTATAAGAGGAATTTGATGCAAAGATTTTTCCCCCTACAAATCAAGTTTCCTTTTATTTTAAATCAAAACTTCACCAATTTTGCTTGCACAAAATCTTTAATTCATTAAGGGATATAAAACAATAGATAGCAATAAAATTTAATTTTAAAAATTTAAAAACCAAAAAAAAGCATATACAAGAACTAGAACCATTAGTCCCTCAAATTCCTTCTTTTAAATTATATGTATATATGCATATATGTGTATGTGTGCATGTGTATATATATATATATATATGTATATATATATATATATATATATATATATATACTCTATTTAAAGGTCTCATAAGAATAAACTGGAGGAAAATGAATCAAGAGAGAGGAAATCTTTCACTATGGCTAAGGAGAGAATTTTATTTAACAGAACAAGGAGTAGAAATTACAAAACACACAACAGACAATTCTGATAATTTTAAATTGAAAAGATTTTGTGCAAGCAAAATTGGTGAAGTTTTGATTTTAAAATAAAAGGAAACTTGATTTGTAGGGGAAAAAATCTTTGCGTCAAATTCCTCTTATAATTTGACATAAATATAAAGGACCACAGGCATCTTGGAATAGTGCATAGGACTGGCCTCAGAGCCAAGAAAACCTAAATTTAAGACCATATTAATTGTATGGCCCTGAATGAGTTGCTTAACCTTTTAAGACGAAGCAGTTCTCTAATACTATAAGTTACAGATGAACTTGCCTCTAGTTCTGGTAGAGAGAAGTCTGTTGTAATCATATAAAAATGATACATGTATAATTCTATACCATATTATAAATATTAATTATGTAACTATGTGCAGTTATATAAATGTGCAGTTGATAAAATATAATACAATGCAAATAATTATGTTTTATTATTATTAACATAAAATTAATTGTATGATCATATTAATAAGCATTAATTATAATTAACATGAAATTATATGATATATTATGATTTCTTAGGATTACTTATATTAATAAACTCCAACTATTAATATGAAATTATATTATATTATCAACATGAAATTAATTATATGATCACTTATATTAATATAAACCATATAATTAATTTCATGTTGATAATATAATTTTCTACAATATTTGAATATAATTATGCATATATATGTGTATTATTGTATTATATTAATCTATATTACATATAAAATTATACTATAAAACTATAAATATACAGTTATAATTATGTTTAACTATATTTTATATAACAGCATGGTTATAGTTATAATTATAGTTATATATTTAAACAATTACAACATAGTTATATATTGCTATAACTATATGCATATATGTATGTGTGCATGTATGTATATACACCTCCAGCTCATTTTGCAGATGAGGAAATTGAGGAAAATGGGTTAAGTGACTTGTCCAAGATCAATAGCTATTATATATCTGAGACTGGATTTGAACTCAGCTCTTCGTGATTCCAGACTCATTATATCCTTTATAGAATGTTACTTAGTTGAAAGTCCTGAAGGTTAATGTAGGATGGATGGATGAATGAATGAATGAAAAATTATTTATCAAAGACTTTCTCTTTGCCAGTTATTGTGCTAAGTGCTGAGGATACATTGTGGCTTTAGCTACTGTACTACTTAGTTGCCCCTATACATGTGTAGTGATATAGATATATGTATATATGTATAATTATGCATGGTTTTATATGTCTATATATGCTTTCATGTGGTTTATATGTATAAATATATCAATATACGTATGTAGCAACTATACATGTATAATACATGTATGATATGGTTATAGTTTCCTTTATTAATCAACTACAAGTCCAGGCCCTGCCCTTTATTTTTATATAGAACCAAGAGCTATTCCTTAATAGATAAATGGTCAAAGAACTTGAAAATACTTCTCAAAAGAAGAATTATAAGTTTGTTCTCAGAATTAATAAGAAGCATGTAAATAAAAAACAACTCTGAGATTTTATGTTATACCCAGCTAGTTGTCAAAGATGACAACAGATGGAAGCAGTTGATATTGGAGAGATTGTGGAAGACAAGTAATACTCTACTGATGGAGTGATTAATTTATTCAACTCTTCTGGGTTATAGAACATAGCTACTGATAACCCATCCCTTCCAACTCTAGATTTTGTGATTATTTTAAAGTGATTTGGAATTAGACTTTTCTTTTTCTTATTATTTTTTAAGTGACAGATGTGCTTATGGTTATGCTTTTTGTCTCAGAGATCCCACTAGTCAGCATGTACTCTTTGGAAGCAAAAGACAGAAAAAAGGTCCCATATATACCAAAATGTTGTAGAAGTGCTTTTTATGTCTGCAAAGAATGGGACTTAAAGTAGGTGCCCACTGATTGAGAACTAGTTAAGTAAATTATATTTAGGACATGACTACAGTGGAATTTCTATAAGAAGAATGTGAAGAATTCAGAAAGCATAGGAAGACTTTTATGGACTGATGAAATAAGTAGAATCAGGAAAATGATATGCAAAATTACTACAATGATAAAAATGGAGAGAACAATAAAATGAAAGTGAACCATTTTAAAATGTTTTTGTCTCAGATAAGAATTAAGAAAATGCATTTCTTTCCTTTTGTTGTTGAAAGGGAAAGAGGAGAGAAATGTTGGAACTGAATACTGCATTTGCTGTCAGACTCTGTGTATGTGTTAGTTTTGCTGATATTTTTCACTCTTTTTAAAAAAAAAACTTTGTCCCAAGGGATAGTTTGCTGGGTAGAAAAAGAGGAGGAGGAATATATTCTGAAATAAGTGTGATATAATAAGAAAAGGCAAAAATAAAAATTTTAAAAAGCAACACAGTTCTTGTCCTTATGTAACTTACAACTATAAAGGGATAAGACCAACACAGATAGCTGTTATATGCAATATTATGTGATTAACCAATTACTTAAAGAAAAACATTGTTATATCTTAAAAGGAAGGTTTTATTGACTAGGAATCAACAAAGGTTTCAAACTTGAATTTGGCTTTAAAATATAAAATGCGATTCAGTAAATAAAGTTGGAAAACAAGGATATTTCAGATATGGGAAGCAGCCAGAGTATAAGTATGCCTATTTCCGAGGCAGAGAGAAGTCTAGTTTGGCTGAAACATAGCAAATAGAGTAAAGTAAAATGAAAGTAAGCTGGAAGGGCACTGGAGTAGAGAGCCTTGAATGCCAAACAAAAGTGTTTCGACTTTATCTGATAGATAGCAAGGAACCTATATGAATCCATTTCATAAGCTTCAGCCCAGATAATCAGTTTTACTTTGTGCCAGTTTGTGGCACAATTGTGGTTTTTTTTTTTTTTTTTTCTTTTTCTTTTTAAAGTCTGATGCTTGCCTGGAGAAGCTAAGTCTTAGCTAACTCATTATGAAAGAATGGATAGAATGCTGACCTCAGAGGCAAGGAGATCTGGGTTCAAGTTCTGCTTTTGACAAGACTTGCTATGTGACCTTGGACAAACATCAAAGGTGTAGGAAGTTCTCTGTGACTATAAGTAATAATGAAGGTATTAGAAGGAAAGGAAGAGGCAGGGAATAAGCACTTATATAGCAACTGCTATATGTCAGGCACTGTGCTATGTACTTTACAGATATCTCATTTGATCTTTAAAACAATACTGGAAGGTAAGTGCTATTTTCATTCCCATTTTACAGATGGGAAAAATGAGGCAAACAATGGTTAATAGGTTCACACAGCTAGTAAATGTCTGGTGACACATTTAAACTCAGATCTTCCTGACTCTGGGCCCAGCACCTACAGCACCTAGGAGTTTCCTGTGTCAATGATATAACAATTTTAACCCCTCTAGAAGGAAAAATAGGCCCTTGAACTATATTAGAACCAGGTAAGATTTTGAAACTTGAATTCTTTTCTTCTGGATAGTCTCAATTCCCCAAATCTTTAAACTGCTTAATGTCCAAGAGTAAAGAAGGGCTAGTGATAGGAAGAAACTTGCAGGCCATCTCTTTTTTGCTCTGCCCCAGAGGCCTGAACTAGAAACAATCAGTGGAAGTCCAGATTTAGGGTTGACAAAAGGAAAAAAACACCTAAGAGTGAAGAACATCCTAATAATTATAACAAAATAGAACAGTGTGTTTCGTGTGATAGTGAGTCCCTCTTTACTTAGAGATCTAGAAAGGGCTACATGCCCGTCTGTCTGGTGGGTTCAGTTTTGAGTTGGACTTTGAGATCCTGTCTCCTTGTGTTATACCTTTCATTCTTTCTAACTGTGGTTTAGCTCTTCTTGAAGATTCAGAATGTACCCCTCACAGAACTTAGAATCCTAATATTTGGGCTTAGAGAATGTCTAGTCATTTTATAGATTAAAAATCTTTGGGTATAGAGACAAGAGAAATAACTTGCCCACTTCACATAGGAAACTAAGCTTCTTGACTTCCAAGTTTATATTTTTTCCATTATGCTATGGGAAAAAAAAAACATTATATCCTTTATAGAATGTTACACTTAGCTGAAAGTCCTGAAGATGAGTGTAGGATGGATGGATAGATGAATGAATGAATGAATGAGTGAATGAATGAATGAATGAAAAATTATTTATCAAGGACGTTCTTTTTGCCAGTTATTGTGCTAAGTGCTAAGGATACAAATACAAAAGCAGACAACCTGCTCTAATGGAGCATATCTCTTTGTGGTTGGGGGAAATAATACATGTTGGGGAATAGTGATAAGAAGAGTAACTTTGAAAAGTTACTGGGATGGTGAGTAGGGCTGAGGGGAATAGATTAATACATACCTTCCTCAAATAATGGCAGAGTTTGATTGTTCATGGTTCCAGAACTGGAGGGGAGACAGAAGGGTACTGTAGGCACAAGGGCAAAGACTATTGAAAAGACTGTTGAGAAGATGAGGGGGAGCAGGCAGGTTGTGAGTCTGATTGAAATGGTGAACCAGTCAACAAGCATATTACTCAGTGCTATGCACTGTGAACACAAATACAATACAAGGGAAAAAAGATAGTCCCTGATCTAAGGGACATACACCTTCATGGGGGAAGACAACCTATAAATTAAAAAAGGAGTGGAGGAATTGATGAAGCTACCTGGCCCACAGTCATGGTAGAGAAGTAGAGAGTTCAGCCAGGTATGAATTGAAGATTTGGCTGGTCAGGACTCTGGGAGGAGTTGTGAAATCAGATGCAGAGGCCATAGGAGAAGATGGGACTTCCACTGTGGGAATTACATGGTCTCAGTGAATTTCCAGCAGGAATAAGTTTCTGGGGCAGATTTTAGCCTAGTGAGAATTTAAGGCCTCTGGGATGGAAGTTCAGGAGATAAAAGAGTTAAATTTACAAGGCATATTTGTGGTCCCTAAAAGAACATACCATTCAAGGAAAGGGTGTGTGACCACTTAGTACAGATGTCAAGTATACAACCCTATTCAAAAGTAACAATGAGTTGCTCCTGGTTCACTGAAGCTAACATTTCATTCTCTAGCCATCCTTCCCTCCTACCCCCCACCTCCTTTTTTTAGAGCTTCACTGATTCTTTTTAACTTACAGCTATTTCTGGATCTGCTTCCCTCCCCCATCTCTCCACCAACCAGGAAACCTTCCCTTGTAATAAAGAAAAGCATTAACACAAATGCAACCAAAAATATGTGTCAGCCTAAGCAACATTCTTCACCCCTAGTCCCCATTCCCTTTTTCCTCAGTATCTTTAAGAAAAGGAAAGAGATACATTTCCCTCCTTGCTTTCTACTCCTCAAGATAGGCCATAAAGCATTTGTGCCAGTACCATTTTAAATGACAGTGTGGGATGAGTAATGGGGCAAACAAGAAACTCAAGTGCAGAAGTTCATTGTTGTAACCCCCAAGTAAAATGGTTTATAAATCTCTATCTGGGAAAGTATCCATGGAAACCACCAGTGTCTTCATCTGTAACCACTCCCTTCTGTAACCCGGCTGCTTCCTTCCCTGGACATTCCCGGCTGATTTCACCTGACAAAGGAGAATAACCACATTAAATGATCTTTAAAATGATCAGGAAGAATCACCAATGGAAATCAATTTTAGGTCCTTTTTAAATAGGAAATGCTGTGCAAGCAAATCTTGATCATGATAGTGGGAGGAAACAGTGGTGAGGATGATCCAAAAATAATTTCTCTTTGGCACTGACATAGTTATTTTTTTCTTTGCAGCAGATTTAACCTTCCTAATTATGTTTTGATTAGTTTAATAGTAAAATTAGCTCATCCTTCCATTACAAATACCAGCTCATGACAAGAGAAAGTAGCTCAGTAGAATGCTGTAGGTGGCAGAAGGAAATCAACTAGGGATTTAAAATCTGTCATTGATAATCTTACCATAGATAATTCATTGTATCTTGTGGTATTTTATTGATCATAATGTGAACAATAGTGCATCTATTAACTTCATAAAATCTTCTAATATTTTTTATTTTAACAGTATTTTTTTCCAAATACATGCAAAGATATCTTTTAACATTCACTTTTGCAAAACCTTGTGTTTCAGATTTTTCGTCCTCTCCTCCTCTCTTCTCTTTCCCCAAAACAAGCAATCCAATATAGCTTAAGCATGTACAATTCTTCTAAACATATTTCCATATTCTTTATTGTGTGCAAAAAAATCAGATCAAAAGCGAAAATAAAAGCATAAGTAAGGATATAAAAAACAAGCATAGCACCACAACAATAAAAGGTGAAAATACCATGCTTTGATCCACATTCAATCTCCATAAATTGAATCTCTCTTAATGTGGATGACAATTTCTATTCCAAATCTACTGGAATTGGCCTGAATTACCTTTTTGTGTAAATGAGCCACATCTGTTAGAGTTGATCATCACATAATCTTATTTCTATGTACAATATTCTCTTGGTTCTGCTCACTTCACTTAGCATCAGTTCATATAATTCTTTCCAGGCCTTGAAGTCATCCTGTTGATCGTTTCTTATAGAATAATTATATTCCATAACCTTCATATACCATAACTTATTTATCCCTTTCCCAGCTGATGGACATTCCCTCAGTTTCCAGGTCCTTACCTCTACAAAAAGGGTTGCTACAAATACTTTTTTGCATGTATGTCCTTTTCCTTCTTTTATGATATCTTTGAGATATAGACCTAATAGAGGCACTGCTGGATCAAAGGGTATACACAGCTTTATAGCCCTTTGAACATAGTTCCAATATGCTCTTCAGAATGGTAGAATCATTTCATACTCCACCAACAATTCATTAGTGTCCCAATTTTTTCACATGCCTTGTAACATTCATCAGTGAAGTGATTCCTCAGAGTTGTCTTAATTTGCATTTCTTTTAATCAATATGAAAATTTTCTCATATAAGAGCATGATGGGAACCTTATTCAGCTGTTCTTAACCTTCTCTGTGTCATGGACCCCTTCTCAGAAAAATGCTTTTAAACACATAAAAATAAAACACAAAGGATTACAAAGGAAACAAATAGTATTGAAATACAGGTACCAAAATATTTTTTTAAATCTTCAGGGAGCTGAGCTAATCCAGTCTCTTTAATTTGTTGACTTTCCTAAGGTCAATTAGCTAGTAAATAGTAGAAATGGAACTTTAAGCCAAGTTTTCTCTACTTATTACTGCTTTTTTTTTTTTTTTTTAAATTTAGAGGCAATTAGGGTTAAGTGACTAGTCTGGAGTCAAACAGCTAGTAAATATCTGAGGTCAAAATTGAACTCATATCCTCCTGATTAGTGCTCTATCCATGTACATCTACCTGCCTCTAGTGTTTCTTTTCTTTTTCTTTTTTTCTTTTTGAAATACTATATTAGGCTTCTCTAAAACTAAGCTATAATAGCAACCTAAATGATAAATGATAAATCTTTTCACAAGTCACCTGCCTCCTTTCCTCCTTGTTTTTGCTTATAATATTCACTATGACTGGACTTTCCTCTGTTTCCTGAAATGGTACCAATGTCTTTTAAATTCAATGAATCCTCAGATGTCTGGCCATGTAGATTCTGATTTTAGTGAAATCCTAAAAGCCTTAAAGATGGCAAAACCCCTTTTCCTCAGCCCTCTTTCCCAGATATGCCATAAGAGGTTCAAACTCCAACTCCATGTTTAAAGTCCTAGCTCTTTCTCTTGGAGATGTCCCTTCTCTTAAAACCGAGATGTCCCTTCTCTTAAAACCAATCCCGTTCCATTTTTTCTGTTCATTTTCAGACAATGTGTACATCCCCACACCGCACACTTTACTATCAATCTGCACAAAACTCACCTTCCTGCTGTATCCAGAAAACTATTTAATACTAGGCTTTTCCTCATCCTTTATACACCCTCTCTCCTTCTGTCCTGTTTCTCAAACTTAAAAGGATTAAAGTTAAATTGGCAAATTTGAGAAGTACAGTGTTTCAGACTGAGCTTGAGCTGATAAAATTTTCTGAGCTTAACATTTCACAAATCTTTTTTTCTGGTAAACTTCAGTGACAGTATATATAACTTGTTGATAAAGTTTTTTTTTTTTTTTAACTTTTAAAACTAGTTGGTTTGGTACTGTTTGATTGGAGGACCTATAGAATGGATACATAAGCAATTTGATTGGAGGGAAGATAAAACCTAAGTGCAGACAATTTGTGATTTAAAAAAAATAAAGAAATTAAGCCATTGCCTTTATTTGTTAATAAAATGGAAGTTCATGGTTTGTTTTGTTGTTTGGCACGATAATATTTGGCACAATGATATTCTGTTTCATTTATATACACTACCAAACTCTTGACAGAGAGGGAATGGACTCAAGAATGAAACACATTTTTTAAACTTTTAATTTTATTTTCAGTTTTGAATTGTCTTCCTCCTCTTTCCCTACCTCTTGAGAAAGCAAGAAAAACAAAAATCCATTATAAATATGAATAGTCAAGCAAAACATATCTCTGCATTAGCTAAGTCCAATTAAAAATATTCTTCAATCTGCACTCTGAGTCTATCAGTTCTATATCTGAAGGTATATAGCATATTTTATCAGGAGTTCTCTGGAATGGACACACATTTTTGAATATTTTATTACAAGCATTTTGTTTTTCTTTATTTTTTCCTGTGTTCAGAGGAAGTGTGAATGACAGAAAAATACTTATCAACTTAAAAAATAATTTTTGAAAAAGGAACTACTCAACTTACAATAAAATCTAGATTTGGGGATCCCCCCACATGCAAATAAACAAAACTACAGGTTTTTTTTTACCTTTGCCTAAATTTCAGGCTGCCCAAAAACGTGATAAAGGGCATTCCTCAAGAAATTTCAAAAGAAACTGGAATAGTATGTGTCCAAGAAATTGTTCCCAAATTAGGACAAAAAATTACTGATTTCCTGCTACTTTCCAGGTATGTGCTGCAAGTGGAGACAAGAAACTGACCATGATAGAGCCTGCACATAGTATTGTGAGGATGTAGCAACACACTCCAACCTCAAGTGCTTGTTAATGATTTGTATATGTACTTATTGTCTAGGATGTTACAAGTGTGAAATTTCAGGCTTTCCAGCACAGTTATAGATGTATAACATTGGTATCCCTGCATTAAGTGAGACTATGAATAAGAATATTGACTTTGCTTGTACGCAAGTCTTGTTAACTCCTTCCACAGGGTGAGATTGCCACAGAGAATGCTACAGAATGCTTAGTGCAGAGGAATTTGCAAAGAAAATGACAGTATCTAAAATACTGACAGCAATCAGAAGCACCGCCCATTCTCATTCCACCTAAGGTTTAGTAGATTCCTGTGACTCCAAGGAGTGCAGAGAGTTGCTTAGGTGTGGAGGAGTAGTTTATTTAAGTATCTGTACACACCTTCTTTGGCACTCACAGGCTGCAACCCAGCAATGGACAAACTTGTCTCTCTGGAATAGATTGTATATTCTGGGTGGGGTAGAGTCCATGGCTGAAGGAATATTTGCTCATCAGTAATGACTGAAATAGTGCAGTCTGAACATTTACACTAGTGGTGTTCTACTAATTGATAATAAACAAGATGGATGAATAGGGAAGGAACATTCATGGGTCTGGTCTCTAAATTAAGTAAGCCACTAGAGACTCAGCCTCAGAATCAAGACTAGAGTTAGGAGTTATTTACTCAAACTATCAGTACCAAAGGATGTCCTCTCCTCACCAACTGTGACAATATAACCATCTATATGTTGGTTGGATTCAAGAAACCCTGTCAGCAATCAGAGAAATCCCCTTCAACTCTGCAAAAATTGGAAAGAAGATCCATCTTTGGAGTCATTAAATTTTGTAGCATTCATTTTTGACTGTTTTGTTCTTGTAATCATTGTATATATTATTTTCCTGAATATGTTTACTTCACTTTGCATCAATTCATATATATTTTTCATGTTTATTTGTATTCATTTTATCAGTTTTTTTCTTAAAACACAGCAATTTTTTTATTACATCAATATATCACAATTTGTTTAGCCCAGTAGTCCTCAAACTTTTTAAATAGGGGCCAGTTCACTGTCCCTCAGACTTTTGGAGGGTTGGACTATAGTAAAAACAAAAGCTCACACTCTATCTCCGCCCTCAGCCCATTTGCCATAACTCCGCAGGCCACATAAACGTCCTCAGTGGGCTGCATTTGGCCCACGGGCTGTAGTTTGAGAACTCCTGGTTTAGCCATTTATCATTGAGGGGCACCCACTTTGCTTTCTGTTCTTTACTATCACAAAAAGTGCTATTACTGATATTTTGTTATATATAGGGTCTTTCTTTTTGTCACTGATCACTTTAGGGCATATTTGACATGAAATCTCTGGGTCAAAAGAGGAGTCTGGGTATTTTAATCACTTTCTTTGCATAATTCCAAATTGTGCTACAGTACAGTGGGACCAATTCACAGATTCACCAGCAATGTATTATTGTGTAATCTTTCCATAAGTTTTCCAAGATGGATTCCTTTTGTCGTTTTTGATAATTTTCTGAGTGTGAGGTGAAACTGTAATTATTCTGATTCACATTTCTCTTATTAGTGGTTCAGAGCATTCTTTCATAGGGTACTAATAGTTTGCAATTCTTATTTTGAGAGCTGTTTGTTCATATCCTTTGACCACTCACCTATAGGGGAATAACTTTTGGTCTTACATAATAATCTCATTATTTGCTTTTATTTTGTGGTGTATATAAAATTTGGATTTTAGGGGCTTGGCTTACAGAAATATTTGATATAATGGTCTTTTTTCAATTGAATCAATCCTCCTTAACTTAGTTACCTTACTTTTGTGGAGGCAAAACCATTTCCATTTCATGTGTAATTAGCAGCTCTCATGATAGAGAGAAAAGCAGACTGACCGAGAACTTGCTTCTGCCTCCCTTCTTCCTTCAGGGAAAGGGTAGAAAGGATCCTTCTAGATCATGCCTCATTCCTCTTGGACTGGTTGGAGGTATAACTTGCCCCTTTTTAAAAAATTATTAATTTTCAACATTTACTTTTATAAGATTTTGCTTTTCATATTCTCTCTTTCCCTCCCTCCTCTCTCTTTTTCCCCAAGATGGCAGTCAGATATGGGTACCATCATATTAAATATATTTCTACATTACTCATGTTGTTAAAGAAGAATCAGAACACAAAGGAAAAACCATGAGAAAGAAAAAAACAAAACAAAAGTGATCTTCAGACTCCACTGATCTTATTCTGGATGTGGACAGTGCTTTCCATCATAAGTCTTTTAGAATTGTCTTAGATCTTTGCTCAGAAAAGCAGCCTCAAAGCTGATAGACAACAATGTTGCTGTTGCTGTGTACAATGTAGCCTAGTTCTGTTTACTTCATTCAGCATCAGTTCATGTAAGTCTTCCCAGGTTTTTCTGAAATCTGCCTGCTCATCATTTCTGTAATGGTATTCCATTAGAGCTATATACCACAATTTGTTCAGTCATTCCTCAATTGATGGGCATTCCCTTAATTTCCAATTCTTTGCTATCATAAAGAGAGCTGCTCTAAATATTTTTGTACATGCAGATCCTTTTCCTTTTTTATGATTTCTTTGAAATACAGACCTAGTAGTCTGTTTTTCAGGATCAAAAGATATGAACACTTTTATTGCCCTATAACCCTGGAACTTTCCCTTCTTATAACTGAATTCTCTTATCCCCTCAGAGGGAAGTGTTGAGACTTTTTGCTTAAAAGGTCCAAGGCTGCGTTCTCCTTCTGTGTCCTTACCTCCTTGGGCTTGGGGATTTAGCCACATCCATAAAATACAGCAATAGAATCAATGGTCTAGGGGCAAAAAAAGAGATCCAGATTCTGTTTATAGTTCTGCTTATGGTAAATATATATAATTATTAATAAAATCAACTAACTTTTCATGCCCCCAGGCAACTTCTGACTTTCTAGATAGAAAGTAATCTCTTAGACATTTGAATTCCATGAATCCAAATAGTTCACAAATTCCTCCTCAGTATTAATTGGATTTGACCAAAGTACAAATAGGAAATGCATATTTCTAGATCAACCACAGATGTTGTATATGGAGAGAAACAAAATTAGAGTAACATTTTATAACATTACAGGGAAGCCAATTGTAAACAGAAATCTGATAGTGAACAAGCATGTGGAGGAGGAAAGGAATTGGAGATGAAAAGGCTTCCTTAAGTCCTTACTATGGGACAGATACTTTCCAACAACCATAGTTAGTGTTCCTTGTTATAAAGCTGGAAGGAAAGGCAGACTGCCTTCAATCTCTTGAATACACAGTCTTGATTGCTATAGCAATCTCACGGCTCTCCTGCTATCCTGCCAATCCTCTGTTCTGAACTCATTTCTTTCATTTTTGTATTCTCTCTCCCAACCTGTTCAAACTTCCCCTAGGGTTGCATAATCCTTTCCAGTCTAGTCCAGATTGCCGTATGTCTTTTCTGGGCCAAGAGGAAACTGACTGCTCTTCAAAACACAAGGGATTTCAAATCCCAGGGGTCTATGATGCCAGTCTTTGGAGATTTGTTCTGTCTTTGGATCTGTCTTCAAACGGCACTACACATGTAATTAAATTTATCTATTTTATCATTTGTAATCACTTCTTTCCTTTGTTTATTTAACAAGTTGTGAAATGGATTTAATTCTGGTTTTCTTCCAGTTTATTTTTATGTTTTAAGAAGTATATTCATAAGGCTATTCAGGGCTCTGTAGTACTACAAAGAATAGATTTGCTGATATGAGAGTATAACTTTAGACAGGTTTTGGTAGCTGTCACTTCAGCTTTTTTATATGTTAGATGAGATTCAAAGGGATATAATGACTAAAGATGTTTCTGTCCATATCCATTTGAGTGGTTTAAATTTATACCCAATTCTGTTTTCCTAAAAGCAGCAGAGTGATAAATCTGGATATGGATTAGTTTCAAGGGATGTTTTCAAAATGGTACAAAGATTCATCAGGATAACCTCTTGAGGTTGACAGTAATGATCATTATGCAAAACACTAGAAGCACATGTAGAAAGTTAAATTCATCTTTTATAGTCAAATAATTAGTATCAAAAGACAGTCTCTTTTTGGTTTTAACTGACTTGGAAGGATATTTTCACCAATTTAAGATGGCATTGTCACCACTGATCGGAAAGCCAGGACTCTGAATGATTTTAGCACAGACTGAGAGAATGACTATGTCCCCAAGCTTCTAGTACCCTTCCAGTTCCTTTCACATATGTTCATTTGTATGTCTATGTATAGATCTAATTTTTGTTGTTGTTTTTCAGTTGTGTCCAACTCTTTGTGACCCTATGGAAGATACTAGAATGGTTTGCTATTTCCTTGTCCACTTCATTTTACAGATGACTGAGACATACAGGGTTATATGACTTGCCTAGGGTTACACAGTTCGTAATTGTCACTCAGGAAAATGAATCTTTCCAAATCCAAGTATGGCACTCTATTCACTGTACCACCTAGCTGCCTAGTTTTTTCTTTTTTTGGCAGATGACCAAATAGCACTCTAACTGATATTCCCCTGGTGGAATGTGTGAATGAGAATAATTTGTTCCAGTGGCCATGAAGGTGACTAAAAGGCATTGTGGAGTGCTTAGAATTTGGTCAGACATCAAAGGTGCCAAGGTTATTCATTGTATCCCAGGTCATTGCAAGCTATCTTGACTTTTATGGACTTTTATGACTGGAAAGAGTGAAGCTGATGACTGCCTCATTTAAATCCAGTTCACATATGAGCTAAGACATTACCTTATGATATTGGTTTTTATAAAAAACCTTCAGCAATAGCACAAGAGTACTCTCCACAGCAGCCATCCAGTAGTTGATATGTACTTTAACTGTAAAGGGATTTCTTTTTTTTTTTTTTTCTCAAATGTATAATCATATTCATTTACTTATTGTTTAATTATTAAGCATCTACTATGTTCTAGGAACAGTGCTAGACTCTGGAGATATAAAACAAAAATATCTCTGACACCAAAGATTTTATATTCTGCTAGAAGGAAATATGTAAACAGATAAGTAAATACAATGAATCTTCAAAGTAAATGCAAAATAATTATGCGTGAGGAGATTTAACAAGGTAGAAGTGAAGAGGAAGGATACTTCAGTCATGATAGACCATGCAAAGTCATGAAGTCCCAAGATACATTATCAAGTACAGGGAATAGCAAATAGGTTGGAGGATTTAAATGCTTTGCCCATAGTCACACAGCCAGTAATTATATAAAGTAGTATTCAAACTCCAAGTACTCCGGATTGCAGATTGTAAAGGAATTTATTTAATACTTCTGCCAGGGTAGAGAAGTGACTACAGAGTCTTATTTTCTCAGTGGTTTTCTTGGAGTTGGTAGGGATTCTTAAACTTTTTGTGTGGTGTTATGGGCTTCTTTGACAACCTGATAAAGCCTATGGACCTCTTAGAATAATTTTTTTAAGTGCATAAAATAAAATACATAGCATTAATAAAAAGCTAATTGTTTTGAAAAACACTTATTAAAATATATTTTTAAAATTCATACATTAAAAGGTAAGGAAACTATAATATAGTAAATGGTTTGAGAGTTGCCTTTGAATTCCATGACTGCTTTTACCATGGTTGCCTTGTCTATTATTATAAGAAGAATTCTGTAACTAAGACTCCTGTGAAGAGTTTTTATAATGAGACTGTTGTCTAATGCAGAATCTTAATAGCCAAGGTTTTTAAATAGAAAAAGTTGCTGTGGAAAGATCCTATCAATTCTTTACAAAATTTGACCCTTGAGATACCTTTCTTCGAGGAAGGGATGTATGTCACTCTACTAATATTCATAATTACAATAAATAACATTTATATAGTGCTTACTATGTGCCAGATGCTTTGTAAATATTATTATTTATAAACATGAACTCATTTGATAACCATAACAACCTTGTGAGGTGAATGTTTTTTAATTATTCCCATTTAACAGATGAGGAAGCTGAGGCAAATAGAAATAAAATTATATAAGTCACATAGCTAGTAAATACCTGAGTCTGGATTTGAATTCATACTTTCCCAACTACTGCCCTCTGTTCTATCCAGTGAATTACCTCACTGCCATCCATCTGCACTATATTGCAGGAGAAGATAAGATTATTTAAGGTTTTAAAAATTGTATCTGCTTATTAAATAGATCAAGTACTTCTTCCTTCTTGGTCATTTGAACTTGACTGTGACAATTTGAAAGACCTCTGGACTTCCTACGTAGAGTTAGTGAAAGTAAGAGATGTATTCACTAATGAATTTTATCTTTCTTGTCCTGCTATCCAAGATGAATGATTTGCTGCTGATAGCATTTGCAGAACCCATCTGAAGAGACACTAGTTAAGAATCCCCTAATTATGACAGACAACAAGCCATAAACGTTAAGGTGGATCTGGTACACTGTGGATTTGAATATTACTCTGGACCTGGAAACGGGAAGATCAAAGTTCAAAACTGTGTTCAGACATCCTGGACAAGTCGCTTAATTTTTATGTGCTTCAGTTTCTTCAGTTGTAAAATGGAGATGATAATAATAGCATCTACCTCCCAGGATTATCATGAGGATCAAATGAAATCATATTTGTAAAACACTTTGCAAATTTAAAAGTGACATAGTAATGCTAACTATCATCATCACCATCGTCGTCATCATCATCATTATCATCATTATTATTATTATTACATGTGAAATTTGACATTTTCAGCAGAATCCAAAGATCCCTTTGGCAATTATATATATATCAGAAACAGACTTCTGATTTTTCCTGTTGATATAAGGATACCCAGCATCCTTAGAATGTAATTTTTTTGAGCCAGAACATGTTTTTGTTTTTTTCCTTATAAGCCCATTTAGTACTTACAGTGTCTAGTCCATAGTGAACACTTAAAAAGTTTTTGTTGTTTGATTAGGACTGTACACAAAAGACTACTATAGCAAAGAAAGCTTAAAGCTCATCTTTGAATCCCACTGAATGAATCATGCCAGAAGAATATTGCAAAATTATTTCACAATTCATATCAAGGTAAATTTGGTCAGTAAACCAACCTCCCCAAAACAACTATCATGAGGATGCCTTCATAATTTTTCAAGAATGTCTTTTCATCAGCTTATAAGGTCTCCAACTATTATTTTCCTTCATGATGCCATGGCTATGAATTATTGGAAATATAGTGAGTATTAATATATGGTATAGAGGACTTAGATATATTCTCTCTTTAGTGACTAGAGTACTGGATCTGAAAGCAGGTAGATTTGAGTTCAGATCTTGCTGTAAACATTTAATAGTTGTATGATTGTGGATAAGTCAACTATATCTGCCTTGGTTTTCTCAACTATGATATGGGGGTGATAATAGCACTTACCTCCTGGGATTGTTGTGAGGATAAAATGAGATAATATTTGTAAAATGTTTAGCACAATGTCTGGCACTTGGCTGATGCTTAATAAATACTTGTTTCTATCCTTGCTTGTTCATTTTAGCAGAGTTGTCTTTAATGTGACACTGATTCATTGATTTTCACTAGCCGAGAGAAGGAATGGAATCTCCCCCTTTAGGGATTATCTGGGTAAAGTGACCAGTGAATTGCCATCAGAGGAACCAATCCTGTAGTTCATCTTCAGAGCAAAAACTCGCAGGCTTATAAGATATCAATTCTTAAGAGTATCAAGATCATTTTTGAGAAAAAGAGAGGGAAAAAAGGAAGGGAAGAAGAAAGAAGAAGAAAGAAAAAAAGGAAAACAAAGAAAGGAAGGAAAAAAGAAAGAAGAATAAGAAAAGAAAGGAGACAGTATAAAAAGAAAGAAGAAAAAAGGAAAGGAAAAGAAAGGAAGGGAAATAAAGAAAAGAAGGAAGAAAGGAAAGAAAGAAAAAAGAAAGAATGGAAAGAAGGAAGAAAGGAAGAAAAAAGAAAGAAAGGAAAGAAGAAAAGAAAAAAAATAAAAGGAAGGGAGAAAGAAAAGAAAGGGAAGAATAAAGAAAGGGAAACAAAGAAAAGAAGGAAGAAAGGAAGGAAAGAAGAAAAACAGAAAGAATGAAAGGAAAGAAGAAAAAGAAAAAAAGAATTTATTAAGTGCTTATCACTTGCCAAGCTCTGTGCTAAATATTGGGGATGCAAATGCAAAGGCAGGAACTGTTTTGCCTTTCTTATTTGTATGCTAGTGATATGTGTGGGTGTATATGTGTGTGTGTATATGTGTGTGTGTGTGTGTATGTGTGTGTGTGTGTGTGGGTCTGTACAGGTGTTTTGTGCTAGGTGTCTTGCAGAAGGGCAAGATTATATACACATAAAATATATATGTACTCATGTGTTTTTATACACACACACACATACACACACACACACACACACACACACACACACACACACACACTTTTTTCTCTCCCCTTCCTTTTAAAAGTCCTTTTGATTCAATTTGCAAGCTACTTAGCAAATAAAATGTTACCAGCCTCTGTTAGATATATTCTATCTATGGCCAAGAATCTGTCAACTCTCTATTATAAACTATAACCCCAAAATTCAAATCCTGCTTTCATATACTACCTTCTTAGACTATTGATCACTTCTCCAATTAATTTTTACCTTCTATATTCTTTGCTTTTTATGAGCAAAAGGAGAAAAACATCACCTGTGCCCTTTTTGTCTTCAGTTTCTTATTCAAAATTTCATAATTGTTGTAAATCTTTTTTTTTTTTTTTTGCTTTTAGATACATGTTATTTGTGACTTGTGAGTTGCCCGAAGCAGATGGTTATCAAATGTTATCAAATGTTCTGGAGTTTGTCTTTAATGTCTAACATATATATATATATATATATATATATATATATATATATATATTCCAGTAAGAAGATACACCTCTCTATCAAGTAGGGATAGCTGCCTCAGTCCCCTGAGCAAGTAATTAGATACCTCTATAGGGGTATTTAGTCATATTCTTTCTCTATGCTTTATTGGATGATCTGTCATTTGTTAACTTTTATGATTCTGTATCATTAGTGGGAGGACAAGTACCTTTTTCATCCAGCTCTCCCCTCCTCAGGCAGGACCACAGTTGTGGCACTATTTTCCTTATCCTTTTCTGTGGAGTATTTTTATTCACACTGACAGGGGTCAAATCTGTCTATTTCATAACCTTTCTTGTATCCCATTGTTTCTTTTAGGAGTCCTTCATTCTCCCTAACAACCTGGAGTATGGAGAGGCATTCTTCTAGCCCCATTACTGTCTCCTCTGGGAGAGAGATTAGCCTACACTTGGAACACAGACAATAGTCACTGGGCTGTTGAAATACAAATGCTTACTACTTGATGCCAGTTCCTCTACAATTTCCTCTACTATCCATAATGGTTGAGATTTTCCACCTTGTTACTTAAAACACTTCACATCTAAGCTCCTGGCTAAAACTTTTGTTTTTATTGTTTAAAAAAATTAAAACTTTTTTTCCAACTAATTTGTTCCATTCACCAGTATACTTCATCAATTTACTTAACTCTGTTGCTTCTGCTTAACTCTTATGTCTTACCTGCTAGACCTTATCTTGCCAATTATTTCTTCTTATTCTTCTGGATGTACCTCTATGAGTTCTATTCCCTTATCTTCTTTTATCTTCCTTAATCCTCCTTAGTCCTTTTATATTATTCTTAATATAGTTAATAAATGTATTAAATATAATGTATTTATATTATCTTTACTTCTTTTACAATGTGAAAGTAGAATCTGTACCCATATCTGGGCTTAGAGACTGCTTTGCTTCAACTTCTCAAGAATTTTGGCCAAATTTCTCTTCCTCAAACTCAGCTTCTGAGCAGCATCACTGATACACCCCTCTCCAAGTCATCCTATGTGATTTTTTTCACTTTGTTATTCAGCTAAAATCTTTATTCTCTTCTCCCACAAACTTCTCTCATGGAATCTTTAGAAGTAGAATATAAAAATTACAATTTATCCAAAGTGAGACAGTGGCTAGAGTGCCGGACTTGGAACTTTCTCTCTTTTTTGTATCCCCAAAGCTTATCACAGTGCTTGACAGATAGTAGGTACTTATTAAATGTTTTTTGATTGATTGAAGTTAGAACGAGCTAAGTTTAAATCTATCAAATCCTTGGGCAAGACAATCCCTCTCTGCCACAGTTTCCTTATGTGTAAAATGAAGATAATAATAGTGCCTAGCTCTCAAGGTTATTATGAGTATAAAGAGAGCTATAAAGTTATAAAGCATTTTTCAAATCTTAAAATGGTAATTATTATTATCATTGTCATCCCCTCTTCCTTTTCCTTCTCATAATTTATCCTGGAAAATAATCTAATTGAGAATCATTATTTTGTGAAAATATTATTTGAAAGCAGTTATTGCACCATGTAAAGTACTATCTTGGGTTCTTGAGAACATTGGTGTTACAGCTGCTGGCAACTGCTGTCCAGAGAGATATGTTGCTAATTTATAAACATCCAGTTTTAAGACAGGCCTTTTCATTTTTATATAAATATAAAGGGGGCAACTAGGTGGCACAGTGGATAGAGCACCGTCCCCAAAGTCAGAAGGACCTGAGTTCAAATCCAGCCTCAGACATTTAACACTTCCTAGCTGTGTGACCCTGGGCAAGTCACTTAATCCTAATCCCCTCAACAACAACAACAACAACAACAAAAAAAAAAAAAAAACAAAAAACAAAAGCTGGTACAAAACATAATGATTGTGGTCAATCTAATGAATTGGAGATCTCTAACAATGATGAGCCATGGTAAGCGTTCATCATTAGTACATCTAAAACATATTATGCCAGGGCAAAGGGATCTATTATATCATTACTTGCAAATTAACACTATGATTCTTTCTTTCCTTCCTTCCTTCCTTCCCCTTTCCTTCCTTCCTTCCTTCCTTCTTCCTTCCTTCCTTCCTTCCTTCCTTCCTTCCTTCCTTCCTTCCTTCCTTCCTTCCTTCCTTCCTTCCTTCCTTCCTTCCTTCCTTCCTTCCTTCCTTCCTTCCTTCCTTCCTTCCTTCCTTCCTTCCTTCCTTCCTTCCTTCCTTCCTTCCTTCCTTTCTTTTCTTCCTTTCTTTTCTTCCTTTCTTTTCTTTCTTTCTTCTCTCTTCTCTCTCTTCCTTTTTCTTCCTTCCCTGTACCCATGGTGATGACTTAACTAGAGGCTAACATGAAAGATGTCATATGCTTTTCAGACTTTGATAGTTTTGGAACGATACCCACAATGTCTCCACTTAGCTGATCTATGTCTGCAATAATAAAATTACTTCTACCTAAGGGGTACCCATTCTTATCCAGGACTCCACTTCATTTTCCAAACATTTCAAGACATCTTTTTCCTTCCTCCAACTTTTTTTCCTATGTGTTACCTTCCTCCTAATTGAATGTAAGTTCCCTATGGACAAGAACTGTCTTGATTGACTTTTTCTTTCTTTTCCTTTTCCGCCTCTTTCTTCTCCTTTTCACCTCTTTCCTCCTTTTCTCTTCCCTTCTATTTTCTCAGTGTAGGGGCTCCTAGTGGGGGAGCTTCCTCCACTGATCCAAATCAATAATTCATCTATAACTTCATTGTCTTATGTAGCTTCTTGTGTTGAGAGGTAAAGAGACTTGCCCATAGTATCTGAGCTAAGTATCTGAGGACTTTTTGATTCTAAGGCTGGGTCTCTCTATTATCCCCCTGGAATATTTTTAAAATTTAATTTTTGTTTAAGCTTTCATTCTGGTACTAAGGCTCTACTTACTAAACCCAGTGGGACAGGCATATCAATCAGGTTTTTCTGATTCTATGGTCCAGTGATCTAAGCACTGTGAAGTCACAACAATTCTGGATGAACAAAAAAGGATAGGGTGGTTGGGATAGATTGAAATTGAAATGGGATCACAGATTTAGAATTATCAGCTAGCTCAACTTTCTCATTTTGTTGATGGGGAAATTGAAGCTTGTGGAAGTGAAAAATAAGATTTTAAAGGAGAGGCTAGGAGGTGATGGATTTCATTTTGGCCCCAAAAGCAACCTCCATCTAGATGATGGAGCCCAGCAGGCCAGTAGGCAGTGGAGTAAAAGGGAGCCATGATAATTTAGGACTTTTGCCCTCAGAAGAGGCAGGTTTCCTCCCTTCTTCCCCACTTCCCTTCCCTCCTCTTTTCAATCATGACCAATACCATTTCCTTTCCTGGCAGCAGCAGATGATGAAAAGGGGGGCAGATATCTGTGTGATCCTCTGTAAGAAGAATGTTGGGTTGAGTGAATCCAGAGAAACAAAGGGTTGAAAGTCTGGGCAGCTATTCGGAGAGGTTTTAAAATGACTTTAGCATCATTGGATGGATTCCATAGAGGAGGGAGATGTGAGCAGGAGGCTTCCATCCCCCAGGGGAGTGAACTGTTCTTTGTGAAGGAGCCACCAAAGGTCTAGGGAGAGACTAATGGAGACCGATGTCCCTGTGCTACTTTTTACTGCTGGTGTTTTCATCTTCCGCAGAGATATAGTTGTGGTATCTCTGGGGCACAGCTGGGAAGCACTTTAATAGGCATTTGGCAGATCATCTCTCTTATCCTGTGTTGGCAGTTGAAGAGGGGAGGGAGGAAGAGAGGGATTTGAAGAATGGCTCTTTAACAAGGACAAGAGCTACTCAGAGGATGCCGGCCATAAGATTTCTAAGGCAAAGAAATGCTCATGACCTTTGGGTTCTATTTCCTATTGGGGCCAACTGTGTGTGGCTGAGAGTGGAGCTTGAGCTCCAGCTGTGCCATTTGGGAATAATTCAGGCAAGACAGCAAAGGATGTAAGAAACCAAACTTTATTTTAAAGTTCAGGTATATTTTAGGAAGGCTGGAGAGAGATGAAGTTGAATTCTTGGGGCAGAAGGTGATTTTCTTTCTTATTTTAATACTGAAAACACTGTTTACAATAGCACATCATATAATCAATCAGCAATAAGATAAGATTATTTATTTTCTGCTAATCTCTCTATGGTAGGCTTTGACCAGGTTCTGCTATGACTGCTAGCTCTAAAATCATAATTAGTATGTACCCAAGGGCTTTAGCACAGGAGAAATTTAATCAGGAAAACAAAGCTGTAAAAATGAAGTGGGAAGTGTAAGACACAGCACCACGCTCGCTTTAATGCCTATGTTTTTGACAATTGCTCAGTTGGCTCAGGACTTATGTGACAAATGAAATTTGAGGGGAATTAAAAGGAGTATGGGGCAGCTAGGTGGGAAGAGTACCAAGCCTTGAGCCAAGAAAACCTAAGTACAAATTTGACCCTTGATACATATTGGCTTTGTGACCCTGGGCAAGTCCCTTAACCCTGTTTGCCTCATCTGTAAAATAAGCTGTAAAAAGAAATGGCAAACCACTCCAGTATCTTTGCTAGAAAACCCCAGAAGGGGACATGAAGAGTTGTACCTGACTGAAAAATGACTAAACAAAAACAAAAGAAATAGAAGAAAGAGCTGGTGCTCACTTACAGATGTTATTGGAATCTTGTAATGTGATTTCATGAAAAAGAGAAGATGCATACAACTTCCAGTTTCATGACTCTTTAAACACCAAGATAACTAAATCATCTGGAGCAGGAGTGGGAACTTTTTTTGTGCCATAGGCCATTTGGATATATATAAATATAAATCATTCATGGGCCACACAAAATTATCAACTTAGCGAACTCAAACAGTGGGAGGCTGTTGTACCTAGCTTTCAGCTCATCATCACCTGTGATTATCTTAGCAAATGATTTTGCTGTTCTACAGCAAAAAACTAAAAGAAATGATGAGAGACAGTTGCCTCAACTCATTTTTGTCAAATTTGACAAACATGGGACCTCTCAGGCCTGATTCATTGTTCAATCTAAAAAACAACAGCCTTAGGAAAAGGAATTAAGTAGCAGATATTGAGTAAAAAGTAACCACACCAAAACATCCTAAATGATACAAATGTTATAATCCTATTGATTTGAAATACTTAAAACTCCCATGTCATCCTCCCCATCCCCAGTTCATTCCGTGTTTCAAGTGTAGCCAGTGTGATAAACCCTCTAGGTTTGTGCTTTGGATAAATTTCAGTTTACTGATAGCTCAGTACCTCATGACAGTAACTCAGTCTGTACTTCTTTCTGAACTTTTCCTTACTCAATCTCTGAGTAGGTGGGAAAGTAACTGGGATAGGTATGGGGCTGAAACTGTGAAGAGCTAACTAGTGAAGAAAGAGCTTCTAAGTCCAAAGGAGTCAGAACTGGAAACATAGTTGAGTTTAATTTTCTCTGAATAGAGTAAAAGATGATATTAGCATGAAATTAGGTCAGAAAAGGAACTAAAAATTAAAGAAAACAAAATGAATTTTTTAAAAAAAGCACGATAGAGAACATATTTAAATAGGGAGAGGCTCTGGAAGGGATAATAAATATTTGGAACATGAAAAACACTAAAATGAAAGCAAAGTTGGATAAGTGGCAACAATTTTAAAAGAATATATGCATTCCATAAAAGTCAAAGTGACTTACTTTGAAGATAGGCTAGCAGATGTAACTTAAAGATCATCAGCCTCTAAGATTATGATAAATTAAGAATCGTGAATATCATGTGGTAGAAAATAATACAAGAAAATTGCTCAGAACTACTGGACACAGACAATACTTGATGATATGAATTTGCAAAAATGAATACTATATAGGGGAAGACACAAGCTTAATAACAATCATTACCCTAAGTTTGAATGATTTATACAGCCCAAGAAAAAGAATGATAGAAAGGTTAAGAAAACTAAACCCAACACTTTGCTACAGTTAAGAACCACATCTAAAAATAAACTACTTACAGAGTGAAAATGGGAAGCTGTGACAAAGTGAGCTATGTAAGTATTGAAGAGGAATGGAGCATACACAGGCTATAGTAGTTATAACAAGAGGTCTCTTCCCATGCTTGTGATTTTTGTTTGTGACTCATCACACAATAGTTAGAACATTTCCCTGTCACATTTTTATCCATAATTGTTGTTGCTAAGTAGTTTTCAGTCCTGTCCAACTCTTCCTGATCTCATTTGGGGTTTTCTTGGCACAGATACTGGAATGGTTTGGCATTTCCTTCTCTGGCTCATTTTACAATTGAGGAAACTGAGACAAACAGGATCACAGAGCTAGTAAGGGTCTTAGGCTGAATTTGAACTCAGGAAGATGAATTTTCCTGACTCCAGGTCTAGTACTCTAATTGCAGCTACACTAAGCATGTTGCTAATGAGACACCTGAAGAGGATGCTATTAACTCACAGTCATATACTTTGAATTGGTTTGCTAGTAGAAGAAATCGATATATTCACACACTCATGTCTTCTTGCTTTTATGTGCATGCATTGGCAGGATTACTAGTTGAGGGTCAAAGCTGTCATTTTTAGTCATTAAACTGAGAACAAAAGCTAACCAAAGTGCACAAATGTCAGATTTGTAGTAGGAAATGAGTCTATATCAAAAGGATCAAAGAGTGACAAGAACTGAGACTTCACCCCGGCTAAGTGTCCTCATTTTGTAGATGAGGAACCAGATGCAGAAGTGATTCTGTGATTTACTTATAATCACAGAATCGGTCAACAAACATTTATTTAGCATCGACTATGTGCTAGTCACTGTGTTGTATACAGTGTACACAGGTAGTAAGTTGCTGAGCTTAGTTTTGAATGCAAGATTTCGTAATTCCAAATCAGTTATTATGTTGCTATTTACCTGATACCTCACAATGATGTTTAATGGTACCATATTGAATTTTTAGTTCCCTCACCTCCTTCTGGAGGCCTTTTCCAATTCCTTCAGTTTAATGTTCCACTAGGGGAAAAGGGAAAAGGAAGGGAATAAACATTTGTTAAGTGCCTACAATATGCCATACACATAAATGGGGACTCAGTGGGTAGAGCTCTGGGTCTAAGTTAGGAAGACCCAAGTTCAAACCCAGCCTCAGGCACTTGCTAGCTGTTTGGTCATGGACAAGTTACTTAGTCCCTGTTTGCCTTAATCTATTAGAATAGGAAATGGCGAACCACTCTAGAATTTTTCCCAAGAAAACCTTATGGACTGTATTGTTGTTCTGTGGTCCACAGGGTCACAGAGAGTCAAGCACAACTGAACAATATGTGCTAGCCACTGTTCTAAGCATTTTCCAAATATTATTTCATTTTATTCTCACAACAGCCCTGGAAGAAAGGTGCTAATATTATTCTCATTTTATAGTTGAGGAAATTAATGTAAACAGAAATTGAGTGATTTACTTAGGGTGACATAACTTTAAAGTATCTGGGGCTGGATTCCAGACCCCAACCTCTATCTACTGACTACCTAGCTGTGCCCTCCCCACTTCCCAATTACTTTGTTTATATTTTAATTTACTTATCTGAGCACTCTTTGTCCTAGGTGTATAGCATAGTGCCTGGCACATTTTGTGGTTGACTTATTTCAATCATGTCCAATTCTTTGTGACCCCATTTGAGGTTTTCTTGGCAAAGATACCGGAGTACTTTTCTGTTTCCTTATTTAGCTCATTTTCCAAATAAGGAAAAACTAAGGCAAACAGGATTAAGTGACATGTCCAGCGTTTTATAGCTAGTAATTTTCTGGGACCAAATTTGAACTCAGATCCTTCTGAGAGGATCCTGTCTAATCCACTGTGCCACATGGCACATAGTAGGTGCTTAATAAATATCTCTTGAATTGAATTGACTAACTTCCCAAGTTAGTGATCAGGTAAGGAAAAATATTACAGCAGTTTTGACAATGCATGGGAACCTTGCTTCAGAAAGAAGGTGAGCAGATTATGTGGGAATCTCTCCCTTTATCTGCCTTTCTTCCTTGATCCTATCTTTTGTTCTGGCTTATACCTGTTCTTGCTGCATGTCCTGGGTTGATCTTACAAAGTACGGTGTTCTGATATCTGATGCTTACCAGCTGATCCCAGCTGAATGCAAGCCGGAATTACATTAGCAAATAGGTTTCTGGCCCCCATGTGCCAGAATCATTAAGCTGCTTTTTTTTTTTTTTTTTTTTTTTGGCCTGGGAAGCTAAGTAAAGTGAAATGAAAATGAGGGCCTCGAACCTGGCAGTACTCTGTGTGAGCTTGCTGTAAGACTAGACCAGGAACTGGGTCTGTTCTTCTCAAAGGAAAGGGGAGGAAGAGGGAAAAATGTTTCATTGACATAATGGCAAAGCCATTGTTTACCTCTTTTTGTAAAGAAGTGTCTCTTCATCTGGGACTCCCTTCTATTGTCACGTCTGTGAACTGAGCATGTCAGAAGTCTAGAGGGAAGATGTCTGTTGCTCGAGAAGGGTGTATGTATACCATCGACCATTCAAGGAAAGTGGGGAACTCCCAGAAGTTGCTGAGATTTGAATAATTCCAGAACTTAGACTTTTAGAGTTGGAAGAGACCTTTTAGTTCAACTGGACCCTGAAGAAGACTCTTTATCTACAATATGTAGTTGTTCATCCTGTATTTGAAAATGTCTAGGGAAGGAAAGCCACCTCCCTCTGATGGCCACTCACATCACCTACTATGGCTCTAATTGTCAGGAAGTTTTCTCTGTTGTTGAACCTAACCTACATTTTCTTTGTTTGAACCTATCATTTTGCCACCTCCCTTCAACTCCTTGTTGTGCCCTTTTGAGCCAAGTGGAACAAATCTAATCCTTAGTTCATAAAAGAGCTTTTTGAATACTTAAAGTCAGCTGTCATGTCTCCACTAAGGTTTATCAACTTCAATTGAAATATTTTTGGTTCCTTCAACCTATTATTCTCCATAGGTTTGATTTCTGAATCTTTCACCATTGAGTCATACTGCTGGGTTTACCTAGTTAGTCAATATTTTTCCTAAAATGTGTTATCAGAACTGAGTTTTCCAGATATGATCTGATCAGGATACAATCTAAGGAGACTTCTTGTTCAGTCATTTTAGTCATGTCTGAATCTTTGTGACCCCATTTGGGATTTTCTTGGAAAAGATATGGAGTGATTTGCCATTTCTTTCTCCAGATCATTTTATAGATGAGAAAACTGAGGCAAACAGGGTAAAATAATTCACCCAGGTTCTGAGGCTAGAATTTAGAGTATGAGGTTAATCTTTTCCCTAATAATCCCTTTAATATATTTAATATTATATTATTTTAACAATATATTTAGAATTTTGCCAGGAATCATAGTATATAGCCTATAGTTTCAACAACTCACAATTGAAAGGATTTTACAGCAGATATATAATGGAATTCTCCTACTGTATCATGCCTTTGCAATGATTTTGTTTTATTTTTCTAAACTTCCCATCTATTTCCTCTTTCTGTCTAGATGATCTATATTTGATCCAGTGACAATAACAACTCTGGTTTTGCTTTTGTTGCTCTAAACCTAAATTCTCCTTTGCCATATAGCTTTTCCACCCCACTGCTATGACTCAACTCAGATCCCTAGATGAACATAATACATATGTACTAACCTTCACCCCCTTCAATTCACCAAAAACTTATTGAACATTGACTATGTATGTGAGATGATTCTAAATTCTGGGGATAAAAAATGTTATAGGCCATCACCTTTCTGCTTAGTTGCAGAACCTGTCATAAAATGGATTCCACTGGCATAGTTTTCAAGGACTAGGCAGTTACTTATATATAAAAATGATGAAGAGTTGGCTGCAATTGAAATGATTAAATAACGAGAGGATCAACTGTAGGAGAACCTTATGTGGTACTTTGTTGTTAAAGAACCTTCTTATACAACTCTGTGAGATGAGTAATGATAAGAACAGAGTGCTTTTGCCATATTAGCCAATCTGGTAAGTTGAGGTGGTACTTCAGAGTTATTTTAATTTGGATTTCTTTAATCAATAGTGATTTAGAGCAATTTTTTTTTTTCATATGGCTGTAGCTTTGATTTCTTTGTCTGAAAACTGCCTATTCATATCCTTTGACCATTTATTCATTGAGGGTGACTTGTATTTTTATAAAATTGACTCAGTTATCTATATATTCAAGAAATGCAATTTCTGTCCCACTCCTCAGTATTCTGTTTTCCTTATAATTTTGCTTACATTGGTTTTGTTTGTGCAAAACTCTTTTTAATTTTATATAATCAAAATGATCTATTTTGCATTTTGTAATGCTCTTGATATCTTCGACTCCAAAAAGGGAAGACCCTTATCCATAAATCTGATAGATAAACTATTCCATGCTCTCTTAATTTGCTTATGATATCACTTTTTATGTAATCATGTAGGCAGTTTGATTTTATCTTGGTATACACTATGAGATGTTGGTTTATACCTAGTTTTTGCCATGCTGTCTTCCAGTTTTCCCAGAGTTTTTGTCAAATAATGAGTTTTTGTTCCAAAAGCTTGCATCTTTGGATTTATCATATATTAGATTTCTTTGGTCTTTTACTATAATATAATTTGTATCTAATCTATTTCACTGATCTTCTGCTCTGTTTCTTAGTTCCAGCTTGTTTTGATAATTACTGCTCTGTAATATGGTTTAAGATGTGATACAGCTAGACCACTGACTTTTGCTTTTTTTCCCCCTTGATTCATGAATTGAGCTTTTGTTCTTCCAGGTGAATTTTGCTATTATTTTTTCTAGCTCTATAAAATAATTTTCTGATAGTTTGATTTGTATGGCACTGAATAAAATAGAAAATTTAAGTAGAATTGTCATTTTTATTATGTTAGCTCAGCCTTCCCATGAGCAATTACTATTTTTCTAATTGTTTAGATCTGACTTTATTTGTGTAAAACGTGTTTTATAGTTATATTCATATAAATCCTAAGTTTGTCTTGGCAGATAGATGCTCAAGTATTTTATATTGTCTATGGTTATTTTAAATGGAATTTCTCTATCTCTTTCTATTGGATTTTGTTGATAACATATAAAAATACTAATGATTTATGTGGCTTTATTTTTTATCCTACAACTTTGCAAAACTTGTGGATTTCTTTAGGAGAGATATATATAGAAGAAGGAGTTCCAAGGATGTAGAGGAGACTTTGAAAAGTAGATAGTAGTCTGCCAAACTATGGCTATGTATGGGAGTAGCCCCATGTTTCTTGACTTCCAGAACCTGAAATTCTGGATACTGATGAGAACTTTCCAAAATGAGATTTCCTCTTTTTCCCAATTTGAGCTGAGATCACAGTGAAAGAATTTATTTATTCTAGTGTATTTTCTGATATAATTTAATTTGTAGTGCTTCTCCAATTTCTCGTTGCTGTTTTGCTTGGACAAATGAATTTATTCACTATTCACTATTTTTTGATATTCTTTTGTATAATTAGCATTTGGTGGAGAGGCCAAGCTATACACTAAAGAGTGATAAGAGAAGTTCTTCTAAATAGGGATTACAGAAAGGGATAATTCTAGCTTGATGATCTTCTTTTGGAGTAGAGTAGAGATTCCTTAGTTTTTACATAGCTATTCTGACCATGCAAAGTCTCATTACTGCCCCTGCTTTGAATGGAAACTGGTTTTCAATAACTTTGTGCTAATCATAAAGGGGAAAAAAAGTTATTTTCTTCAATTTGAACTGTGAATGCAGGTTAAAAGTACTAACAGCTTTGTGGAAGCCTTGACTCACTCAAAGGAGGATCCTATGTTAGAGAAAAGCCACAATATTAAGAATCAGCCCATGCTAGATATGAAAACATATGAGGAACTTTCCAGTGTGCTTTGCCTTGAGTGAATTTTGGCAATACACCTTAATACATAGGAAATACCACTGTTGAGTGTGAGGTCAGAGCTTTGGTACATTGCCCTATTTGATATTGGGAAAGAGAGATCTAGGATGCAAAAAAATCTTTATTTTAAGTCTTTAAATGGAGTTGTGACTTCATTCAGGAGTATCCCAGTTGTTCATTGTTGTTCAGTTATTTCAATCATGTTGGACTCTGTGACTCCATTTGGGTTTTATTGGCAAAGATACTAGAGTGTTTGCCATTTCCTTTTACAGCTCATTTGACAGAAGAGGAAACTAAGGCAAATAGGGCTAAGTGTAGCTAGTATCATAGTAGATCCAGGGCTGGTGCTCTATCCACTGTGCCACTAGCTGCCCTATAGTTCATCCTTCTCAGAACAAATAAATATTTGTATTTTACTGGTAAAAACTATTTCAAATGTGTTTGGGTCTAGAATCCAAGATAGAAGGTTCCTGGCTCAAATCCCTTATGTGATATAAAGAAATCTTTCACCATCTTTTAACACTACCCTGTTTTCCAAATGAAAATGGTTTTTTAAGCATTTTTTTTTTTTTTTTGGTATCAAGGGGCCCTTTACATTTTGGAGAAACCTATGCACTTCTGCTCAGAATAATGCTTTTAAATGCATAAAAGGAACCTATTATATTTAATATCAAATTTTTGTTTTATAAACATTCACAGACTCCAGGTCAGGAAGCTCTAATCCAATCCTACTTTCTTGACAAGATAGGTGGGTCATAGGGAGCAAAGTATAATAAGCCATTTATTTACAGATTAAATGTTTTAATTTAATTTAAATTTGACTGTAGCTAATCTAAACTAATCTTTCTTATGAAAATAGTTAGCTGGTCTATGTTTTCTCAAATAGCAAACTCCAAAGTTCTGTGACAGTATTAGAATTTTGTTTTATCTATTGTTTTTTGAAAGGAAGGGGCCTAGTACTTGGAAATCTTTTCATTGTTCAGATATTTTTATTATAATAGGATTTGACTTATTAGGATTATGTTCCTAATAGAATTTCTTGATAAAATAGATTATAGAAAGGATTGCTGACACAGCAAATCATCTCTGCTAGGTTTAAATTGTTTGTTATTTCTGAATAATTCTAACAAATTCGTACATTTGCTTCATTATCATTTTACTGTATTCTTTCTGTGTCAGTGGAGGTTTGGGGACATCTGCTGGGAGTATGGTAACCTTATAGTCTGAGAGACAGAAATGGAAATACTTTTTCTTAGGAGTAATATGTCCTTTAAAGATTGTCGTTTTCACGCCAGCAGGTAACTCTGTAGTTAAGTAAGTATACATGCTTTCAATGGTTATAGGCCAAAGGTTTCTAGATAGAATGTTTTAGATTGAATATATTTGCCTAGGAAAGTGGTTTATACAGAGTTTTCCAAACATCATAGTGAAATTTTAAACTTTAATTTTTTGAAAGCTACTGGAGAGAGCACTGGCTCTATCTTATAACCTCCAGAATAGTTGTGAACTATATAAAGGTTACCAGTTAAATGAATCTGTAGAAAACTATGGCTAATGCTCTTCTTGCTGGAGAGGTGATTAACTTAAAGTCTAGAATGAGAGATGTGTATTTAGATTTGGTCACCATAGAATGTGAGGATAGTGACCTTATTTTTACTACTCTTTGCCCTGACACATAGGATGCAAATGTGTGTGTGTATGTTGTGTGTGTATGTATATGTGTGTGTATAATATTAAAAATTATATATATCATTATGTATCAATTTACATTGATTGTATACTATTATATATCAATATAATATATGCATATATTATACATAATATATTTATATAATAACATATTGTGTATAAATATATCATATATGTACATTATAATATATAATATATATATAATAATGTATAATAATTCAGGCTGATTTATTGATTGACATACACATCATACAATTTTATATATGCACACAACCATATATAATATATATGAGACATAAATAATAGCATGTAATCAATGCACATTGACTTATTGATTAAATTTGGATCAATCCTATCCTCAGGGCCACATTTTCAACAACTATGTAATTAGGGAAATGATCTTCACTTGGGATTACTCTGTGCTTTTTTTGGTAGTTTAGGGGTTAGATATTCTCATCAGTGACTAGTATGGTTTGGGAACAGAGTGAGACATTAATAAGGAATGTTTAGAAATATAATTTTGAACCAAATTGGATCTAAGAATGGCAACTGTGTTTTAGAGCTCAAGGAAGAAAGCAGGAGAACAAAGCTGTGAACAAAGCTGTTAAGGATAGCAGTTAAATGGGACTGATAGAAAAACCATGGCCAATCCCTTTCTTGTTAGAGAGATAATATACTTAAAGTCCAGAATGAGATACCTGCATATTTGGACTTTTAGAGAGTTTGTTTAGTGGTTAAATTTTTTGAATTGTTGTTTTATTGGTGTGAAAGAGAGACAGACAGAAATGAAACTCTTGTAAAAATAAATATTAAAAAACGATTTTACCCCATCCCTTGTTATATAATTTGTCATAAAATTTGGAATTTGTCTCTAAATCAATATAATATATATTTTGAATAAATAAAAAAGAAAATCATGATTAATTGCTTAATATTTGGGTGCTAATAATGGTAATCCCAAGTGTACTATTGCTCTACTTAACACCAAGGTATTGCATTCAGCTTTGATGTGATTGCTGTTACTCAGCTTTACTGTTGGTACTGGAGGTGCAATGAACTTGCTTTTTAAGTCCATCATTGGAGCGCAGGAAAAAAAAAAAAAAGAGCAGATTAAGTTCTGGAATGTCCTTGGAACAACTGGACAGAAAGGGATCCTACCAGAATCAGTCCTTTATATAGTTCATCATAACTATTATTAGGCATTCTAGAGCCATAGAACGTCAGAACTAGAAGAGATCTTTGAGGTCATTCTGTCCCTACCTCTCATTTTACAGGTAAGGAAACAGGAGCCCAGAGGAGTGAAGTCATATGCCAAAGTCACATGGCAAGTTGGTGACAGAACAAGGGCTAATTCCTCTATGTTCTGATTTCTGGAGGCAGGTGGGTGGCTCAGTGGATAGAGTATTGTGTCTGGAGTCAGAAAGATCTGAGTTCAAATCTAACATGTGACACAGGCAAGTCTGTCTCAGTTTTCTCATCTGTAAAATGGAAATGATAATTGCAATCCCCAGAGTTGCTGTTAGGATAAAATGAGAGAAAACATATAAAGTGCTTTGTATACCTTAAAGCACTTATATAAATGCCAGCTGTTGTGATTATTATTATGATCCTCTATTCCATTAGTTCATAACCAACCATAAAAGAAGAAAATTCTGACTTTTTGAAAGTTGCTAGGTACCCTTGAGAACATTGTTTGAATACATGAATCCTAGAGGTTTGGGAGGATTAATGTACTGTCCTAAGATGAGAAGTCTATTCCCTTCTTATTTATGGAATCAAGCCCGTTCTGTGATTAGAAATGATGAGCGTCCCTCAATTTGTCAGCTTGGGCCTGAAAGTGAGAGCTAATAAAGTGAAAAGCACCACAGGGTTGTTAGAGTTTATTGGATGGATTTATGGGGAAAGTAAACTGTTTACAAGAAGGTAAGCTCCAAGGACACAGGGCTAGGAGCAAATGATTAATTGCCTTTTCAATTTCTTTTTTTCTTCAGAAGAGTAACCATAGCAGTCTTAATGATTACAATACCTTTGGTAGGTAGTATTCCAAAGATTCTTTGGCTAACTCAAGTCTTCATAGCTGTGTCATCAATCTGTGTGATCCTGGACAAGCCACTTAACCTCTGTTTGCCTCAGTTTCCCCATCTGTAAAAAAGGATTAACTCTCAGAGTCATTGTGAAGATAAAATGAAATATTTGTAAAGTGTTTAGCATCGGCACCTAATAGGCACTGGGACATTCTGTATCATATAGGAGTTAGCTATTATCGTCATTGTCATTCAGCAATAGGAAATGCCAGCTATGTGCCTATAGTACCATTTTCCCATTCCTATCCTTGTGTTAGAGCTAAAAACAAAGCAGTTATACGATGATGACTTTCCAGAGGCATGTAAGATATGAGAGAAAGATCATCAGGGATTTGCTGAGAAAGAAGTTTGTCAACTTCCCAGCTTCAGGCTCACTTAGTTTTTAATAGACCAACCTGTTTGGGGAAGGAAATGAAGTGGGTGTGGGGGGTGTTGCTGTTCAGTAATTGGAGATTTGATATTTGTGTCTTGCTGGGAAATGACCACTCAAACAACCCTGCCCCTCTATTCGAATAGGAATGGATGATTCTGTGGAAAGGCAGGATTAAATGACATCTTAAAAGTAGTTTTATGGATGTCTTTTGTTATTGTTGTTAGTAATATTATTGTTCTGCCATTTCGGTCTTGTCTAATTCTTTGTGACCCCATTTGGGGTTTTCTTTGCAAAGATACTAGGATTGTCATTTCCTTTTCCAGTTCATTTTAAAGATGAAGAAATTGAGACAGACAGGATGAAGTGACTCGTCCAGGGTCACAAACCTGGTAAGTGTCTGATGCCAGATTTGAACTTAGGAAGATGAATTTTCCTTACTCTAGGCCTGACAGTCTACTCTAGTTGCCCCATTTTTAAAAAATTACAGTCATTTCTTGAAATTACCTTTAGCTATCCCCAAACCTTACCTCCACCAAAAGTAGAAATCTCTCTTTTAACAACAACAACAAAAAAGTAATTGAGCAAAAATACCCAGGATGGCACTTCATCTGACTTTGGATTCTGTCCTACTTGCGTCTTGCCTCTGCCCTATTATCTGTTCATTGAGGAGGTTATTATCATATTTGTTTGTTTTTTTAAATTACTTAAAAAATTTTTAGTGATATTTTTACAGAAATTGTAACTGTAGCATGGCCTCTGACTTTCCTCTCCAGTGTATTCTTATATATGGGTTGCTACCAAACCTGCTCATGAACTCTCACTGGTGTTTCCTATTAACAATCAATAAGTAGATACAATTCACTCTTAGCAAAGACAGTTATTAAGATGGCAAAGAAAAATGAGAGGTAAAAATACTTATCCCATAAACTTGGGGTTGACAATTCTACAAATACATAAAAAGAGTAGGTTCAGGCTTACAGTACAATGATAGTAAGGTATACACTCAGTATACTAGAGTCAGGAAGACCTGAGTTCAGATGTGGTCTTAACCTCTCACTTTTGGTGATCCTAGGCAAGTCACTTAATCCTATTTGTCTCAGTTTCTTTATCTGTAAAAATGAGCTATACAAAGAAATGGCAAACCCACAAATTCCAAATAGGATCATAAAGATGGTATAGAAATGACTGAACTACCATTGAAATGAAAGAAATGAAATGAAAAGAAAATGAAAGAACAGCAACAAAAAGGGCACAACTTCTGGTAGCGTAGGGCCTGGAAATACTCTCTTCATAGAGCTCTTTATATAGCTCTATGTCTTTGCCAATCATTTGCTCAGCTGAGTTCCCCAGGTTTGCTTTTCTCTATAAGTCAATTATCTTCTCTGCCACCAGGTATCCCATTCCATAAAGCTGTTTCTTCACTTGTGTGGTTGCTTTTCTCTTTGCATATGTATTTGAAGAATTTGTCTCTGCTCCCTATTGGGTGCTATATCTCCCACTGCTCTAGTAGCTTCCCTTCAGAGATCCATGACCAATGATGGGAGGGAAAAGAAAGAAATTCCCTTTTTTCCCCTTTCATCCAAGGGTTTCGTCAACAGGCACCTCCCAGATTGCAATTCTTTCTCACTGTCAAATTGCTGAAATTGTTGTTGGCTTAGCTATTTAAAGCATGAAAGGATGTGGTTAATTTGTTCACTTGGCCAATCTTGTGGTTCCCTTCCTGATCCAGAGAGATCTTTGTGTCTAATGAAAGCATCACAGAGAATTTCACCTTGCTAATTACGTTCTGGGGCTATATCAACTGGGCTTGAGGGAGGAGGAATCATATTCTGTATATTTTTCTTTTGGTTTTGCTTTTTCACTTTAGATGCCAGATTATATACTCGTTTTCTTTCATATAACATGGACTATCATCTGTTAGGTAAGAATAAAACTACCATGGGCAGTATGGCTTCCTCTGGGATGGCACTGAGCTGTGGTGGAAAAAAACCTCCCACTAGACCTGAAATTTTGGGTTGGATACTTACCACCTATGACTCTGGCCAAAAGTCTTACATAAATATGACTAAACTAAAGAGTTCTGATAAAAGAAAAGGATAATATTTGAAATTTCCATGTACCAAGCTTGCTTTTTCTCTTATCTTTTCTTTTCTTTTCTTTTCTTTTCTTTTCTTTTCTTTTCTTTTCTTTTCTTTTCTTTTCTTCTCTTCTCTTCTCTTCTCTTCTCTTCTCTTCTCTTCTCTTCTCTTCTCTTCTCTTTTCTTTTCTTTTTTTAACAAACTTGACAAGGATGAACAACAAAAAAGAAAAAGGGATTATATTATGATGTAGATTTTTTGAATTAAATTTTATTTTCAAATTCACAAAAATAGTTTAAAATGTGTAATTAGTTCAAAAATATATATTAAATTTGATATGTAGTTTCAAAATTTTCCTGCTTGTCTGTTTCCCTTTTGAACTACTTCTGCTTTCTACTCTATTTTAAAAGTGCTTCCTTGCTACTCTTTCCCCCCCCCCCCTCAATTTTTTAGTGTTTTTTACAAGAATGTTGGAGTCATTGTATAAATTTATTTGTGGATCTGTTGATGACAATACTCTGGGGCTATGTCAACTGGGCTTGAGGGAGGAGGAATCATATTCACTTTGCATCAATTTATGTAAGTTCCTGCTGGTGTTTCTGAAACCATCCCCTTTATCATTTCTTATAGCACAATCATATTCCATCAGATTCATATGCTATAACTTGTTTAGCTATTCCTCGATTAATGGATACTCCCTCAGATTCCCATTCCTTGCCTCCTCAAAAAGAGCTATGAACAATTTTTTTATTAATTTGTCTTTTTCTTCTTTCTTGAATCCAGGATATAGTCTATATATAATTATGGCCATTAGCTATCCTTGTCCTGTTATAATGTTGCAGGTGGTTGGAAGAACTAAATTCATTCTAGCCCATATTAAGCACCTACTATTTATTTAAGGCATAGTTTTATGCATACAGAGAAGCCCCAAAACAACATTGGTGCTGAAGAGCTAGAACCCTTTGATAAATTCCAAAAAGAGCCCTAGAACACAGCTGTGTCTGCATATAGTAGGTGCTGGACATTTGTTTAAAAGGGGAAGAGAATAAGCATTTTTATAATGCCTGCCATGTGCCAGGAATTGTACTGATTTTAAAAAAATATCCCATTTGATTCTCTATTTCACTGCCAGGCTATAATTTTTACAGTTACATGGGCTAATGCAATCAGAGGCCTTCCATGCAGAATAATCAAATGTGAGGTAGAAATTCTGTGGTTATTCCTTTTTTACAGTTGTGGAAACTGAGGAAAAGAGGGTTCTATGACTTGCCCAGGATCACACAACTCCTAAGTGTCTAAAGCCAGATCTTCCTGCCTGCCATGCTTAGATGCTTGTGCTTTATTTTCTGTACCATTAAGAATGGAATGTTTGTCGAAACTGTTAATGGTTGAGGATCTTGGCAGCTTTTGACAATCCTTTTCACAGTTTTTTTTTTTTTTTTTTTGCCTCAGCTCTAGGATAAGAGGGCAAATCTGAATATAGGAATCCACAGGAACTTTTTAGAACATAGATATTGAAAGAGAAAGACTACTGTGGATTCAGTTACATTTCAAGCTGTGTAGTATAATGATTATAATCATTGCTATTACTGCTGACATTTATATGACATTTTCAGTATTGTGAAGCTTTTTACATACATTATCTCCATTGATCCTGATAACATCCTTTTAAGGTAGATGCTATTACAGAGTTTACATTTTGCAGATAAGTCTTTGTGACTTGCTCAGGGTCACCCCACTATTAAGTATCAGAGGCTGCATTCAGATGCAAGTCTCTCTGGACTGTTTCCACTACCTCTCACTGACAGTTGGGAGTAGAATGAGCATGGAACTAGGGATTCTGATTCTCTCTTCCCCTAGCAAGCTGAGGGACCCTGGAGTGGTCAGAAACTTTCTGGGTCTCCTCACGTATGCATTGATGGCATTGGATTAGACCATCTGCAAGCTCACATCTGAGTTGAGCGTTTTATTATTTTGCGTGGAAGACCTCTGGTTGCATTAGCCCACGTGATTGTAGGAATGATAGCCTGGCAGTAGTCTCACGGGGAGCCCTGTTGATGTGCTCGGATTAGGTTAGCCCAACCTCGATTGGTATCTTCCGTCTTTCTTTGGCACACATTGCTCCTCTGGAGAGCCTGAGAAATTGGGAGTCTGGCACCTCTGAGCCTTCCCCAAGCAGCGGGAGGTGGAGACAGCAGCGGGCCCCCCGCCAGGGAGGCGAGGGGAATTTGTGCTGGCTTTGCCCTCTCTGGGTGGCAATGATGGATGAGTCACGCGTTCAGGCAGTCTGCTCCTGCTGAGTCAGCGTGAGGCAGCCCAGGACCTGGTTCTGCACGTTGGCAGCTGCTGGGTTGGTCTCTCTGGGTTGTCAGGGTGTAGAGCAGTTCTGAACTGTTCCATGCCTGCCTTCTTTGTCTTTCTGTCTACCATCCAGCTAGTCACCTAATTTATTTATTTGTTTAATTTTTCTATTTGCTTTCTTTTCATTCATAAGAGACATTAAAGGGAGGTTGGCGCCTTCTATAATCTCTGCTTATATTAATGAATGGGATCTTTTCTCCTCTTCTGACCTCCCCTACCCACCACCTCCTCTTCTCATTTTCTTCACTCTTTATTCCAGAACAGTTTGTAACATTTCTATTTTCCTCTTCTGGGGCAGAGCAATCATATCCAAATCCCTTTTGCTTACTGACCTGGTGGTTCTGCCCTTAGGATGTTGAGGAGGTTCGGGTGGTTGGCTGGGACTTGTCCTGAATGTGGCCACACTGTTAATAAACATAAGAATGAAAAACAACAACTTTGTTGTGGAATTATAGCCTTAGAGCTTGGAAGAGACCTTCACTACATACACACATGCATGCATTTTGCTTTCTCTTTTTCACTTTAAATGCCAACTCAACTTTTTCACCCACTTTCTCTCATATAACATGGACTATCTTCTGTTAGGTGAGAAGAGAACTCCCATGGGCAGTATGGCTTCTTCTGGGGTGTCACTGAGCTGTGGTAGGAAAAAACCTCCCACAGAGCTGAAATCTTGGGTTGGATACTTACCATCTATGACTGGTCAAGAGTCTTATATAAATATGCATGCATGTATATATGTGTGTATGTATATATCTATATCTATATCTGGCCTCTCTCCTGGGAATGCTACTCTCATATCTCCAATCTCTGCCTGAGGCAACTAGGTAGCACAAGGGAAAGAGCCCTAGATTCAGAGTCAGAAAAATGAGTTCAAATCTTATCTCAGACATTTACCTTTCCCAAGACTAGGAGAAGAGCAGCTACTCTGCCAAGGTGAGCCATCCAAGCAGAGAGTAAACGATTGTAGAGTCCAAGAATTGAGAATGAATAATAAATAAGTTAAATCATAGTATGATAAATCATCAATCAAAGTTAATGTTGCCATTAGGTTCCAGTCTAAAACTCTTAATAGAAGAAGCCTCCAAATAACAATATTGTCTAAGGAGGAATAGCCTCTTTGTTGCCCCTTCTTCCTCCCCCCATTAAGCTTTTCTCTCCCATCTAGAAATTGGATTTAGAATCACTTCAAGTGCTCATCCTACCTTGTTTATGATGCCTTTCACGACCACCCTTTTTGTGGATTGTTTTCAGTTTTGTCTGCCTCTGTGACCCGCCCTACTCCCCAAATTTGGGAATTTCTTGGCAAATATAATGCAAAGGTTTGCCATTTCCTTCTCCAGCTCATTTTCCAGATAAAGAAACTGAGGCAAATAGGGTGAAGTGAATTGTCTAGGGTCAGAGTTAGTACCTGAGGCTAGATTTGAACTCAGGATGTTGGGTCTTCCTGACTCCAGACCTGGCTCTCTGTGTACCATGTTAGCTATTCCTCTTAAGGCTGACTAAAAATGAAGCCTTATCATACTGATAATTCATATTGATATAATAGTCCATAAAAACGCCAGCTACATCTTTTCTAGGAAAACTCTAATTATGATTCCATACTTGTGAAGCTGATTTTTGGAATCAAAGAATAAGAATTCACATTTTCCCTATTGAATTTCATTTGATTAGATCTCACTTTAACTTGTGCTTTTTGGATCATGACAACTCCATTATCCCTCCCAGGTTTGGGTCATTTGTAAATATATAGGACTTGTCATCTTTGCCTTGATAGAAGTCATTGATTAAAATGTTTTATTTTATTTTATTTCATACTTTATTTTCAAAATTAATTTTATAATTATAATATTTTTGCCAGTACATATGCATGGGGTAATTTTTTACAACATTATCCCTTGCACTCACTTCTGTTCTGAATTTTCTCTCCTTCTCTCCACCCCCTCCCCTAGATGGGAGGCAGCCCCATACATACATCCTACATACAACATATGTGTGCAGAACCGAATTTCTTGTTGCACAGGAAGAATTGGATTCAGAAGGTAAAAATAACCTGGGAAGAAAGACAAAAGTGCAAACAGTTTACACTCATTTCCCAGTGTTCCTTCTCTGGGCATAACTGATGGTGTCCATCATTGATCAATTGGAATTGGATTAGCTCTTCTCTATGTTGAAGATATCCACTTCCATCAGAATACGTCCTCATATAGTATTGTTGTTGAAGTGTATAATGCTCTCCTAGTTCTTCTCGTTTCACTCAGCATCAGTTGATGTAAGTCTCTCCAAGCCTCAATTCCTCCTGTTGGTCATTTCTTACAGAACAATAATATTCCATAACCTTCATATACCATAATTTACTCAACCATTCTCCAATTGATGGGCATCCATTCATCTTCCAGTTTCTAGCTACTACAAAAAGAGCTGCCATAAACATTCTTGCACATACAGGTCCTTTTCCCTTCTTTAGTATTTCTTTGCGATATAAGTCCAGTAGTAACACTGCTGGATCAAAGGGTATGCACAGTTTGATAACTTTTTGGGCATAATTCCAGATTGCTCTCCACAATGATTGGATTCTTTCACAATTCCACCAATAATGTGTCAATGTCCCATTTTCCCACAGCCCCTCCAACAAAATGTTTTTTAAAATTTTATTAAAGCTTTTTATTTCCAAAACATATGCATAAATAATTTTCAACATTCACCCATGTTTGCATGTTCCATATTTTTTCTCCCTTCCTTTCATACCAACCCCTCCCCTAGACAGCAAATTATACAATATTGATTAAACGTGCAATTCTTTTATATATATTTCCATAATTATCATACTACACAATAAAAAGCAGATAAAAAAGGAAAAAAAATGAGAAAGAAAACAAAATACAAGCAAATTACAACAAAAACGTTGAAAATACTACATTGTAATCCACACTCAGGCTCTATAGTCCTCTCTCTGGGTGCAGATGGCTCTCTCTATCACAAGACCATTGGACTGAACATTGATTAAAATGTTAAACAGAATGAAGACAAGTACAACTTACTCAGATAACTCCTTTAGAGAGCTGTCAAATTGGCATTGAATTCCTATAAACTTGTCTTTATTAGCCTTTTAACTAGTTGTGAATCCACTTAATTGTATGTTCATCTTATCTAATGCACATCTCCACCTTTTCCACAAGAATACTATAATATACTTTCATAAATGGTTTGCTGAAATCTAGGAAAAATCATATCTATAACCTTCATCTGATCTACTAGTTCAGTAACCTTGTCAAAAAAAAAAAAAAAAAAGAAAAGAAAATAAAGGTAGTCTTGGCATGATCTGGTTTTGATAAAGCCATGCTAACTTTTCTGGATGCTCACTATTGATATTTTAATGATTTGTTCAGTAATTTTCTCAAGAATAGAAGTAAAATCAATAGAATGTCATTTGTAAACTTTTCTCATTTCTTTTTTGAAAATAGGAATATTTACCCTTCTCTATGTGGAAACACTTTAAAATCCATCTATAGTAAAATTGAAAATATTAAGAAATAATAATTCCCTCTTTCCAGTCTTCTGGGAAAAGCTCCTTCGAAACATGGGAGGTAGAGGGCAAAAAGGTTTTTCTAAAGAAACTGAATTAAGAATGATATTAAAGAATAATCCTTTACATCCCCACCTACCTGGAATTGCTTGGTAGCTATTGAAAAAGGATTATGATATCAATGGAAGAGAGGAGCTGTCTTTGTTTAACTCCTGGAGTAGGAGGAGTCATCCTGAAGGAATGGGATTGAATCTGCTAGATTCTGGAATGTCAACCCAGAGTGCATTCTAAGATGTCTTTTCTCATTCCTATAAATATTACTTCATAACTTTTTGGGGCAAAATCTCGTCTGATGACAGGGAGGGGGACTATTTCAGTTTGGACCTTTCTGTCTCCAAGATACATTTATTTGAAGTCTAGTCCCTATCTCATTCTCCATAATCTTTTTTCTTTTTTCTTTTCTTTTCTTTTTTTTTTTTTTTTAATTCTGTATAATGAGGGAGTTGAACTAAAAAAGAAATCTGTGGTCTTTCACATAATTGAGACTAATAGTCAACATACAGGTATCCCTTTCACAATGTGACTTTCCTCATCATGATTTTAATGTAGCACAGGTTGGCATAAGAAATTAAATAGGAATTTGGGGGAAGTTTGTAGAAGCTTTAGACAACATGGAAGACCAGCAGATAACAGAAAAGGTTAGAAACTCAGAAAAGCAAAAGATATATGTAAATATTATATGACATTAACCTTATTAATTAATAAGGTATTGTAAATACAACATAAAAGAAAAAGAAAAAAATTCAGACCTTCTCTGGTACAAAGTGGGGGGGGGGGCGGGCAAAAACTTTTGTGCAGATTTTTTTTTTTTTTTGATCTTCCAGTGGGAGGGGGAGTTAAAGGATATGGTTATTTGGTTGGGCATGAGATGAAGAGGGGTTCTCTTCCAACCCCTGTAAAGCAACAGTCATTCTCCTTGGCAGAGGAAAGAGAATCAAAATAAGAAAGAGCTTTGCCTTCTCATCCTTCCTCCTCCTTCCCCAGTATGCTCTTTATTTCTTTCTCAGACCCTTATTGGATGCCTCCCCCCCTGACAGCTTCTGTAGCTCTACTATGTCATTTCTTGGAGAAGAAATTGCTTCTTTTCTCTTAGAACATTCAACTTTCTCTGATGTAGGAAGTACCTCACATTTTAGCTTTAAGTGTACACTTATCCTTCCATTCTTACTGTAGTAAATCTCTGGGAAATATTCTTCTACTCTTTCCCCTCCTAAGAAGATTGTTAAATTGCTTTTCTTAAACTTAAGATCCCTCTCCTTCATCTCCTACCCCCCACTCCAGTCCTACTTCAATTTTTTAAAAAATAAAAACTTCATTTTCTTTAGGCACTTCTCAAATCCTTTATCTTTTTGTCCTAGGAGGGAGCTTTTTCTGCTCAGATAGAGGTTATCTAGTATTGGCAAGAATATAAACATTGCATATTCGGTTACAATTACTACAAAATTTTCTACATACTGAATGAGGCATTTGGCTTTTTATCTTAGATTTATTGGTATTTTTTTTGTTGTTGTTGTTTTTACATATTTTTTTTTTTTCTGTATTCCCCCTTACCCAGCAAACTGAGTCCCTTGGAAGGACTAAAACAGAAATCAATCAAGAAGCAATTAAGTGTCTACTGTGTGCCAGAAACTGCTAAATCCTGGAGATACAAAAGAGGCAAAAGATAGTTCCTGCCCTCAAGGAGCTTACAATCTAATGGGGAGACAACATGCAAACATAGATATTCTTATACACATATACATACACATATTTAAATATGTGTGCATACAAAGCAGAAGAAACAGGAAATAATTAACAGTTTAATGGCTTTTTGTAAAAGATGATATTTTATTTGGAACTTAAAGCAATTGTTTTGACTTTTGTCTTGCTGTTGAGCTTTGATGATTACTGGAGAGAAGAGAATAAGAATGATAACTTTGCATAGCTTTGCTTCACTTAATTCTAGTTCCCAAACAGGTTTAGGCATTACTTTCAAGATGTCTTTGGTCCTCTTCTGAAAAGAAGAGCAAACAACAAAACAAAGGAAGCCAAGGAAGTCAACAGGCAGATTTGAGAAGGAAGAGCATTCCAGGCTTCAGAGAGAATACCTGGAGCTGAAAGATGGAGTGAAAAAAAAAGACAGTTCAGGAAAACCAATCAATATATCAGCCATATTTGATAGTATATGCAGTATTTCGCATCCCTCTTGAGGAGAAGGAGGTATCTTTTTCTTCTCATTTGTCTTCATCTGCTTTCATCTTCGTCTTCTTCCTCCTCTTCCTCCTTCTTTCTTCTCTTGTTCCGCCACCTCCTCCTCCTTTTTTCTCCTCTTCTTCCTTCTTCATCATCCTCCTCCCTCCTCTCCCTTTTCCTCTTCCTTTTCTTATTTGTCCTTCTCCTCCTCCTCCTCCGCTACCACTTCTTCCCTCTCCTCTTTTTCCTTCTCCTCCTCCTCCTTTTCCTGCTCCTCCTTCTCCTTTTTCTTCCTCTTTCTCCTCTTCCTCTTCTTGCTCCTTCTCTTCTTCACTGTTAGTTTTTTACTTCTTTCCATTAACATTGCTGTAGTGAATTGTATATGTTGTTTTCTTGATTTTTGCGTCCTTTATATCAGTTTATATCTTGGCATGTTCTCTGAATCCTTCATATTTGTTATTTCTTACAATACAGTTATAATCCTATTACATTCTTGTGTCATGATTTGAACTCTGCATTTGAAATCGGAGGACCTGGTTTTAAATGCTATTTTTGATTCCTATGTGACAACCTCCCAGACATCAATGCTGATCATTGTAGTTTGGCTATAGCTTCTAGGCTTTTATTAGATTTATATAATAACAACATTATAAAAACAAGTGAATTTGAAAGACTTAAGAACTGTGATCAGTGCACTGACCAATCATAGTTCTAGAGAGAGAATAATAAAACTATCTATCTCCTGATAGGAAGATGATGACGAATTTAGGGTGTAAAGGTTTAGAATATATATATATATATAAACATGTATGTATATATATGCATGTATATACACATATGTTTTAGACCTCACTGGAATTTGTTTCATTTGATTATGTATATTTGTTACAAGGACTTTCTTCCTTGCTTCCGTCATTTTTCTTCCTTCCCTCCTTCCTTCCCTCCTCCTTCTCTCCTCCTCCTCCCTCCCTCCTTCCTTCCCTCCTCCTTCTCTCCTCCTCCTCCCTCCCTCCTTCCCTCTCTCCTTCATTTCTACCCTTCCTCTTTTTTTAAAATAAAAGATTAGCTTAGGAATGATTTCCCTTTATTAAAATGATGTGACTGGAACTCATATTAGTGTGATGTGTGTATTTATCTGTCTAATCCAAGTAGCCATTGGCAATAATAGAAGGTTGCTGTGAGGCTGAAGTGAGCTAATTTATCAAGAACTCTTTGCAAATCTTAAAATACTATATAAATGTCATCTATTATTAGTAGTATTGTCCTCGTTATTCATTTTTATGCATTTGTTGGTATTTTCTCTAAATCATATTGATTCCTGGCTAATGGTGAATTTATTTATATGATATGATTTGACAAACCTGGTTAGGTTCCTCTGCCCCCAAATATCTTCCTTGCTACATGTTGTAGTGTCTGAAGTCCTTCCATCAATTTATTTGAGTCTTGAAGGTAACTCCTCTCTGAGAATATACCTGAAGGGGCAACAAGTGGTGCTAGATTCTTTTTTTGGAATATTGAAATAATGAGGCAGACGTGGGATTTTTGCTTTCTAATGCTAGAATTTATTTAAGGAAAGCTGCATAATTAAGCAAAGCTACTTGAGAAGGGCTTCAGTACAGCTGGCTGGTGTTGTACATGCAGAGACACATTTGACCAGACCCGTGATAAGAGAACAGCTTGTGTGAGGTGAGGTCTCATCAAGTTTAGGAAGCTGTTGGGTCTTTTCTGTTGGAAGCTTGATCACCCAGATGCTACTGTGGTCATTAACAGGGCCAGCTAGCCACATATTCTGTCTTGTAGGCTGTTCTAAATAGCTTCCTGAAGTGCTTAATTAGAGCAAATTTGTTGGCAGGAATAGGGGGTTATATAATAGGGTCACCTAGCAGATGTCTCCTAGAAAAACCTTCTCCCTCTACATAAGTAATCCTTATTTTGCTTTTGTAAGGATAAATTGATAGATAGCTGAAAGACTCTCCTGGGAGAAGGGGATAGAGGGTAGGCCAAATAACAGGGCCTTGGAGCTCAAAGAATAGTTTGGTCTACTTCAGGTATTTATGCCTACAGCAGGGGCTAGATCATTATTAATTTGATTATGAGATTGCCTCATATATTCCCTCTGCCACCTACATAGTTTTTATTCCTGTTCAGCATCATTAGCATGGAGGCAAATTTTCATCTTTTTAGTCCAACTGGTTGGTTTCCTTTCTCCAAATTTCTCTTCATTTCCAATCTTCCCGCCACTCATCTACTAAAGTGATTTTCCTAAAGTGTAGATTTGATCATGTCGTCCCTTCAAATTAGTAAACTTGAGTGGCTCCCTATTATCTCTAGGATCAAATATAAAGTTCTCCATTTGGTTTTAAAAGTCCCTAACCATCTGACCCCTACTTCCCTTTCTAGTCATTTTATAATTTACTCCTATCCATGTACCCTTCTATGATCCAATTACATTGAACTTGAGACTAAGCCAAAAATAGTCCTTTTCTCTCCAAAATGATTCTGGTGAAAAGCACAATTCTTTGTGCTTTCTAGCTTGCTCTTCTGGTTCCTAATAATCACAGATAATCATCTTCTGATGACTTTTCCCTGGTTTTCCCCTCATGCCTGTTTTGTTTAGTCTCCCTTTTCACCTCCATCTTCTAGGTTCCTGGGTTTCCTTTAAGATTCAGCTCAAATCTTCCTTTCCACAAGAGACCTTTTTCAGTTCTCCCCACTCCCCAATGTTAGTACTTTCCATTTGAGATTACCTACTATTTAATCTTACTTTACACACAGTTGTTTGCATATTTGTCTGCCCCTTTGGAATGTGAACTTCTTGAAGGCAGGGATTGTTTATTTTGGCCTCTCTTTGTATCCTGCCTCTTAGCACTGTGCCTGGCATTTAATAATTGCTTGTTGACTGACAGACTTTGGGGTTCGAAGAATTTATTGTACGCAGGGTTCCAAGGGACTGACACTGGTTAGTGCATGTTTGTTTGTTTTTATAATAATTGCTTTTTATTTTCTAAATACATGCAAAAGTAGTTTTCAACATTCGTCCTTGCAAAATCTTTGCAAAATCTTCTGAAGTCATTGCATTATTTGAGTTTTCAAATAATTTCTTTTTCCATTGTTGTAGTCATTGAATAAGGTGTTCTGATCTTGTTAAATCCTTCATAACAGACTTAGTGGACTTAGTGGAAACAAATCAAGATATATGGTTCCTAATTTTATTCTCTCCCTTCTCCACCACCTCCCCTAGATGTTTAGTAATCCAATATATGTTAAACATGTACAATTCTATAAATACTTCTACATGTATCATGCTGCACAAGAAAAATCATATCATAAAAGGAAAAAAATGAGGAAAAAACCATTAAAGGCAAGCAAACAACAACAAAAAGAGTGAAAAACTATATTGTGATCCTCATTCAGTACCAACAGTATTGGTTGTTCAAGGAAAGATTTGTGTGACAGATTTTCTCCCCATTTCCTCCTTTTAAAATTGAGGTTCTTGCCATCCATGCTTAGAGCTAGTTTTCTTTTTTTTGAGAGCTAGCTGCCTAGCAAGGAAAAATTTCTTGAAAACTGGTTGTTTATTTGTTTTCCTAAAAATGTCGAAATAAGCATTTTTATCTAATAGGTAGTAATGAAGCAGTGCCTCTCATGCAGAGTTTTTCAACTCTTCCAAGCTTATGGCATGTAGCACTCAGTTTCCATTAGTGCTCCAGGGTGTTTTTGTCTTGGAGAAAGCTCCTCTCAGAGGAATGTACTTTTCACTGGAACCCTTTTGATAGGTAATAGAGTGGTCTTGGCTCAATTCCAAGTACAGTTCTGAGTACTCCCTTGATGTTGCTTTTCTATGAGTATAGTTAGAGTAAAAAATGAGGAAGAAAGAAGATGATAGAATCAATTAGCCCTGGAAGGAATCTTAGAGAACTTTTAGTTCAGTTACTGCATTTTAAAGTTTTACATTTTAACTTTAAAACATTTTTATTGATACCTTTAAATTTTTTTAAAAATTACAAACTTAGAAATTAACAAATAAGAACATTTTAATAAAAAGATTTGAAAATAGCATTATATATGAAACTGTAAGCTTCTCTTATATAATTTTTAAAAAATATGTTCAATTTAACCCATTAACACAGTTGTTTTGCTTGTTTGACCTCCTTTCTGATTTCCCTGCTGCTCTCTGTGTTTTAAAAAAATGTTTTCTTGATACTCTTTTATTTCTTTTGTGTCATCACTTTTACTACCAGCAACTTTGCCTCATCCTTCATAACAATCAGTAGACTTAGTGAAAACAAATCAAGGTATGTTGCTCTTGTTTTACCAGGAGATAGGGATCACGGTTCATCATCAGTCTTCTGAAGTCATTGCATTATTTGAGTTCTCAAGTCTTTCCACGTTATTTTCTTCCTTTGTTTTAGTCATTATATAATATATTATTGTTCTTCTGGTCTTGCTGAATTTACTTTGCATCAGTTTATATAATTCTTTGCAAGTTTCTTTGAATCTATCATATTTGTCAATTCTTATGGTACAATAATATTTTATTACATTCGTCATTCCCTACTGATATGAATATTGATATGAATCTCCTTTCTAGTTCTTCCTAGTTCTTTGTTAAAACAAAAGCATTGCTATGAATATTTGGATATATGTGAGGCACAAGGTCATAGATATTTCTCTGGTTTTGATCAGTTGGTATATAATGATATTACTAGATCAAGAGGTACACAAAGTTCAGTGATTAGGCAGGAAGAGAATTTAGTTTCAAATTGCTTTAAAATGGTTGCTATGTATCACTAACCCATAGTATGTTTGTGTTTCCAAAGCTTGTGCAGAAATTGCCTTTTTTTTCTTCTTCTTTGAGCATTTTCATTGACTGTCTTCTCCCTGGAATCCTCTCCTACCTTTTCTGTCTCTCTAGTTTTCTCTGACATCCTTCCCTGGTAATAGTCTTTAATATTCCATGTTCTATAACAAATGTTTCTTAATCCCTCCTTAATGCCAGTCCCTTCCTCTGTTGATTATCTTCATTGAATCCTACATATATCTTGTTTGAATATAGTTATTTGCATTTTGTCTCCTATGTTAGACTTTGGCTACTTGAGAGTAGGGACTAGTTTTTTGCCTCTCTTCCCCTTTTTTGTATCTCCTTTTTGTATTTTGTGTATTAGCACAATGCCTAATATGTGGTGGGCATTTAATAATTGTATTGATTGACCTTCTAATAGGAATGTAGCACCTCAGAGTTGTTTTTATTTGAATTTTTATTATTAGTGATTTAGAGCATTTTTTTTGTTTAAATTTTATTTATTTATAAAATTTTTTTGGACATTATATATGTATGAGTAATTTTTTTTATAACATTATCACTTGTTTTCATTTTTCCAAATTATCCTCTCCCTCCCTCCACCCCCTCCCCCTGATGACAGGCAATCCTGTAAATTTTACATGTGTTACAGTATAACCTAGATACAATATATGTGTGTAAATACCATTTTCTTGTTGCACATTAAATATTAGATTCCGAAGGTATATAAGTAACCTGGGCAGATAGACAGTAGTGCTAACAATTTACATTCACTTCCCAGTGTTCCTTCTCTGGGTGTAGTTGTCTCTGTCCATTATTGGTCAACTGGAAGTGAGTTGGATCTTCTCCATGTTGAAGATTTCCACTTCCATCAGAATACATCCTCATACAGTATTGTTGTTGAAGTGTACAGCGATCTTCTGGTTCTGCTCATTTCACTCAGCATCAGTTGATGTAAGTCTCTCCAGGCCTCTCTGTATTCCTCCTGCTGGTCATTTCTTACAGAGCAATAATATTCCATAACCTTCATATACCACAATTTACCCAACCATTCTCCAATTGATGGACATCCATTCAACTTCCAGTTTCTAGCTACAACAAAAAGGGCTGCCACAAACATTTTGGCACATACAGGTCCCTTTCCGCTCTTTAGTATTTCTTTGGGATATAAGCCCAATAGCAGCAATGCTGGATCAAAGGGTATGCACAGTTTGCACAGTTTTGGGCGTAGTTCCAAATTGCCCTTCAGAATGGCTGGATTCTTTCACAACTCCACCAACAATGCACCAGTGTCCCAGTTTTCCCACATCCCCTTCAACATTCATCATTATTTGTTCCTATCATCTTAGCCAATCTGACAGGTGTGTAGTGGTATCTCAGAGTTGTCTTAATTTGCATTTCTCTGATCAGTAGTGATTTGGAACACTCTTTCATATGAGTGGATATAGTTTCAATTTCATCATCTGAGAATTGTCTGTTCATATCCTTTGACCATTTATCAATTGGAGAATGGTTTGATTTCTTATAAATTAGGGTCAGTTCTCTATATATTTTGGAAATAAGACCTTTATCAGAACCTTTAACTGTAAAAATATTTTCCCAATTTGTTACTTCCCTTCTAATCTTATTTGCATTAGTATTGTTTGTGCAGAAACTTTTTAGTTTGATGTAATCAAAATCTTCTATTTTGTGATCCATAATGATCTCTAGTTCTCCTCTGGTCATAAATTCCTTCCTCCACAGGTCTGAGAGGTAGACTATTTTCTGTTTCTCTAATCTATTTATGATCTCATTCTTTATGCCTAAATCATTGACCCATTTTGACCTTATCTTGGTAGATGGTGTTGTGTGGATCCATATCTAATTTCTGCCATACTAATTTCCAGTTTTCCCAACAGTTTTTTCCAAATAATGAATTTTTATCCCTAATGTTGGTATCTTTGGGTTTGTCAAAGACTAGATTGCTATAGATGTACCCTTTTTTGTCCTTTGTATCTAATCTGTTCCACTGATCGACTGGTCTATTTCTTAGCCAATACCAAATGGTTTTGGTGACTGCTGCTATATAATATAGCTTTAGATCAGGTATACTTAGACCACCTTCATCTGACTTTTTTTTTATTAGTTCCCTTGCAATTCTCGACCTTTTATTCTTCCATATGAATTTTGTTGTTATTTTTTCTAGGTCATTAAAGTAGTTTCTTGGGAGTCTAATTGGTATAGCACTAAATAAATAGATTAGTTTGGGGAGTATTGTCATCTTTATTATATTCGCTCGGCCTATCCAAGAGCACTGAATGTCTTTCCAATTATTTAAATCTGACTTTATTTTTGTGGCAAACGTTTTGTAATTTTTCTCATATAATTCCTGACTATTCTTTGGTAGATGGATTCCCAAATATTTTATACCCTCAACATTTGTTTGAAATGGAATTTCTCTTTGTATCTCTTGCTGTTGCATTTTGTTGGTGATATATAAAAATGCTGAGGATTTATGTGGATTTATTTTGTATCCTGCAACTTTGCTAAAATTCTGAATTATTTCTGATAGCTTTTTAGCAGAGTCTTTGGGGTTCTCTAAGTATACCATCATGTCATCTGCAAAGAGTGATAGTTTGATTTCCTCATTTCCTACTCTAATTTCTTGAATCTCTTTCTCACCTCTTATTGCCGAGGCTAGCATTTCTAGTACTATATTGAATAGTAATGGTGATAGTGGGCAACCTTGTTTCACTCCTGATCTTACTGGAAAAGGTTCCAGTTTATATCCATTACATATTATGCTTACTGACGGTCGTAAATACATGTGATTTAGAGCATTTTTAAATAGCTGTTGATAATTTCTTTTTCTTTTTTTTTTTTTTTGAGAAAAACCTTATTGAATCCATTGCCCAAATGGATCTTGTTTTAATATTTGTTATCAATTCCCTATATCTTGGATATCAGAATTCTATCAGATAACATTTGCTGCTAAGATTTTCCCCCAATTAACTGTTTTCTTTCTAAATCTAACTTTTCAATTTTATGTAAACAAAAATCTTTTATGAAAATGTCTAGCCCTAATGAATTCTTCTGTATCCACAGTTGTAAAAATTGCCTTCCTCTCTGATCCTGCTCTATTTTTAAAAATGTTGACATTTTCATTTAAGTCATGAGTCTATTTGGAGCCAATTGTAGTATGTGGTGTGAGAGGTTGGTTTAACTTCTTCCAGGCTGCTTTTCAGTTTTTCTGTCAGTTTTTTTTTTGTTGTTGTTGTTTTGTTTTTTTTTGGTTGTTGTTGTTGTTGTTGTTAAAAACCTGCCCTTACCCCAGTTGTTAATGTCCTTGAGTTATCAAGTTTAATTGTTTCTGGATTTTATTTACCTAAACTGCTCCACTGATAAATTTTTTTTTTTTTTTTGGTAAAACCAGTACTAAATAGTTTTAATGATTGCTGATGTATCTAGTTAGAAGTCTAGTCTGCTAAGCCCCTTTCAATAGTACTTTTTTTCTCCATTATTTCACTTTAAATTTTTGACTTTTCATTCCCTAGATCAATTTTCAAGTTCAATAAAATAATCCTTTGGTAATCTGATTTGTATGACACAACTAATTTAACTAGTATTGCCACTTTTATTACATCAGCATGGCTCAATAATGATTAATTCATAGCTTGCTAACATCTTATCTTCCTTTATTTCTGTAGAATGTTTTGTACTTATATTTATCTAAGTCCTGAGTGTGTCATGATAGATGGATGTCCAAATTTTCATATATTCTATTGTTATTTTTAATATAATTTCCATCTTTTCTTGCTAGTTTTTTTTTATAGTATACAAAAAAGCCGATCATTTTCATGAGTTTCTTTCTTCTCTCTCTACTATTCTGAAATTATTTATCATTTCATTTTTCAGTTGAATCTCTAGGATTGTCTAAATAAATCATCAGATCATTTGCCAAAAACCAGTATTTTTCATGTCTTTTCAATTACTGGCAGATATCTTTTATTTTTTATAGCCTTTCCTTCTGAATATTTTCCCATCCATTTCTCAACTTTCCAACCCTGATAAAAATGACTAATAATTCTTAAAAAAGAGTTCAGTAAAACCAGTTAACTTCAGTTGGCCAATTAACTAACATGGCCACATGTAACATGTGCAATGTTACATATATATATAGTCTTCCAACTCTGAAAGGAAGGGATCATTCATCTCATTTGACACATGAGGAAGCTAAGGCCCAGAGAGAGAAATGATTAGTTCAACATTCCATAGTAAGTTGTAAGGCAAGACTTAAATTCAGGCTTTTTGGTTCTTAAGTTTGGCATTTTTTTTCCTACAACAACATTCTTCTTTATGTCACATCTCTAAGTTCTATTTTATAGAAGTTGACAAAATAATGAGTTTCTCATTTATAAAATGATAATACAGTACTCATAGGATAACAGTGAGGAAAATATTTTGTAAGTCTTAAAACATGATAAAATGCAAGCTGGTACTGTTTAATAAATAGCCTTGAGGAATTAGCCAAGGATTAGCCTTTGGGAAACCTAGAAGCAATAGGTACAAACACTGCAGGATACCATCCTGGAAGATACACTTATCCCTCTTCATGGATTTTGAGTTGGGAAGAATTTCAGAAGGTCATATAGTCCAACTGCTTTATTTTAAAGATGAAGAAATTGAGGCCTCAAGTGGTTAAGTAAATTGCCAGAGATATAAGTCATAAGTCGCATAGTCAATTTTTAAGTTGGGTTTTTCATTCCTGCAATGTGCTCATGCCTTGTTGTTGCTGGATCCAGCAAAAGTTTCTCAGCAGCTTATTGAGGTAGCTAATGGAGAGAATGCTGAATCTGGAATCAGGAAGACTTGAGTTCTAATGTGGTCTCAGACTCTACCTGTGTGATATTAGACAAATATTCCACCTCTGTTTACTCTGTGTCTTTATCTGTAAAAGGGGGATAATAGTACTGCCTCTCTCCCAGAGTTATTGTGAAGTTTGTTTCTCTCCTCCCCCTCCTCCCTCTCCTCCTTCTCCTCTCTTCTTTCTCCTTTCTTTTCCTTTCTTCTTCTTTTTTTTCTTCCTTCTTCTTTTCTTCTTTTTTTCTTCCTTTTTCCTTCTCTTCCTCTTCCTCTTCTCCTTTCTTCTTCTTCATCATCATGATCATCTTTGTTTTTATTAATGTTATATTCTCAGTGTATAGGAAAATAGAAATGAGTATGAGCTAGGCTAGTACAATAGAAGAGGCTTGGGAATGGGAGTAGGAAACGATAGTTTCAAAATATGGCTCTCTTCTTTATTGCTATGTGTCCTTATGAAGGTCACAACCCCTCTGGGACTTTTTCTTCATCTGTAAAATGAGGGAGATGTAAATAATTTCTAAAGTTGTTTCTACTTCTAGAGCCATGAAACTAAAATAGCAAAAACATCCAGGGGAAAGCTTTTCTTAAGAAAAGAAAGGTATATAAAGAATATAAATATTATATGTGATATAAATAAAAAATATAAAGAAGTCATAATACCTTTTCCTTCATCTTTTCAATCTTTCCTAGATAATTTGAGACACATGGGAATAAAATCAGGGACATAATTTCTAAATATGAATTTAATGTTGCCTTCCCAAAACAAGTATCAGATAGATCTGTTCCTGTACATCTAATTTATAACAAATTGACTAAATTATTTTAGCCTGTGAGCTGTTGGTCTTCATTCATGTGTCTGGGATCCATGGATCTCAGAAGGCAGTTTTGTATCTAGTTTTTTTTTTTTTTGGATGAAATAATTCATGTTAGATGCATAATGAGGTTTTGAATGGCTTAACAGATGGAAAGAAAAAAGGTTTGAGGTAGGCTGTAACATCTGAGACATTTAGGGAAGCAGCGTGGTATAAATCATGGTACATATGTCCTCGGGGTGGTGTGAGCTTATTGAGGAGATATAGGAATATTTAGGAGATAACTATATTTTCCTGATTGAAAACTTTTGATAAGATGAAAGAAAAAAAATAAGGCTTGGAAACAGAAGAACTTGAGTATCAGCTTCTCTATATACTAACCTTGGATTTTGTGCAAAACATTTCACGTAATTATGGGTTAATAAGGGGGATAATGCTTGCATTACCTCCCTTACAGAACTAGTATGTTTTTTTAAATGTGAGTTCATGGGAGTGTTTGGGTTCAGTCCATTGATTCTTTTTTTCTCTTTATCTCTTTCTTTATCTAGTATTAATCCTCCAGAAGGTTGAAAATGGAGACTTGAGCAACAAGATTCTGAAGATCACAGATTTTGGCCTGGCCCGGGAATGGCACAAAACTACCAAAATGAGTGCAGCTGGAACTTATGCTTGGATGGCCCCTGAAGTCATCCGCTCCTCCATGTTCTCTAAGGGCAGTGATGTATGGAGGTAGGAGCCACTGTGTCTTCAAATTCATTTCAGTTGCCCAGACTCTTCCAAAATCTGGGTATTATTTAAGAGCATAAGACTCCCAGATTGGAAGAGAACCCAAACATAGGTAGATGCTTTTCAAAATTTATGCAAAGCTAATTTCCAGTAGTTAAGGAGTGGGATTTCTAAGGACTGCTCTACCCTATGACATATTAGGGTCCAAAGAAGATACATGGTTGTCTTCTAGGAAGAGATGCTAAGTAATTATATATAGTCTAGCACTTATTCTAAAGCAGGGGTTCCTAACCTTTTTTATAGGTTTCATGAACCCCTTTGGAAATCTGGTGAAGCTTATGTATTATGTATTATTTCTCAAAATAATGCTTTCAAATGCTTAAAATTAAATACATAGAATTAGAAGGAAACAAAATTATATTGAAATAGAATTATCAAAAGAAATTAAAAACAAGTTCACAGACCTGAGGTTAAAAACTCTTGTTCTAAATCTAAAGGACCAAGACAAAAGTCGACCCTACCCAGAGTATATGATTATTACTGTTTAGGTACACTCAATACATTCCAATAGGTCTATTTTTTTAAGCAACTATCTGCCTTTCCTATGTTTTTAGATATGGGAAAGATAGAAATTAGATTTTTTAGTGTGGTATAGTAGAAAGAATTGTAGTTACAGGACATTGGTTCAAAACCCAGATTTGCTACTTATTACCCATGGAACTTTAAGCAAGTCAATTCTAGTCCTCAGATTTTCTAATTTGTAAGATTAAAAGAGTTGAACTAGATGATCTAACAATAAGTCATTAGCAAATTTGTATAAAGGAAAATATAATCTTAGCTTTCTACATTTCAGAAACATAGGTAAATGTTTGGTAAATTTCTGTATGTCTAATTCTGCTTTTCCATTGATATTACAGAATAAGGTAGCTAATGTAAACTAATCCATTCTTCTCCCCCACAGAGTCTCAATAGCTTTTGAGTCATGGGTCATAGGCAATTATGATGTATTAGGAAGATTAGGAGACCTCAGTTGAAATCCTCACCCTGTTTGTTATTCATTATAGCTGTGTGATCATTCTGAATCTCACTTTCCACATATGTAAAATGGAGATAATTGGGTCAAACGATTGTAGCTCTAAAGTAAAAAGGAAATCTGGAAACTGCCTAGTCCAGTCTCCTTATTTTATAGATGAGGAAACCTAGATCCAGGAGTTTAAATGACTTGTTCAATGTTATACGTAGCATCATCAGAACCACTATCAGAAGCCCATATTTCTGACCCCAGAGCTAGAACTTTATCTGTTGTTCCACCATGAACTCTTCCCACCAGAAAGCCACTTCCCCTTAAACTTAATCTTTCTCATTGTAAAACAAGAGGGTTGGATTAGATGATCTGACTTGTTTTTCAGCTCTTAACTCCTACTCTTTTTGATTTCTCCCTTTGGTATGTACTTGAGGTTGTAGATGTGGTCTATCCAAATGGAGTCTGATGCTAAGGAAATGCTTTCTGGTACAATTTGACTGGTGTTAGACAGTCCTGACAATATTGTCTACTACTCCTCGCCTCCTCTTTTCTTCCCTCTCCTTCTGCTAATGGAAGATTTTTAAGGGATTATGTTTTATTGAGGAGGATGGAGCCAAAATGGTGCAGTGGGTACCATAATCCAGTTGAATTCTGTAAATGTTTCTTTCTATCCAACTTTGAAACAACATCTCAAAAGAAATTTTAGAATGGAAGAGCCAATAAAAGGTCAGGATGAGACATTTTTCAGCCTGAGAAAATTTAAAAGATACTCAGGAAAGGTGTGTGAGGTATACGTTCACATCTTCTGCATAGAACTGCTTATGGGAAAGCAATAACTAAAGAAGGAGAGAGGTGATTAAAGCCTAGATGGTAGGTTAGAGGCAACTATCCAGGCAGACTCTCCTAACATTCCCCTCCAAACACCTCTTAAATAATATCTCAAATTGAATTCTGGCTTGGAACTTAAAACTATAACAGTAACAAACAGCAGCTTTGGGAATTTTCAGCTCAGATATAGTAATAGGGTTGGACAACTGATCAGAAAAAAATTACAAAGGATCCTTTGTTAGCATTGGCTGCAGCTGGTGCTCATTGGCACCTCTACTACCCATATCAAGCCCCGAGACATTTTCAGGGTAGGAAAAAAGCCCTTATGACTGGTTGGTTATAAGGGAATGTGGGCCCTGGTCACAGTTCTAAGGCAGAGAAGGACACTAGCATTTGGGGTTATAGGAGAGCAAAGGATCTGGTCACAGTTTCAGGGCTGGAGGAAAATAAGGACCGTTTATGGGTAAAGACTAGAGAGTAGTTATCATACCCCCTTGGAAGGACTGAAAACTTCCAAATTTCTAGAACTAATTCTGGAAAACAGTAACACAAATAAGCCTGAAGCTTGGGACAGTGCTTCACCATCCCAAGAGTCCAAATTTAACATAAAGTTCAAAATCAAGAAATAGGCCGGAAAAATGAACAAAAAAGAAAAAGAGAACTTACCAATGAAAACTAGAGCAAGAAAGGCAAGACAAACTTTAAAGAGGACAACAACATAAAAATGGCTAAAATCAAAACCACACATACAAAAATGCTAACTGGATCCAAGTCCAATAAGAATTCCTGGAAAAGTTAAAATGAGAGATGAGTGGTAGAGGGAAAATTGGTAAAAGAAATGAGAGTAATACAAAAAATTATAAAAAGAAAATTAACAATTTGGTAAAAGAGACAAAAAATCCAGAAGACAATATCTCAAAAAATAGAATTTACTTGAGAATAAAAAAGACACAAAGATTTACTGAAGAAAAGAACTTCATTAAAAGCAAAATAGGGGTTTTTCAAGGGCTTATGTTGAAGAATTGTCCATGCGTATGTTTTGAAAAATAAAAAGCTTTAATAAAAAAGAAAAAAAAAAGCAAAATAGGCCAAATGGAAAAAAGTACAAACATTCACTGAAGAATAGAACTTAAAAACTTAAGAACTTAACAAAGCAGAATTGGCCAAATGTAAAAAGAGGTATTAAAAAACTCATTGAAGAAATTTATTCCTTAAAAATTAGAATTGGGCAAATGAAAGCTGATTACTCTATGAGAAATCAAAAAAGACTAAAACAAAGAATCAAAAAATAGAAGATAATACAAAATATTTCATCAGGAAAACAACTAACCTGAAGAATGGATTGAGGAGAGATAATTTAAGAATTTTTAGGCTACCAGAAGCTGTGATTAAAAAAAACCAAAAAAACCTTTAGATATCTTACTTCAAGAAATTATAAATTAAAATTGCCCTGATAACTTAGATGCAGAAGGTAAAATAAAAATTCGAAAATTCCACTGATCGCCTCCTGAAAGAGATCCCAAAATGAAAACTCCCAGGAATATTATACCCAACTTCTAGAGCATCCAGGTCAAGGAGAAAATATTGCAAACATTCAGAAAGAAACAATTCACTTATCATTGAACCACAGTTAAGATCACATAAGACTTAGCAGTTTCTACTTTAAAGGAGTAGAGAACTGGAATTTGATATTCCAGAAGGCAAGGAGCTAGGATTACAACCAAGAATAAGTTATCCAGCAAAACTGAGTAATAATCATTGAGAGGAAAAAATGAATATTTAATGAAATGGAGGACTTTTAAGCATTTCTGATGAATAGACCAGAACTGAATAGAAAATTTGACATTCAAATAAGAAGACCCAAGAAAAATCTAAAAAGATAGCTGCAGTTTCCCATGGTAAGTGTCTGAGGCAAGATGCCAACTCAAGTTGGCAAACCTCCTTGTGCCTCAGTTTATTCATCTGTAAAATGGGGGAGTTGGACTTGATAGCCTTAAAGTTCTTCTAGCTTTAAATGTATGATCCTATGAACTTATAAGAGAATAATAGGTCAATCGCACCTATCCTTGAATGTTGAGTCTTTCTCAGGTATTTTTTGATTGACTCATTGCTCCTTGTGGTTTTTGTCTTGAGAAATTTCCTGATTGGCAGTCACTTTAACCCTAAATTTAGAACTAATAATTTTGGATGTCCCCTGTGCCACTTAGTCAAGGAGACTCTTTCATACCGGCTTCATTAATAACTTATTAGAAGATGGGGTAGTGTGTCTTACTACCTGTATTTAGGACTGTTTCTGGGAGCCCACTGTAGCAAATAGGAGAAGACACAATAATTTAAAATTTTCCCTGAGGCCTTTCATGTGACCTCTGTTCTTGCATCCAGGTCAATTTATTAAGCACTGATGGGAAGGATTAGTAAAAAGTTTTCAAGGAGCCATTGCTTAGCATTGCTGGGAATTTGTGGATCAAGCTAAGTATATCGAGACCTTTTCTGATGATTCCTTGATTTCCAGTTCAAGCCTGAACCAGGGTGATGACAGGTTTGGGATCAAAGCCGCTTTTTTCTACTTTTTCATGGTTTGCTCAGTCATAGTTGTGGAGACAATGACTCATCTGTGACGTTCTGTCTTCCTTCCTTTAAGAGATGCGAGAAGAAAAATTCAAGTACAGATTTAGTATGGCCTGAGTCACAGCAACAGCTTGTCTCTAATAGCTCCCGGGCTCTAGACAGTGAGATTTGCCTGTTATGTTTAATTGGGTAAAGAGACCACTATTATTAAAAGACTAGCCTAGCAATGATCTCTTTTATATCGATGACTACATGTGGGAAGTTATTCAACTTGTGGGCATTTGATTAAAAACTTTATCAAAACTTGCTTATTTGGGTCCAATCACTAGATTACATCCAAGAGCATGACTCCTTTTTAAAACCTCAAAATATTATTAAATATAGCATTACAAAAAGAAACAGGTATTAGCAACCACATCAAAAGTTTTTCAGGACTATTTTACAGATTCAAAATATTAGAACTGGAAGAAATCCTAGGCATATATATAGACCAGAACTTATCCTTTTTGGTGTTGTGTATCTCTTCGGTGTAGGTGAGATTAATATTTTTTAATGCACCAAATATATCACACAGGATTACAAAGGAAGCCAAATACACTTGTCAACATATTTTTAAAAATCAACTATTTGGATACTAGGTTAAAAATACCCAATCTAGTCCAACCTTCTCATTTTACTAATGAGAAAATTTAATCTCAGAGAGGAATGACTTTTCCAAGTTCACTCAGCTAGCATGTGACAGCATTAGGAATAGTATTTATATTCACATTGTGTTTGAGGGCTTAAAAAGTACTTTCTTCATAATATCTTTGTGAAGTAAGAAGTGGATATATTACTACTTCCTCCTCTCATTTTACAGATGATGAAAATCAAACTCAGAAGAGGCTAAGTGATTTGCCCAGGATGAGATTGCTAAGAAGTTAGTCAATCAGCAAGCATTGAATAAAAGCCTTTTGAAATGTGTCCAACTTTGTGCTAAGTGCTAAGAATACCATTAAAGGCTAAAAGAATGGTCTCCTGTCCTCAAAGAGCTTATATTTTAAGGGGAAATAATCCTGAAACTAGAATTCAGGTCTCTTGACTCCAAGTCCAGTGTTCTTTCCATTGTACCACATTGCCATAAGTACTGTTCAAGAGCACTATGATGAAAATCATAATGTCATGATACGTTATCCATGGGTTCCCCATGCTGTGTTGGCAAGGCCATACAAACTATGATAATTGAGTATAATATGTGATTTCCTCTAGTCTTTGTCTTTGTCTCTCCTTAGCTATGGTGTGCTGCTCTGGGAACTGCTGACGGGTGAAGTGCCCTTCCGAGGAATAGATGGCTTAGCAGTTGCTTATGGAGTTGCCATGAATAAGCTTGCCCTTCCCATTCCTTCCACATGTCCAGAACCTTTTACCAAACTCATGGAAGGTAAGTGGCTGGAGGAGAGTAGAGGGGATTGTGATATTGCTAAATTTTCTTATCAGTTATCATGAAAGGAAATTAAGTATTAGTCATCCCTGATAGAAATACTGTGGATGATGGGAATTTATCTCTTTTCATCCTTTTTGTTTATCTGTATTTACTCTGGTTAGACTGCTGGAATCCTGACCCCCATTCACGACCATCTTTTATGAATATCCTGGACCAACTCACTACTATTGAAGAATCTGGCTTTTTTGAAATGCCCAAGGATTCCTTCCACTGTCTTCAGGATGACTGGAAACATGAGATTCAAGAGATGTTTGACCAACTCAGGGCCAAAGAAAAGGTAAAGAATGAACACATCCATCCATCCGTGGGCCATCGCAGCTGGCCCTGAACCTGGCTGGATGTCACTGGCTCTAATAAGCATATCTCCTTATTCATTACAATATCCTGAGTTGAAATCTGGCATCAGACATTTACTAGCTATGTTAGTTAACTCTGTGTGCCTCGGTTTCCTTATCTGTAAAATGAGCTGGAGAAAGAAATGACAAACTACTCTAGTGTCAAGAAATCCCAAATAAGCCACAAAGAGTAGGATGTGACTAAAAAAATGACAGAATTAGCAACAGCATAGTAAAATAGAATGAGCATTGGAGTTTTAGTAGGTTCAGAATGATCTGAGTTGAAATCATGCTTCTAATAATAGTATATAACCCTGGGTCGGGAACCTAATCTCTCAATCCCCTACATTATTATATAAGACCACAAGTTGTGTTGTAAAAGGAAGTTTTCTCAGATCAATAAAATCAAAGTTCTGGTCCAAAAGGGAAAAAAAAACTCAAAAAACTAATTTTCACAAATGACTCATTGTACCACTACAAAGAACGTTTTTATTGTGCAATATCAATTAAAATTCTTTCCTATTGTATAGTGTCTGAATAGAAAGAACACATTTATAAAGAATTTATAGGTATAATTTTATAGACAAGGTATTTCAATCTCTATGAGCTTCAGGCAACTCCTTAAGATTTTACAGGATGTTATATGTCTTTGTGGATAGATTTCCTATACTCAGAGTTCCTCCAAACTGATAAAATCACAGTTCCTTAGGTATTGGAAAGATAAGGAAAAGATCTATATTTTAGGCTTCTTTTAGTGAGAGATGAACTTTTTCTCACTCTGTATGTGACAAGTGTGGTTTAAGTTGCTATGCAACTCCATATACAGAAGTGCTCCTTAATGGACTTTTTTTTTTTTTTTTTTTTTTACTCAGATTATAAAATTACTGTAGCTCCTGAGCCCTGCTATTGGCTTAGTGATACCTCCATCAGGCAAGTGGCTTTCTCACTGCCAACAATGGGTCCTGTGGGCTACTGCTAATTGTCACTGTTGCTGCTGTTTTAAGTCCTGTGGGGACAAACGAAAGTTTGTGGAGGGGAGAAGTCTGATATTCTTAGAAAGGACTTTTATAAATTAAAATTCTTGCCACTCATAGGAACCAGCAGGAGGAAAGGAAGGAATGAATGATCTGTGATGCTGCAACCATCTTGAACTTTTCAACTTTTCCCTTAACAGCAAAATCAACCAACTGAGCATAATTATTCTGTGATTTCTAAATCCTTTTGTTCTCCCAGCAGTGAAGCCAAAGGAGTCACACAAGGGAGTAGAGGATTTGTAGAGCTCAGAATAATTATTTGTGACAGGTTTATTTTCCTAAAGAAGGAAGAAGTTAAAAGATATATAAAAATTTTTATAATATAAAAATATTTTATAAAAGTCTATTACATGTATTCTTTCCTCTCTTTTCCCACTTTCTCTTCCTCTCCTCCTCTTTCTCTCTCCTCTTTTCCTCTCTTTTTCTCTCTCCCCTCTCTTCCCTCTTGGCTCTTTACTTTTCTCCCCTCTTCTTCCCCATCCTTTTCCCCTTCCCTTTTTTCTCCTCTCTCTTCCTACTCTTTGCTTCTCCCAGCTCTGTCTCTGGTCAAATAGTAGCCATCTCTAGGGTGGGTGCAGGGTGCAGGTAGGGGTAGTGAGGAGGAGAGGAAGGATCAGAAAATAAATAAATTAACAAATTTGCATGATTGCTTTACTATATATTTAAAAGGAATAACAAATTGTATATAATTTACAGTTTCATTGCAGTCATCTTTTTTTTTTTTCTTATGCTATGTTATGGAAACTCTTGTTTTATTTCATAAATTATAAAAAAGAAAAATAAGAAAAGGAAAATGAATATTATAATAAAGAAAAGCATTATTTAAAAAATAATCATTTTGGAGGATCTATTTTCTAGTAAGACATAAAGTTTATAGCTTTTCCCCTTTCATCCGGTCTGTCTCTTTTCTATGTCTTTTATTCCCCAACCACTCTCCTCTATCACTCTTCAGTCTCCAAATCTTACCTTGTTTCAGGTCCAGTTTCTTGCCAGTGAGTGTTTATGAAAAGTATTTAAGTGTCAACAAATGATATTTTGCCACAGAAGCTTTATAAACTAAATCTCTTGTTCTCTCTCTGGACTTAATTCTTTTATGTAAATGACTTTATAAAGATTTCAGTGTTTTGTGTTTTTTTTCTCCTCTTTCTTGTTGCTGTCCTTAAGATACTAGCCTTTTGCTGGGTTCCTAATCAATCTCACTAGATTGATTGCTTATCTTCTCATCTCTCTTCTCTGATGTCTTCCCCCATTTTTCTGACCTCCGGCCTTCACTACTGTGTTCCCATAGGGAGCCAAGTATCAGAGAAAGGCACTATGTCTGGAGTCAAGAAACCCTAGAGTTCAGAATTGGGGATGGTTCTCTGGGAGAATCAATCTTTTTATTTGAAAGTAATCTGAATTATTACCAGTTCTTGGCTCAAAACATAAACTTCCTAATGGGAGATTCTTGGGTTATAGATTAAGTTTCTTAATATTCATTTAAATATTTTTGGGTTCCAAATTCTCTCCCTCCCTCTCTCCTCTCCTCTCTCCTTGAGAAGGCAACTATCCAGTAAAAATGCCTTTTATGTTGTAGACACTGTGCCAGGGACTAGAGACACTAAGACAAAAATGAAATACTTTCTGATCTAAAGGACCTTGTAAATCTAGCACTTTTTCCATTTAGCCTTGTTGTCATATGATATAAATGCATGGTCTCCTTTGGGAAGAAAACAAATCTCTTATTTGCTTTTTGTCTCAGTTTCTTCATCTTTAAAAATGATTTTTAAACCCCTTTCAGCTCTAACATTCTTGATTCTATGAAGGACCCTCCAATAGAGATTATCTGATGGTGAGTCACTTCCCAGTGTCCATTTTCCTCTTCCTCTCTCTCTCTGGTAGGAGCTCCGAACATGGGAGGAAGAGCTGACCCGCGCAGCCCTTCAGCAGAAGAACCATGAGGAGCTACTGAGGCGCCGGGAGCAAGAGCTGGCGGAGCGGGAGATCGACATCCTGGAAAGGGAGCTCAACATCATCATCCATCAACTGTGCCAGGAGAAGCCCCGGGTGAAGAAGCGCAAGGGCAAGTTTAAGAAGAACCGGCTGAAGCTCAAGGACGGCAACCGCATCAGCCTCCCGTCAGGTCTGTGACTGGAGCAGTCCTAAAGCCCAGAAGGGGCAGCTAGGTGGCGCCGTGGGCAGGGCACTGGGCTTAGAATCAGAAAGATCTGAGTTCAGATCCAGCCTCAGACACTTCCTAGCTGGGTGACTTTGGCCAAGTCACTTAATCCCTGTTTCCCACAGTTTATCATCTGTAAAATGGGGACACACTGGAAAAAAAAAAGGACAGAGTTCATAGAGTCCCATCAAGTAGGGTACAATAAAAAGAAGACTTATACAGGGTACCAACATGCATCAAAGGAGACCAGAAGTCCCAAGGGGCAGAGGAGGAGGGAAGGCGTAGTATTAGAACAATTAGACCCAGGGTGACTAGATTATAAAAAGATAAAAATATAGATACAAATCTCTATATTTAGATATCAGTATCTATTCTAGGTATATGGCATTGAGAGATTAGACACAGCTTATAGGTTTTTAACTTATTTTGTATTTATCTTCTACTTTCTCATTTATATTTATTACCTTCCCTTTATATGGTAAGTTTCTTGTTTTTTTTGTTTTTTCTTTGTATCCTCAACATTTATCAGTGTGCCTAGCCCATAATACATGTTTAATAATTGGTTGGGAGATGTAGCTGTACATAGGGGAGTATACACATATGTATGTTTGTATACGTGTAGAGAAATATATATGTATATACTGGTGTGTGTATGAGTCCAAATCTATATACACATGTATATCAGTATGTTTTATGATCCATACACTATATCATTATAGTGATATTTGTATTTGATTCATACATTTATTGGAGGATATGTGCTCTTTTTTTTTTTTTTTTTTTTTTTGCTGTTGATTGGAGACCATTGTTTTATTTTAACACCATACAATTACACACATATATTATATAGGCTATGTGGACATACATGTACTTCTCTATATAAACACTGGTAGTTACAATTATACATACTGGTACATAATACAAAGAGTACATATGCACATATTTTGCTGTTCTTTGTTTCAGTCATGTCCAGCTCTTTATGACCCCATTTTTTGGTTATTGTTTTTTTTTTTTTTTTTTTTGTTTTTTTGGCAAAGATACTGGAATGGTTTGCTATTTCCTCCTTTACATTTTGCAGATGAAGAAACTGAGGTAAACAGGGATAAGTGAGTGACTTGCCCAAATCCCCATTTTAATTCAGGTCCTCCTGTCTCCTGGACAGTGTTCTATCTATTGAGTTACCTAGCTTTCCTGATTTTTCTTTTACTGTCAATATTTCATTATCTTGGTGACTCTTGTGACACTTTTCTCCTTAGAAATTTTCAGTAGCTCCCTTTTTGTTTTTCCCAAACTAGATAATAAAATTGCAGAAGGAGCATGTAACAGAGACAATGAGGTATGAATGATGTAAGCAAAGTGCAAAGTCGTGTCAACATTCTGTTACCACTTTGCATGGGAAGTAATTTTCCAATAACAATAAAACAATTCTCCCAAACCAAAAAATTGGCTAACCATGTTCCTGATGACCCTTTTAAAAGCAAGACATGTCTTAAGGATTCAGCCAAGGCAGGAACTCCAAGGAGTGAGATCTTTGGCAAGAGAGAAAAGAATCAGCTCTGAAAGAAGTCAGCCCTTGAGAAGAAAAACTGTTCCTTCTCTGAGAGAGTGATGGTAGTGGACAGGTTACCTTCCCCCTCCCCACATTGGCCATGATACTTTGAAGTTTAGCTGGAGACATCACAGGTAGTAGGAATCAGGTCTGATAAATGGTAGCAAGAAATAGCTCTGAGGAATGTGACCTTTATTGAGAAGAGATCCAGTTTTGACCATCAGGAGTTGAATTATAGAGAGAAATCAGGTTTAAGGAGCCCAGGTAAATAACCTGCTCAGGGTATCAACAGGAGGACATCATGAAAAGGGAAAGGAAGTTGGAGTCTTATAATACAAAGGTAGGAGTTAGTTGCTTTGGCCACATGTTCCCTGAGTGCATGCCTTTTTATTAGTGTGTTACTCTACATTTGTGCCCCCTCTTCCCACACTGACTATGGGACAATTGTTGAAGAGAACTTCCTATTGACTCTAAGTGTAGTTGTAGAAAAGTACACTCAAGGTTTATGGGATTATTTTTTTTGTAGTTACTATTCTTACAATGCCAGTCTGTTCTTATAGTCTTAATGGCTAATTGTGTCTTGGCTGACTAGTTACAAATAAGCACACTGGTAGGACTTCATGAGTTTTAAGAATGCAGAGCCACAGGTTATCCTGAACCTGGAAGTCACCCTTTAGCATGCACAAATGAGGACAAGTAAGAGGAGATGTCCTTGAGGATGCTTCATGTTTTTCTATCCTGGCAAAAACCACAGTGCCTTGCCAAGTATATTCCTGGAATATATAGTCCTAGAGAGAAAATGCACTCCAGGAATCAAGCCTTTGAGTTATCAGCATAGATATATGCACCAGATACACATTTAATAGATATTTCTTGAATTATCTTGCCTCTGTAAACACGTTGTTCTTAGAAAACATTGAAAGTTGGACCATTCATCCCAGGTCAATATAACTGACAGTTCCTGTCTTCATGCTCTCTGCTCCTATCTCCCATGTTATTTATTCTCTGCTCTGCTAGGATTATACTAAAGGAAACAGTGCACATTTTTACAAGCCTTATAATCTACAGAAGCACAGTTGGTTCATTCCTTATACTTCTCCTAATTAGAGGTTCAGGGCTGAGCTATTAAATTGTGAGGAAAGGAAGCTTTTAGGCTGATTCTTTTTCCTTCTAGAAAAAATCAGAAATAATTTTTTTTACATTGCAAAGTGCTTAATTTCATATTGCACATGTGTAGTTAACTGTTGCTGATACCAAAATGCTTTCTTAAATTAAACACAAGGGTATCCCTAATGAAATCCAATCCAAAAATGAATTTTCTTCTATCATGTCTCTAGACTCTAGATGCTAGGGAAAGGAGATAACAAAGCTGAAAAAGATACTTTTTAAATAAAGACAGAAACTGAGCCTTTCAGAAAACCAATGCCTGCCCCTTGAGCCTGCTGGGAAATTTCAGTTCTCTTGTTTGGATTATTTGATTATAGAATAATTTTTTTTGATAAATGAATTTTTTTGTATGTGTTATTTCTAATTAGATTTCCAGCACAAGTTCACTGTGCAGGCATCTCCAACCATGGACAAAAGAAAGAGTTTGATCAGTAGTGGCTCCAGTCCTCCTGCAAGTCCCACCATCATTCCCCGACTCAGAGCCATCCAGTGTAAGATGGTGTTTACCAACTTTACATGGGGTGGGCTATGATCCTCCTGTGAATTTTCCAGCATTCATTTGATTGGGAAGGGAAGGGGAATTGTTTCTGACCTGTGTAGCCATTCACCAGTTTAGCCATTTGTCTATTTATACCTCCAAAAATCCACCAATCCTTCCACCATGAATACAGCCCCCCAACATACACATACCACCCATCTTTCTTCCATTATCACCATCACTACTTCTTCCATATTTTACTTTTTGGTCAAAAATTGTCAAAAAGAAGTAGAAACCAAAAATTATCTTTGAAAGCTTATTTGTAAATTGTATAAGAGGTTATCTGATCCAAGTTCTAAGACTTCTCCCATTATGAACTCTTCTTAGACTGGGAACATATTGAAGTTGACATTATCCTTGTCCAGGGATCACTGAGTCCTCTCTTTGTCTAATTTGTCAATTCCTTTGCCCCATTTGTATTATCAGAGAGCTAGGTTTATTTTTAATTTAATTGCTGAGAAAATGTGACAAATATTTCTATATTTCAAATCCTGCTATACCAAGAGCAGCCCCTCTTGACTTTTTTGTCTCCTCCAGCATCTGTTCCTTTCTTTTCATTTGGTACTTTCTCATATCCTCTAGTGTCTCTGGCAAACCAATTCAATTCAGTAAACAATATTTTAAGTCCTACTGTATGTGAAATACAGTTCCTGCCTTCCAAGGAGGTTTGCATTCTACTGAGGTATCTCTGTGATAGATCATTGTGCTTAGGGGTCAGGAAAACCTGAGTTAAAATCTGACCTCAAGCACTTAACTGAGTGATCCTGAGCAAATCACTTAACCCTGTTTGCTTCAGTTTCCTTATCTGTAAAATGAGTTGAAGAAGGAAATCACTCCAGTATCTTTGCCAAGAAAACCCAAAATAAGGTCCTGAAGAATCAAACATAACTGATAAATGATTGAAATGCTGCTGCTTGTAAGACTTTAGTCATTAACCTCTAAGGGTATTAGTTGTTTTTTCTGTCAGTAAAGAAGTTAAAGAACCTAATGTTTGAAAGCCCTTCTTATTATAACTTTTATGATCCTATGATTGATTTTCCATTCTTCCCATAAGACATCAGTGGAAATCAATGCTTATCAAGGTGCAAAATGACAGAAGCCTACAATAAGAGGGATGTTAATAAGTCAAAAAGAGAGAGAAAGCCTTTGATTCCTATTCCTTTTTTAAAAATTGAGACAGAATGAAAGGAAAGGAGGTCAGTCTTCTTTGGGAAGGATTAATAAAAATATAGAAATTCCAAAAATATCTCCATTAAAAAACCTAATTTCTTTTCTTCCTAATGCTTATCTTGTATTAACCTTTGCTCCATCCTACCTTCTTTCCCCTCCAATAACCTCCATCCCTTCCCCAACCTGTAGAATTAACCCACCTATTCTTAAACATTAGAACGGTTTCAGATTTATATTTATGAGAATTAAGAACAGATTTGAGAATGATTCTGGGATCTTTTTATAGTCAAGTAATCATAGTTCATCTATTTTCCTGACTAGTTCAACAATGGGATAAGTATTCAATTAGATCATAGAATCACAGATTTAGAACTGAAAACTACTTTAGATATTATCTTGTCTGTCTTTATGAGGAAACTGAGTTCAAATGTAACTTCAATATGTCACCCATCTACGAAGAGTATGGAATAGGACAAATCATAAATCTTGTATTGAATAGCCTCTTACTCCTTTACAAAGTGGTTAACCCACAGTGGTTAAAAGATTTGCTCGGTGTCAGAAGGATGATAAATAACAGAGGCATGATTTTGAATCCAAAATCCCTCTAACTTCAAATCCAGGCTTTTTTCATCATGCTACCCAAGCATCTCCTCTTCCTCCTCTGAATCCTCCAAGTGTGGAATGCAGGACACAGGTAGGAAAGGAGCTTTGTTTCTGGATCTCACTTGATAATCCCTCTTTGGATCTCCTAGTGACACCTAGTGAAAGCAACAAAACCTGGGGTCGGAGTTCAGTTGTTCAGAAGGAAGAAGGTGAAGAAGAAGAGAAGAGGGCACTGAAGAAGAAAGGACGGACCTGGGGACCAAGCACACTTGGGCAGAAGGAAATTGTCTCAGGCGATGAAGGGTAAGAGCCAGCTATCGGTGATGATAATAATAAAGCTTTCTTAACGTTGATAAGGCCTGGACTTACTTTTCAGAAGAACAAACTCAGTAGTATCCTATAATAAGTCTCAGCAGGAGAATAGTCATAAATAGGAGATGTTTACCCAAGTCTTTTCCTGTAGGGTTCTCTAGAATCTTCACTTTAAAAAATACCTTCAGGGTTAAAACTTTTTATTTGATAGGAGACAGATAATCTGCCTTGGATTTGAGTTCTTGACCCATGTCAAGAGATCTCATCTCTTTGAAGTTTTCTGTATCCCATTAAGGGGAAGAAAGAGGCACAGATTACAGAGAGGCTTCATCTTACAGAGGAGAAATATGAGACCTAAACAGACAAAATGACTTAGCCAGTCACTTTGAGAACCACCTTGAGCAGAGAATAGGTTCCAGACTCACCTGTAACTATTTCAGTCCTCTCTAGTCCAGCGGTTCTTTATTTTCTGTCTCCTAGATTCCTTTGACAACCCTGGACCTCTTTGAAGAATCATATTTTTAAATGCATAAAATAGGATTACAAAGGAAGACAATTTTGCCAAAATATAGTTATTAAAATATTAAAAAGATAAGTTCACAGACATTCCCCAATCCCACCAAAATCTTACAAATATAAGACTCTCAGGAGTCTGTGGACTCCATGGTTAGATTCCCCAGAAGTCCTCAATGTAGTTCTTCACTGACTGAGATAGTTCTTCTCTTGTTGGCACTTGAATTTCCTCCTCTCCAATGTATTAGATAAAGTGCTGGGCCAGAAGTAAGGAAGACATGTGTTCAAATGTGGCTTCAGACACTCCAGCGGTATAACCTTGGGCAAGTCACTAAACTCTCCTGCCTCAGTTTTCTCAACCCTATAATGGGAACCATAATAAAATATACTTCCCATGGTTCATGTGAGGATCCAATATGATAATATTTGTAAAGTTCTTAGCAAAGTGGGTTCTTAAACTTCCTTAGTCAGGGGCTTCATGGTACAACCATCCAGAATGGGGTAGGGGAGGGTAACTGATCTGGGTGTGCCCTATATGGCTATTGCTGACTCTCTTTATTTATTGAAGATCTCCTCAGAAGCGAGAGAGAACTAATGGTTTGTGTGCCCTCTCAGAGTCTCCACATTTTCACTTGGGGTGAGTTTGTGCTCTACCCTTTCTGTGCCTTTGTATTGGTATCCATTCCCATCATCCACATCCTTTTCTTTATTTTTCTGGAGTAGTTCTTAAGGCATTTAAGCTTCATTCATTTCAGAACTATGCTTCTTTTTTAATTTGTTTGTTTATTTGTTTAAAATAATGCCACAGTGCACCTTGGGAAAATTGTCAGACTAATTTGGATTCGACCTTGTGAAACCTTTTTTCTCTTTTGGCTGGATCCCAGCTACCCCTTTACCTTGAGGAATGATACAGGATTGTCTGCCTTAGAGCTTTGTGCAGCTCACAATAGTATTCCTTGTGGAACCATGGGAGATTATCGGGTAGTGAGTATTTTCAGTCATGTTCACTCCTGGAACTATTTTTCATTTAATAGCTGGAATAATTTTTAGCTGAGTAGAGTCTCAATGAACACCCTACTTAGGGTAGGAGTTTATGGTATATCCAGGAGAACATGAAACTACTTCTGCCTCTTCTTATGGGACTGGAATTCCAGAGTAGAGTAGGAATGGTGGGAATGGTCCTCCATTTGCCTTAGGGGACAGTCTTATTAATATCTGCACAACAAAAGTTGTATTAGACAAATGCTTTCAAGTTCTACATCTTTCTCCTGTAAAGACCCAAAACAAACAAACAAAAAAAACCCCAAAACCCAAAAAACCCAAAAAATGTATTCCAGTGCACTGCCTGGAATTAAATCCATTTTCCATTCTCTTGAATGAGAGGAACTCTATTGGACACCCGATCTATTTCCTGGGAATATCATTAGTTTTGCAACCACAAGTTAATGACTTTGGAATGGCATGGAGGAAGGGTTCTGGGAAAACTGGTTAAAAAGAGAAAAATGCCATTTTGACCCATATGTTTGTCCCAAAGTGCACTGGGGTGATGATGCAGTTCAGAGTGCCCTGTTTGGGTTTGCTGATTTTTTTTTAAGCTGATTGCTTTGAAAGCTACCTAAGCATGCCATGAACTTGGCTGGAAAGTAAGATGCCAGCTGGAGTAAACTGGGGTGGGTGCTCCAAGCTCTGCTGAGCTGTTCCTGCCGGAACTTATGTTTGCATGGGGCTTGCCTATAGTGTACACTTCAGCAGAGATGCATTAGTTGAGTTGTGTCTTTGTGAATTGGTTGTAGCCACCTTAAAATGGGCTCAAGATATAAATGCTCTGGGGAAGCAAGCACACCTGGGTTGGCCAAGTCTTCTTGTTGCTCCTGCCGTTCACTTGCGTCCCCCGCCTCAATGTTAAGGTATGCTCTCAGACCTTTCCACAGCTCATGACAGGAGCAGGTGAACAATTATTTTGCCTTTTCTTTCCTTAGCATGTGATTCACTTCACTTGGGCAAATAAGCAGGTTCTTGTTGGCCTTCTAACCCTGGACTTCAGGGCCCTCAGAAGTAACAGGACTGAGCAGTCTGTGTGATTAGATTGAACATAAATAAGGTTGTCTGGGAGGAGCTGAGGGAGGGAAGGGGTAATGACTCACTGTCATAGTTTCCCTTTGTTTCCTTTATGCAGCCTGAAATCCCTGGTGGATGGATACAAGCAGTGGTCCAATAGTGCTCCAAATTTGGGGAAAGGCCTGAGGACAACCCCTGCCCTTCCAGGATTTACCAGCCTTGCCGAGATGGGTAAGGGCAGCGTATTGGTGATGCTGGAAAAGCAGTATGTCCAGCACAAGAGTGCTAGACATGGACTCGGGATTCAAATTATGTCTCACACCAGGACAAAGTCAGTGATCCTGAGCAAAGTACTTTATGTCTCAAAAACTCAGTTTCTTCATATAACTTTCAGGAAGAGAAAAGAAAAAAATCTTAAATAATCAAATCTTAAAATATTATCTTCTCCTTAATTCCTCAGGAAGCATCTAGTCACACTTTCTAGACCCTCTTACTGCCAGAAGGCAAACCATATGGAAACAATTCACTAAAGGGAAGCGTTTTCCATTCCTTATCAACTCTTTCTTTTCCTCTTTCCACTATTTTCTTTTTAATTAATTCCCAAACCACAAGTTATCTCTTACTTATCCCAACTTACTTCCATTAGCATAATATTACAACATATTTATTATAATTTTTAGTGAATAAATAAAACAAAATTAAAAAATATATAATCATTACAATATAAATAATATAAATAAAAATGAAATGATCCTTCCTCAAATGGATCTTAAGTTCTAATGAGGATCACAAGGACAACTATAAGTATATACAGAATACATATAAAGAGAATCAATACATAAGTACAAAGTTGTTGCATGCAAGGAAACTTATGATGGTAAGAACTTGCAGTTGGGGCAAGGGGGTCAGCAAAGACTTCATGCAGCAGGGGTTGCTTAAATGGGATCTTGAAGGAAAAAAGAGATGCTTTGATGTTGTGCATTTAAGGAATGCACATATATACATATTTAAATCATAGGACAATATAGTTTAGTAGCACTTCTTTGGCTAGTGACTATATTCTATATAGGTTTTTTGAGGCCTGTTTTGCAATGTGAATGAAATATCAAGCCTGAGAAATGAGAGAAACTTTTCAAATCTTCCATCAGCATAGAGAGCTGGATGGTGCAGTGGACAGAGTACTGGACATGGAGTCAGGAAGACCTGAATTTGAATCCTACCTCAATTCTGCAAAAGTCACTTAACCTATGGTTGTCTGCTTTTTTAAAAATGAGGGTAGCAATAGCCTCCATCTCCCAGGATTATTATGGGGAATCAATGAGATTTTACACACACACACACACACACACACACACACACACACACACACACACACAGAGCTTTGCAAACCTTAGCGCCACCGTATAAATCCTAGCAATTATTCTGGAAGTACCTTCAAGCTGGTGGAGTCCCAGTGTATCAGTCATGGACTAGGATAACTACGAGAATGACCCCTGCCCTGTTTTCCTACAGGAAAGCTCTACCTGGATTATGTCTGGACCTAATCCATGGGATCATTAGTTTAGATTAGTATTATTTGTTGTTTGATCATTTCAGTAATGTCCTATTCTTTGCAATCACCTTTGGGATTTTCAGAGATACTGGAGGGACTTGCCATTTTTTTCTCCAGCTCATTTTACAAATGTGGAAACTGAGGCAAACAGGGTTAAGTGAGTAACAAGGGTTACTTGGCTTAGTATAATAATATTAATAATGATAGATGTTAGTCATGAGAATCAACCCCCAAACCTAAAATCATTTTAGAAAAAAAATCTAATTTGATCATTTGATAAAGGAGAATGAGCCAGAAAAGAATTGTGGCCCTTGTCCAGTCTCAGCATGTTTACATTATATGGTGTTCAAACAAATGTGCCAGGGGACTGTTCATAAACAGAGATCCATTGAGATGTATATCAGTAAGCATAAATATTCCAATTAAGGTAGATTGGGAAATAAGCATAAACGTTCAGGTTTGAGGAATCCCAAATGCAAGCATTGAGGAGATCTAAGCATTCCCTGCTACTATCTAGCTCTTCTGATACTTTTTCCCTTTGGGTTAAATAATTTCTAGCCATAAAAAGCTAGATCCAAACCATATTAATAAAAGATAAATAATAAGTATTTTCCCCATATAAATCCCATTTTCATACATTTTGAAGTATGAAATCACTTTCCAAATATTATTATTTGATCTTTAAACAACCCTTGGATGTGGGTACTATTATCATACCAATATTTTTGATGAAGAAATTGAGAATCAGAGAGGTTAAATTTCCAGGCTCACATAGCTAGCAAGTATCCAAGGCAGAATTTGAACTTGGGTCTTCCTGGCTCCATCACTCTATCCACTACTCAAATCCCAAGAGCATTCTTCTCTCATGGGAGGGTGCCAAAGAGAGAGGTAAATTCCATTCAATTCAATTCAATAAATATTTATTAATCACTTACTGAGTGCCAGGAACTGCTAAAGTGTTAGGGATACAATAAGGAAAAGGAAGTTTCTTTCCTCAAGGAGTTTATAATTTAATGAAAAAGAGAAAGTCAGAGCTCCTGATGCTAAATGCCCTTCATGGGTCGCTTAAGAAGTTCCCTTAGGCATAATATAGCTTCTTAGCTTTGCTCTTTGCAGATCTGTGAATCTACATCCAGTCTGTCCTTGGCTCCTAATTTAGACACTATTGCCAGATACTGCTGATGGGCTGAGGAATGACACTAAAATTCTGACGAAAACTCCCAACATTCTCCTCCCACCCAAGGGCAAGAGGAAGAAACTAAGGGTAGAGTCAAAACCTGCTCCCTAACCCAAGAGATGACTTCTCAGGGGTGTTGTGGGAGGGTGGGGATGGTTTCTGACAGAATGTAAAACATACTTACTGGGCTTTACCTTGAAAAGATCAAATTAATCTGACATCAGGTGAACTCCATCTCTAGGCCTGCTGTGCCCTATTTTTTTTCTAGCTCATGTAAAAGTCCCTAGGGAAAGAGGTAACAAGTTGGCTGATCCTCCTTTTAGGAGGATGGGAAAGATGATGTGCTAACAGGATTATTGATTTCCCCATGTTACTCTGGAAGATATTAAGGAGAAAACCCTCGTGGTCCAATATCTAATTTCTTCTGGCAACCACCCTTATTTCTTCTCAGTATCACTGACTTTTACTCAGGTAGTCCTGGGGAGAGGGAGGGAATTTAGCTGCCAGCTCAATCAATTTGGTCTTGTTTTTTGCCTCTCCTCCATCACCCCCACCCCCACCCCACAGAGGATGAAGAAATTGAAGGCCTGAGGAGTGGGGAGAGCCGAGCAATCCATTCCTCCAACCAGTCTTACCTCTGCATTCCGTTCCCACGGATAGAGGAGGTGGACGGCCCTTCCATCGATGGGACCCACGAGGAGCCCACCCCAGTTAACTCAGCTACCAGCACCCCACAGTTAACACCTACCAACAGTCTCAAGCGAGGAGGAGCCCAGCATCGCCGCTGTGAGGTCGCCCTCCTGGGTTGTGGGGCTGTTCTGGCTGCCACGGGCCTAGGGTTTGACTTGCTGGAGGCAGGAAAGTGCCAGCTGCTGCCCCCAGAAGAACCTGAGCTGCCCCCCCGAGAAGAGAAGAAGAGGCGAGAGGGTCTGTTCCAGAGGGCTAGCCGCCCCCGCCGGAGTACCAGCCCCCCTTCCCGCAAGCTCTTCAAGAAGGAGGAGCCTGTGCTCTTCCTGGGGGACCCCTCTGCTTCTCTGACGCTGCTTTCTTTGTCCTCCATCTCTGAATGCAACTCGACGCGGTCCCTGCTTCGATCGGACAGTGATGAAATTGTGGTGTATGAGATGCCCGTCAGTCCAGTTGAGGCGGCTCCCTTACCACCTCGAACCAACAACCCTTTGGTCAATGTCCAAGTTGAACGTTTCAAGCGAGACCCCAACCAGTCCTTGACCCCCACCCACGTCACCCTCTCCGCTCCCACGCAACCTTCTGGTCACAGGCGAACTCCTTCCGACGGCGCCCTTAAGCCGGTGGCACCCCTGGCCAATGGCAGCCCATCTAGCAACGGACTGAGTGCCACACCAGGTACAGGTGAGCCTCTTCTTCTCTGTGACCCTCCCCAGTACCACCGTCACCCATTCGTTCTCTCCCTTTCTCCTCTTTCCCGTCGAATATTCTGTGAATGAACGGTTTCCTTTCCTCCAAGGTGAAGTTCTATTCCATTGTGGAAGAAGGGCTGGAGCTGAGGTCTTGGGGAAATTCAGTGATTTGCCATTGTTGCAATAAGATAGAGTTTACCTTATCTCCCAAGAGCATCCTCCAGTTTGGGTATTGGGATGGAGTGGAGTTTCCTGGGGCCTAAGAAGAATCAAACCCAGGAGCCATGTGGGGACTTTAAGTCATCATAGCTAATGTACATGGCTGAATGTATGGCTCTTGCCAGAATTAATATTCTCAATTTCAGGAACTAAAATTTCCTGTAGTGATTATGAGGGCTATTCCCTGTCATGTACTAGGCTTGTGCATCTCATTATAGTATTGACTCAGTTAATCTTTAGAAGGAAGATCCACATACATTCATACACGTCCTCCCCACACATACCCTTGCAGCCCTTCATGGACATCTACTTAATTGTGCTTGGACATATACGGCCATATCTTTGCATCCACATGAGTAGTTCAGTCTTTGTTCTCTATTTTTCCCCTCGGCCTTCTTTTTCTGGAGACCCACCTGATAACACTTGATGCTCATACAGATGTATTAAGTATCTGAACCCTGACACTCCTCTTATACAATTATCCCTTCCACATTAAGACTTTCCCTATTGTGGTTTGGATATGGGAAGTCAGCATAAGAAATTAAATGGGAATTTGGGAGGAGTTTTGCATGAACACATGGAGGCTAGCAGATGACACAGGAAAAATTTAGAAACTCTGTAACGTATAAAATATAAACATAGCATTGTATAATATCTACATATTTTATTTTTAGTGCCATAAATGTATCTGAATTTTATAATAAGGTTTCTATAAAGGAAAAAGAAAAAATCAGCCTTCTTCTCTAGTATGAAGGGAAGGCCAAAAGATTTTCCAGATTTTCTCGATCGTGGCAGGGTAGGCTGTGAATCCCTGCAATGTGGAAGGAATAACTGAATATCACCCTGACACTTTTCCTCCCAGGGTCCTGTTTGTCACCCTAAGCATTCTAGTTACCGAGCAAACAGGGAGAAAAGCTGACAATCATGTCATTGGCTGGGATTACTTTCGGGTTACCGTCTAACTCTTTTCTAGTTGGCCCCCTCCCATTCCCAAGATCCCTTATACTCTTTCCCATGCTCTCCTTCCCTGTGACTGTTGATTGCCGGTGCATGGGACCCTTGCCTCTTGCCTCACAGTTGTTGGGGTTTTTTCCTTCTCCTTTTCCAGGGATGCTGAAAACTCCAAGCCCCAGCCGAGATCCTGGCGAGGTACCTCGCCTGCCAGACCCCAACCTGGTCTTCCCCCCTACCCCAAGACGGTGGAACACCCATCAAGACTCCACACTGGAAAGACCTAAGACTTTGGAGTTTCTCCCCCGGCCCCGTCCTTCTGCAAACCGGCAGCGGCTGGACCCCTGGTGGTTCGTGTCCCCCAGCCACGCCCGCAGCGCCTCCCCCGCCAACAGCTCCAGCACAGAGACACCCAGCAACCTAGACTCCTGCTTTGCAAGCAGCAGTAGCACTGTGGAGGAGCGGCCAGGGCTCCCTGCCTTGCTCCCGTGTCAGGCAGGGCACCCTCCTCCTGCTGAACAGGCCCTTCTGGATCTGGACGCAGAGGGACAGAGCCAAGACAGCACTGTCCCGCTGTGTAGATCTGAACTAAACCCACATAGATCCGCCCCCTATGAGGTTCAGCAAGAATTTTGGTCTTAGCATGAGAGGAATCGGGGATGGGGGTAGAGATCTGGGCAAAATACCCGACTAGGCCGTGTCTCCTACCACGTGGCCCCCCAAGCTCCAGTCCTACTTCTTGCACTGATAATGCACTTTGAAGACAGAAGAGGTGGGGAGGGCAGCTGCTCCAAAGGCCCCAGCCAACAGTGAGCCCTCCTGTTCAGAACCACCATTGATGTAGCCTGTCAGCTCTGAGTGTGTGTGTGTGTGGGAAGGGGGAGGTGTGTGAATGGCCTTCCAGCTCTGCAGTAAACCTCACCCTTGGGCCACGGCCCGGCCCGGCCACCCAGTCGCGGCCAAAACTGTCCGCTGTTCTCCGGCACCATTAAATGCCCAGGGTCTGTCCCAGAGTCTCTTGGGCACCCTAGAGTTCTATGGTTACAAACAACAGTATTGGATATTCTTCTGCTACTCTCTATCCCCTGCCCTTGTCCTTGAATGCAATTTCAAGGTCATTATGAGCCCTAAGGCTGGCTTTGTCTCACACTGTCAGGAATGCTTGGGGGCAAGGTGATAAAGGCATATAATTTGATGGACCTACCATCCCCCTGGCTGGTCTACTTGTCCGACTTATTTATTTGAGCCTAGAAGTGGTACTCTGATCCACTTCCAAGGGGACTTGGGGGTAAAGGATGAGGGAGGGATGGGGAAATATAATGGAGTTGTAGTGAAGAGTCTATGTTCTGGCTTTTTAAAGCAAGGTTCAGTGAAGGGTGTGGTCTCTCGCATAGTAAAGGCACTGACCTCCCTATGGCCAGTTTGTGGCCAAATCAGGTTTCTAGAAAAAACACTAGTCCATGGGGGGTTTCTTGGGAGAATCCTTCTCTGGTGCCATTTTAGCTGCTAGAGACAAGGTCTTGTGTCTGGCCCTTTCCTTGTGTAATGGGACCTCCCCATGGAGTCTATGCAGAGCTGCACTATTTGCTTCTGGACAACTACATTTGCCAGGTCAGCACTGACAGACTTGGATGCTTTGGGGGTGCCAAAGCCTCTCGCTATTTCTGGATGATTGTACGTGACTCAGTGCTGAAGGACCTGGTGGAAACAGGCCGGCAGCTCTGTGTATCCTCTGTGGGATGGCCCTATTATATGCCTTTGATTTTTTTGTTGTGTCCTTTCCCCTTGTTCTTCACTCTCTCTTCTCCAGGGACCAGTAACTGCAAGCCTTCATGTATGGTTAGTAAAAATCTTTCAAACCCTAAAAGGTTTTCTTATAAATTTTAGCAGGAGCAGCATCCAGTGGTGAACCCTAGGGAATGGGAATCAGGATTCTGGAGTTACTCTCCCAATTCAAGCAACCACCCTTACAATTTTCAGCAACTCCCTTGTCTCCTGCTGTTCATGTCTATAAAATGAGATTGCGAAACACCTCCCTAAAAAAGGGACGTCAAACAGACAGTGACAGGATCTAAAAAGGCATGTGATGTCCCTAACATACACACCATAAAAATTGGCCAGAGTTTTTCTGTGCCTTCTTTCACCCTATACTGTGGCCTCTTGATGTGCTGGGCTTTGGACCATGGGGAAGCAGCAAAGCTCCCTCAATCTTTCTGACATTTCCTTTTAGAAAGAAAAAAAAAAAACTGAAAGCAGCTCTGACATTTATGAAATTTATTTATTTACTTGAATAATGAAACTTCAACTTAAGATCTCTTCCATCTGTTTCTTTAAACACCCCCCCCTCCCAATCTGTTTCTCCATCATGTTTGAACTGAGTGAAATCCATCTGTAACTTTTAACAGTACACTGGGCCTCTGCTGAGACATCCGTGAGTCTGGAAGTGGGATGGTGTTTATGGTCTCCTATAAGGTTCCTTCCTTTCTGCAGGGAAGAACAGAACCTCCTACAAGGGAACAATAGAGAGGGAAGCTTCTTCTCGGTCAAGCCCAGAGAATGGAGATAGATAGTAAGTCTTCATCCGGCCCAACAAATCCAGCTCCTTGCTTCTCTTCTGTACCAGGGGCAGGTGACTTCTGCCCTACCTCTCCTCTTCCCATCATGTCAGCCCATGGCAAGACAGTGGAAGGAGTCATTATTATTCTCACAGCATGGCCTGTCATCCCTGGGGTAGAGAGGCTGTACGACTTCTGCTGAGGACACCGGCTCAGAAGCCAGCTGGGAATGACCTTTTAGTTGATATTTCCCCTTTAACTTCACGCTCTCCGTGGTTCTGAGCAGGAGCTGACCTCAAAGCTGTGGTTCAAACTACTTTCACTGAGAGTAGTTGACCTTCCCTAGTGCTACCTAGGGACCCTAGTCCTTAACACTATGCAACGTGTTAAACCACATGGAATGTGGTATTAGAAAATATTTATTTCCTAAGATTCCTGCTCACATCATTGACTCAGATACATTTCTCATCTACTTTCTTGAGAGGCCAGCCAGCTGCTGGGCATCTGAATTGCCTTTCATATTACCTTGTAATTCTACTCAAATAGCTTTGCAGGATACTTTTTTAATTGTTGGCATTTTTCACCCGCAAGGTCCTCTCTCAGTTCCCTCCTTTATGTGAGGTTCAATTACAGGCCCTGAAGTGTTTGATGAGAAATAGCTCTGATTTTTTTTTTTTTCCAATTTTCTTGTAAGTGGGACGTGTCTGCTGGTGAAAAGGGATAAGTGTTCACTTCTGGGTATGCAAGTGGAGAAATGATAAAAGGCATTTGAGATCTAAAGCCTAGACTCTCCAGAGGACTAGGAAGAGAAAATGTTTCAGGCTCTTCTTCCTTATTCTGATGCTTCCTTACCTCGTGACCTTGCCTGAATCACTTAGCCCCTTTGGAAAAGATATCACCAGCCTTCCTCCCAAAGCAGAGTGTGAGTGCTCACAAGACAATATTGATCAAGCACTTTGGGCTCTTTGGCAGGAAGAGATTAATTTTCAGCTGAGAAATGATGCTAGTTCCTGAAAGAAGGTTCCTTTATTACCAGCTGAGGTGGAGAGGAGGAAATTTGTACAACTTGTCTTTCATCCCCTTGACTCTGAGTTATTTTGTATTTTCTTCCTTTCTAAGAGGCTTAGGAAAAAAAAAAGTGATTAAGGGGTTCCTTACATGGCCATTAGAAGTCATTGCCAGGCACAAGCTCTTGTGAGGCGTTTGAATTTATACAGAGTGCGTAGCCACTTTAAAAAAAAAATTATCCTTTAGTCATCCCTAATCTGTGAAGGTGGCCATCATCCACATCTTTGTCTTACTGAGAAGAAAATGGAGATAGGGAAAGGATTGTTAGCAATGTAAGAAATAAAAAGTGTCACTTGTAAAGTGTTGGCCTTTTGACTCTGGAAATCTGATTTTTCCCCCCCTAGTTTGAATTCCTTCTAGATTTGGTTTAAGGAGAAATCTAGATAGAATGGATCTTCTTACATTTCTCAGATACCAAAAAGGACTAAACAAGTCATCTTACTCAGGCTACTCATTTTACAGGTAAAGAAACTGAATATAAATATACCACAAGATTATGTAACTAATAAGTGGCAGAGGCAAGATTTGAATCGAGATCCTCTGTCTTCAAATCTAACCCTCCTTCCTTACCATACTCCTACTCCTTAATTCCTTTCTCAGCTTGAGTTAGACCGTATGCCCTCTTTAGCAGATATCTTTAGAGATATCCCAAAATGGAAACATAAGTGGGATAGTACAGAGAGCAAGGGACTTGGAGGTAGGAAGATCTGAGTTCAAACACTTACTATGTGATCTTGGGCAAGTCACTGTTGACTTTTTTTGTAAAATTTGTAAAATGAGTCGGAGGAGGAAATGGCAAATTGCTCCAGTATCTTTGTCAAGAAAACCAAAATGCAGTCACAAAGAGTAAGATACGACCGAAATAACTGAACAACAGTAAAAATCAAAAGGGCTACCTTGAAAAATATAATATGATTGCTTTTTGAATATATTATAGTGGAGATTTTTTTTTGCAAAGTATTGGAGAAGAAGGCTGCCTATTGTCCTTCCAACTCTAGAATTTTGAGTTTTGTCACAAAGTCCTTTTTTCTTTGTCTCACTACTGTGTCTTAGAGACATGGCTTAATGTCCAAAAGAAAGGACTAATCAATCCTTTGTTGAATTTGTTTTGCTTCCAAGTTTTAAGCCTGGGTCTCTTGTACTAGTGGAGAGAAAAGAGAAGACAATATTAGATGTTCTTTCATTGGGTAATTTCCTCACCCCTTAATCCACCTCCTCCATCTATAAAGTCCATTCTTGCTCTTCTTATAGAGGAGAGACACTGGACAGAGGATTAAAGGTATGTTAACAGATTCATAGATCCGATGTCTTCATAGCCTACATATGTGAGTATGAAATCACTAAGTATGAAAAAGTAAGGTGCCCAGCCAGTCAAGTCCTGTCTGATATATTTATTCACAAAGTCTCAAGAGTTCTCTCCTTGTATTGCCTTCCTTTGAAAGAATTTGGATGGAAGGGAAACGGATGTCATTATTTCACATTGCACCCGGTCCTCTGGGCAAGATAGCTTTGCACTTGTAGGCTGCTACCTAAAGAATCCTCACAGATATGAAAAGTGGGAAGAACCTTATGAAACTCCTGTTATGTAAAGGCAAGGCAAGTCAAACATTTATTAAGCATCAGCCATGTTCTAGTACTGGGCTAAGTACTGAGGATATAAAGAAATACAAAATCTAGTCCCTGCTCTCAGGGAGCTCCCAATTTAAGGGGGAGACAATATGCAAACACTATGTAGAAAGAAGTTAAAATATAATCTCAGAGGTAAAGCACTAAGAGTAAGGCTTCTTGTATAAGGTGGGACATTTATTACCTGAGACTGGAAGGAATCCAGAGAGTCTAAAAGGCAGAGATGAAGCAGGAGAGATTTCCAGGTATGTCACTTCTATCAGGATGAATCTTTGTTCCAGAATTGGGAAGTCATAGTCCTGGTGTGATCTATTCTGCTCAAGCCATTACATTTTAGGAAGTACATTAAAAACCTGGGGAGCATCCAGAGTGGGAGACTAGCATGATGAAAAGACTCAGCTCCATGCTATATGAAGATTGGGAGAAACTTAGAGATATTTCCTCTGGAGAAAATTTTGAGGATGAGGGAATGGGAGGGGAGAGATAGAAGAGCTGGCTTCAAATATTTGAAGAGATATCAATTGAAAGAGTGATTAGAGTTGACTAGCCTGGGCCTAGAGGGCAAGAAGTTATAGAGAGGCACATATAGGCTTAATATAAGAAAAATTTTCCTAATGATTAGAGCAATATAAAATGAAAAAAGCTGCCGTGGATGGTAGTGGGTTCCCCTGTCACTGGAGGTCTTTGAACAAGGGCTGGATGATGTTTCAGGCAGATTCCTTCCAAGTCAAGATTGATAGTATAAATAGAGCTGAAAGGTATCTTAAAAAGCTATTGAGACCTGATTTTACAAATCTCTCAAATAATCAAGAAATATGTTTTGCAACCTTTTGAGAAAAGACTATGACATCATATACTACCCCCTTTCTACCCCTTCAAAGCCCAGAAACTGCTCTAGGTAGCCAGCATCCTTCTAGGGAAATATGGTGCATCAGGAATCACCACTCCTAAATACTTACCTTTTGCTTTAAACAAGTCAGTATTTGCCTGAGCTGGAAAAATAAATGTGTGTGTATGTATGTGTGCCCATGCAAGTGTGTGTATGTGTGGATTTCTATCTCCTGATATATTTCTGGATGGTGAGAACACTTTAATCTTTTCAGTGTATGGGGATCAACATTCTCTAGTCTTATGTGGCCTTTGAAGGGAGATGAAAATCAGGGATTAGAATGCTATCTAAGGTTAATGAGTTGAGGATAGACTGGAACTATTACCTGACTACAAAGCATGGATAATTGTTCCTACGATTATTGTGCTTTCATTGTATGAAAGCAAGGGAGAATTAGAAGGAAGCTTAGAGCATATAATCCAATTTCTTCATTTTATATATGAGGAAAAGGAGATTTAGGGAGGAAAAACGCCAAAGGTCACATAGCTAATTAATGGCAAAGTTGATCTGGAACTCAGGTCTTCTAACTCTCAATCCAATGTGTTTTCTAGGACATTACTCCCCCCAATCCCTTCCTATTTTGAGTTTAAAGCCCTGCAGTTATAATCCATGTTTCTCCATTCTCAAGTATATTTGATTTTCTTTATTCTCTCCATAGATCTTTGATTCAAATATTAAGCTTGGGTGGGCAGTTATCAGGAAAAGGGAATTAGTTCTCTGGGCCTGACTACAAAAGGAGGGATATTGTCCATTTTTTGCAAGGACTTAACTTTATTCTTTCTCTATCCTTGTAAATGATCTTCCATTTCTACTTCTGTACACCTGAGTTTTCCCTGACTGGTAGGTAGTTGCAGAAAGCCAGGCAGCCAGGGCTTCCTATCACAGGAAATGGGAAAACATTTTCCAGGATTCTATGAATAATTCCCCTTCCCCAATAAAGAACCTTCTCCAGGTATAGGATGGGCACTGGTGGGGCCTACATAGAGAAAGTGAATCCTGAGTTTATGATTTGGAAATATGTGTGATAAGTTCTCCCTTTCTCATGCCCCATGAGAACTTGGTCATCCTTGGTGAGAAGGACCATAGAAAGATATGTTACTTATTTTAATTTGTTTGAAACCTTTGTAATCTGAAATGATAAGTTTCTTATCTCCCTGGAAATAATTAGTTCATTACCTACCCCCAGCTTTGGGCACTAGGTGATGAAGTAGATAGAGTACTGGACTCACAAAGTTGAATCTTGAGTTCAATTCAGCCTTACTGGCTGTGTGACCCTGAGCATGTCACTTAATTCTGTTTGCCTTGGTTTCCTCATCTGTAAAATGAACTGTGAAAGGAAATGACAAACCACTCCAGTGTCTTTGCCAAGAAGACCCCAAATGGGGACCACAAAGAGTCAGTTACAAATAAAATGACTAAAAAATAGTCGCATTCCTGCTAGAATCTGAATCTAAATAAGGACTGTGGAGTCCTTCTGAATTAACTTGCTTTGCTTCTCTCTCCATTATGGACCCAAAGATCTTGTAGGTTTGATATTCCCATGTTCTTCAACTTTTTCTCCAGATGTTAACTTATAAATGCAAAGGTATTTGCTTTTCAAACCATGATGTTCATTTCAGTCTTTGGCACAGAGTTATGGAAGAACACTAATTAATTTGCCAAGACTTCCAAATTACAGGCCACTTGGACCTCAGATTTAGCCTGATTAGTCTGGGGAAAGAGGGGGACTAATGTTCCCCAGTATTTTTCAGTGGTCTTCAAAGTATTACTATCATTAACATTTATTAAGCACCTAATATGTGCCAAAGTACTACACATATAAAAACAAATGATATTGTTCTTGTCTTCCAGGAGCTTACATTTTATTAGAAAAACTAAAAGAAAACTTGGATGTGTGTAGAATAAGGATACAGGAACTTTCAGGTTCTGTATTTGAAATGTGTGTTCTAAGTGAGGCGAGGTAAATGATTGTGCTAATCTGGGACTTAAAATAATTGCCAAAAAATGATGGCTTACCCTCATTCTTCTTTTCAGTTAAGAGTCTATGCTCTTTAGCTTCTCTAACACCTTCTACTCGTAGCATGAAACCCATAGTTAATAGCTTTTCTCTTCAGTGCTGTGGGAGTGCAGGTCCCTGTATTTATTTTCAACATAGAGATGGAAAGATGCTAAGAGTAATAGCAACTCATGATCCATCCTTGAGAATGTCCTGCGGAGGGAGTATGGTAGGGGGCACTTTGGAATGTCTATAAGTTTCTATAAGTTTCTAGATCTGGTTCTTGTTTGATGTATAGCCCAATGGGTCATAAGAATTGTGATTCTCTCTCAACTGACTGAACATATGTATGTACCATTTATTTATTTTTACCCCAGTGCTAAAGGTTCTTTCCCTTGACCACATCTATAAGCTCCTGTCCCATCAGTGTACCACAGCTTTATGTCCATCTTCCTTAAGATTTCATCCAGATCCTAAATTTGAAGCCTTAGAATGGCAAATCTCCTCTCCCTGTTCATTTTAGCTTTTCCTCTCTCTTCTGTCCCCCAAGCAAATTTGGGGAAATTGAAATAGGTTTTATTCATTCTGTTGCCTTAGATCCACACATCTTGAGACATCCAGAACATGGATTTTAACTTATTTTACTTTCCAGATAAATGTCCCATTTTACTCCTGGATGAAGTGGCTGTCTGTTTAATTTGCTAAAACTAACAATGAGGAAATTGACCAATAGGTCCTTCTCTCCTTGAATGGGTCCATCTGTCTTGTCTTTTTCTCCCCCTTTCTCTCTTTGTTTTTGCATTCAAGTTATTTTGTCTCTTTAATAATGTTTAAACACAAAGAGTGCTGATTAAAATTGGTCAGGTTTTTTTTCTCTCGCTTTTTTTTTTTTTTTTGGATGTACTGTAAATTATTAACCAAGGGTGCCAAGCAGGCTTGGTTCAATGGCTAAAATTCTTATTGTATTACAGTGTAATGCTGACCTCAGCCTTGTCTCGACACCAGAGCACACACAGACTTGAATAAAACTGTTATCACAGTGACCTCTGGCTTGCTGCAGTTGTTTGTAAGCTGGCTCACTTCCAGTTTTTGTCTTAATTAAACTAGATTTTTCCAAAGGGAGGCTTTCAGATTATTCCAGGTTATACTTAGGACATATATCTATATATCTATATGTTTATATAGATATATAGATACACATACATACACATATGTATATGTATGTATAGCCTCTTAACTATGGACAGAGGCACTTCTGCGGATCTGTAATTTCATCACCCGAGTTTTCACTATACAATAGCCTCTCCATTGTATACCAGACAATTTCTTGAGTTACTATGGGGTCAGCTAGATGATACAATAGATAGAGCACAGGGTTTGGAATCAGGAAAGTCCAAGTTCAAATCTGGCCTCAGACACTAGCTGTGTGACCCTGGGTAAATCATTTAACTTTTACTCTTAGTTTCCTCATCTGTAAAATGGGGATGATAGCATTCCAGAGTAGTTTGAGGATCAAACAGATAATAAAAGGCTTAGCACAGTGTCTGGCACAAAAGAAGTACTATATAAATGTTAGCTGTTATTATAACTCCCTCATTCTCCACAAAAAAAAATGTTAAAATCCACCTGCTGGTGTTAGACCTCTCTGCCTGTAGGCGGTACCAGATGAGACAGTATTATCTCAGGGCCTATATCCAAAGCTTTTGTATTTTGGGAGGGCCTGTTTAAATTTACAAGTGAAGCAGTGATTGAAGGGCTGGGCATGGATTCAGAAGACCTAAGTTCAACTGCTACCTATGATATTAATTATGTGACCCTGAGCAAGCCACTTAACCCATGTGTGCCTCCATTTCTTTTTCTGTAAAATAAAGGAAATGATAGCCCCTGCCTTACAAGGTTGTTGTGAGGATCCAATGAGATAACATGAAAAGCACTACATAAAGACCAGCAATTTTTACTATTACATTCTGCTTAGACTTTGAGAACACAGGATCATCTTCACAATGACCCATGTAGAAAAAATAATTAATTGGAGTCCAGAATGTGAATCATATGTCAAGAACATGGATGAACCACTTATACTTGATTTCAATCTGAATAATAAATACATTCTTTGACCCCCCAACCCAAGTACTAAGATTTCTCTGTTTTCTCCTCCTATGTTGCCACAGGTAACTACTTTTAGATTCCAACATTCTCCACCTGCAACTCAAGGGTTAACTATTTCTTTATTTCCCATTCCCCATGCTCATCACCCCCATTCTTTGTAGAACTGCTTATCAAAGACAGTATCAGGTATTTTGAAAGTGAGTTCAGATACTAAACTCAGGGGAAAGATTATGATATTAATAAGAAAGGCTTATTTCCAAAGGGTAGCTATGACCTTCCAGAAGAGGATAAGATAGAAAGAAAAGGAAGCCATTCATTCACCCTGGGCTTTAGACAAGATTTTTCTTGTGACTCCATGAATAAACTACCACTTAGTACTCAGGCAAGTCACAAGTCCTTTGGGTTTCCAGGACACTAGAATCCTTGGCTTTGGAGTTGAAAGGAACCTTCAGGTGCAGCCTTTCATTTTTTTCAGTAGTATTTTATTTTTCAAAATACATGGAAAGATAGTTTTCAACATTCATATTTGTAAAACTTTGCATTTAAAATTCCCTTATTCCTCCTTTCCCGAGACAGCAAGCAATTTGATATGGGTTATACATGTACAATACTTTTAAACACATTTTCATATTTATTATGTTGTGTAAGAAAAATCAGATCAAAAGAAAAAAAATGAGAAAGATAACAAACAAGGTAAAAATATTATGCTTCAATCTATATTCAGTCTCTATATATTTATATATACATAATATTATATATCCCTTTTCATTATAGTTCTCTCTCTCTGGATATGATTGGCATTTTCCATCCCAAATCTATTTAGCCTTCTCATTTTACTAATGAAAAAATTGAGGCGCAGAAGAGTGATTTGCCTAAGGATATAATAGGTGGCATCTGTAAAAGAAGGGACTGGCTTAGACGCTCTCCAAGATCCTTGTAGCTCAAAAAAATCTTCTGATCTGAGCTATCAATTAGGGGAAGAGGAATCAGCAGATAGTGAGGAAAGTGTAAGAAGTAGGGAATTGTTTAATGTGTTCCTTTGACTGTTGAGTTTCTATCTTACGTTTTCTATGGGGTTAGTAAGATTATGGTACTGGGCAGTTAAGTGGTGTAGTAGATAGAGGTTTGGAAGCAGGATCATGAATTTAAATCTGGCCTCAGATACCCATTAGATGTTGGCCAAGTCATTTAATCTTATTTGCCTCAGTTTCCTCATCTGTAAAATGAGCTGGAGTAGAAAATGGCATACCACTGCAGTATCTTTGCCAAGAAAAACCAAAAATGGTGTCATAAATGGTTGTACACAACTGAAATGACCTAATAATAATAACAAGATTACAGTATAGTAGAAAATATATTTAATTAAGAGTCTGAGAACCTGGGTTTCAATTCCAACTCTACTCCTGACTACCTTTTAATATTGGGGGTCAATTTCTATGTATCTCGGACTCTTCTATAAAAGAGATAGATGATTTCTCAAGTTTTTCCAAATTTAAATTCTACAGGTAAAAATGGCTTGCACGCTTTCCTCATTCTTTACCCCTTAGTTCTCCTTTCCCTTCTGATATGGGAGTTCTAATCTTGGGTTATAATTGTATTCTTGCCAGTGGCTGGCATTTTACTTAAACCCTGAAGGGAAGTATTATTGTTCTCTCTGGCCAACCGTTATAGCATCTTTGTTGGTCTCCTGGAAGAAGACTAGAACTCTAGTTCTAGTTGGGGAATCAGAGGGACACAGGTATAGTATAGGAAAAACAATCTTGGCATTGGGGTCAGAAAACATAGATTTAGATCTCATGGCTTATACTTTCTCATCAGTAAAATGAAAGGGTTGGACTACTGTGCTCCCTTCCAGGTCTAAACAATGATCATGTGAACCAGGCAAACTTCTTATAAGTGCAGATCACTACTTCCTCTTTCCCTGTTTCTTTACAACCCTAAATAGGGTAGATTGTCCCATGGGCAGGGTTGTGCTAGCCCAGCTAATTTTAAGGCAAATGCAACAATCAGGGCTTGGTTTATTGTGTTGTTGATTATCTAGATTTAAGAAAGTTGTGGAGTAAATGTTTCCAAAGCAGATTAAAATAAATTTGTGTTGTGTATGCATATATATATATATATATATATCTTAGAGAGCCAGTGGTTAAATGTTTACCAGCATACTCCTTCTCAAAAGTCATTCATATTAGGAGAAAGAACACCAGGGTTAGATTGACAGGACCTGGTTTTAATTTTAATTATGCTCCTTAATTCATATGTGATATTGTATACACTGCTTACCTTTCAGGGATTTAGTTTTGTTACCTGTAAAATGGCAGGGGGAGTGGTGAATAGAGGGAGGTGGGGGGGTTGTAGTAGAATCAGAAGGTGATTTCCAAATTTCCTTCTAGTTCCAAACTTGTTTAATTGCTTTACTGTCTGGGGAGGAGTGAAGGGTGGGGACAGTCAGGGGAATGGCAAGGACTGATCCCAGGATTTTCATTGTAAAAATGGGGTAAAACCTTGCCTACATGCCTTATTCTTATGGGCACCCCAAGAAGAGTAAAAGGAAATTCTTCTCTTTGTATCTTCTCCCATCCCCCAAATTCTACCTGTCTTTGTCATATGAAGAAGAAGCCAGAATAAATGGAGTAAGAGTCAGTTACCTACACACACGAGCAGCAGGGAAAGATCCCTTGGCGGAAATGTTCTGCAAGTCACCTGGTTGGCTGAGAAATGGCATCTTCCCTGAGTTAGGGAATGCCGACACTGGGTGTGGCTCGGGGCTGACTGAGCCTCCCCTGGGGATAGAGCCTCCCCATGAGTAGCAGGGCTGGGCCTGGTTCTACCTCCTCTGGCTTGTTTGTGTGCAGAGGAATGTGCTTCCTAAGAGACTGGTGATCCCCAGCTCTGTATCTTCCTGCCCTGCCCCACCTGGTCAGGCCAGCTCAAGTTGGAGAACTTGTTTTTGCCAGAGAAACATGGAGAGACAGACATGCTTGTTGTCTGGCTCGGTTCCACGAAAGCCTGTGGAGTGCTCGGTTTTTATCTGGAAGGGCTTTTCATGAGCTTTAGTGAAAAGGAACAAAAATTTAGTTTTAATGGATTTTGTGGTAGAAGAGGTTTGGGCAGGGAACAACAGGAACAAGAGTAAGCCTCCACAAAAGCAGGAAGTAATATTAATAGCCTACATTTTATAGATGGGGAAATGGAAGCCCAGAGAGTTGAAGTCACTCCCCTGTCTGACTTGAAGCAGCTCCTAATCAGAAGAAATGGGACTGGGTATCCAGATCTTCTGACTCCAGATCTGGTGTTCTTCATTTCACAGCACACACTGCCTCATCATCTGTCTTGGGAGTTTGCTCTCTTGCTGTTGCTAGTGCCCAAGTTGGCTGCTATGGCATCCAGTCTAGCCCTCCAGTACGATCTGCCTTCCAGATGATGTCTTCCCTCAATCCCTTCCCAGCTTCTGCCTCAAAACTCTTCCTCAACCACTCCCACTTTTGGGAATCCTATAATTGCCCAATACATCCTAAGATATTACAAGTCATTAACAGCTTTTAAAAATCTTATTTGGAATTAGTGTAATTACTGAATGTTACCCCTCCCAAGGATATTTGTATCTAAAAGGTAAGACAATGCCTTATATCCAAAGGGAATGAATGTTTCTCGGTAGAATTGCAATAGAATTGCAAGTATTGGTGATGGAGGAGGAAGAGGGAGATTTTTGTATCTAAAAAGTAAGAGGATAACCTTATATCTAAAGGGAATGAATGTTTCAAGATAGAATTGCAAGTATTAGTGATGGAAGAGAAATAGGGAAATTTTGTATCTAAAAAATAAGACAATGCCATATATCCAAAGGGAATGAATGTTTTGTGGTAAATTGCAAGTATTGGTGATGGAGGAGAAACAGGGAGATTTTAGATCTATCACAGAATAAGAAGACCTACGATGGAGGCTACTTGGGTGGAAGTAATTTACTTTTTCCCCCCAAATTCTTATGATTACTGAGAGTTAACTTTGAGTACTCATTGGGCTCCTATACTGTAGCCTAAAACTTGGAATATGATGCTTGGGGGGGGGCAGAGTTAGGGCTCAGGTGGTCAGATAAAATATAGAAAGGAGAAGCTGAAAAGGGAAGAATAGCAAGCAAAAGAAAGGGATATATATATATGTGTATTGTTAGAGTAGTAATTCTTAAACTTTTTCCACTCATGACACCTTTTCACCTAGATATATAGGTATATAAAAAGGTATACAAATCAAACATTTACCGATAATAAATCATAATTTCATGACTCTTTGCATTGAGTTACAAGACCCCATATGGAGGCACAATCTACAGTTTAAGAAGTTCGGTTTTAAAGAAATGTGTCAGCTAGATGGCACAGTAGATTGAGGGCTGAGCCTGGAATCAGAAAAGCTCATCTTTGTGAGTTTAAATCTGGCCTCGGACATTTACTGGCTGAAATGGCAAACTACTTCAGTATCTTTATCAAGAAAACTTAATAGGGTCACAGAGTCAGACATGTTTGAAATGAATGACTGACAGCAATAAATAGAGAAGTACATAAGAGCACACACATTTAAAGCCATCAAGGATTGGGGGGAACAAGAGAGAATATGTAGCATTGAAGGGTGTGATTAGCTAGATGGGAACCAATCTAAAAGAAAGACTGACTTCCTGTCATGTTCTGTGCTTTTTTTCAGTGGGACTAAGGATGATGCAGGCTTTTGACCTGCCTAGACCTGAGCCTGTGGGTAAAGGGGTAGAGAAAGATTACATCTGCAAGGACAAATCCAATTTCATCCAATTCTGCTCTGAAATTCTGCTCTGAAATTCCCTAAAGGGGAATTAATTGTCTTTTGCAAAATGTTTTAGGGGTCTTAAGTCTTTTCCCACAAACATATACTAGAATATAAAATATTTCCATAATCCAGCACTTTTAAGATACAGAGTGTCAAAATTTGAGGGGAATTCCAAGTTCCAATCTTGCTATTTTTAATAGATAAGGAAACAGGTTAAGAGGTCACAGAAATAATGAGTGATAGAGAAGGTATTTGAACTCAGACCTTCTCATGACCATTGTGGTATTCTTTAAAGCATCACACTTCTTAAACTCATGGGGTATTTCCCTTTTGGAGATAGGACAGTGAATAGATCTGCTTCTGATTCTGACAGTGTGACCTTAAATGAGTCACTATCTATGTGCCTTCATTTGCACATAGAAGCTAATTACTCCCACTCCACCTAACTACCCAGTCTGTGCTATGTGTAGATTTGCGTTACTATATAAATGTGGGGGTGTTAGATTGTGGGGATTTTATTGTTTCTCACATTAACTCTGTAAATGAATGACAAGATTAGAACTTCTCTCCATTCCTTCAGCTATCACTAATTAAACAAACAGTTATTAAATATAATTCCCTTAATATATTTAAACAACTACTCTGCAGGGAAGCAAGGTTCCCTGCCCTCAAGGAGTGAACAGTCTAATAGGGGTGGTGGTGATACATTTAGACAGACAAATATAATATAAATTAGTTTATAACAAATATGTGATCATGAGTCTCATGGACATCCACACCCAGGAAAAAGACCTTTTGAATTGATTCACATGACAGTCTACTCTGTAGCTTCATTTGCAGAGTCATATACATGTAAGTTTAAGAAGGGGGGAGGTGAAGGTCAGAAATTAGACAAAAAGAGGTCAGAAAGAGGTGTACAATTTGTTGTGTTGATAAAATTACAGGTATCATTAGTTTTTTTTGTTGTTGTTTTTGTTTTTTTTTGTCCCAGAGCATCAATATGACCTTGTTGTTCATCCTTCATATTCAAAGAAAACCAATGACACTAGGAGGGTATCTTGCCTTGCAAGTGAACTGGATTTAAGTGAGGCAGGACTGTGCAAGGTCATCAGATCTCCTCCAATCACAGAGTCCAGTGACAAGAGGACTGAAGATGGCCCTAGATTTAGTGGGAGACCTTGGCTTTTGTAAACTAAGGCTTTTTCAGGTCTCATTTTGTCTGAAGCAATATCCATTCAGTAATTAAAAACTAGGTAAAGATTAAGGTAAAATTTGACTTCGTAAAAGAATCCTTCTGGGAGGGAAGAACCCTCTGAGTTTCTGTCAAAAAAGAAACAATTGCTATTTTGTCCAATGTATCCTCGAATGACGGTCCCCTAACCTGAGGTAGGGGAAAGAGAAGGAACATACAAAGAAGTCCATTCCCATTGAAACCACCAGATGGCGAAGATGACAATACAAGGATGAAAGACTTCTCTTGACTGGTTTGTTTAGTGAGTTTCATATCAACAAAACTTTGAGCACTCAATGGGTTCACAATCTAAATTGGGCAGATAGATTGATACCAAATCATGTCCTCCCCCAACTCCCTGCCCAGTCCCCTGCATTGTATTTATTTATTTTCTTCTGATACAAAGAAAGCACATTTCTCTTATCAGCCAGGGAGACTGAACACTATAATCTTAGAATTCTCCATTTTTCGTTTGCAACAAGATTGCACTGATTTTTTTGCTTTAAAGGTAATTTAGGGAGATTTATTAAGGATAGAGAAAGCATCTGGGTCTGTGATTTCCCTGGAGTAAGAAATTGCACAGTGGGGAAACTCCTTCTACTGAAGCAAGAAGCAGCCCTTATAGTTTTAGAGTTGTCTAGATCATTAAAAGGTTTTGTCATTTATTAAGAAACTGGGGGGGGGGGGAAGACAGGGTAGGGAATGGGAGGGACAGAACATTCTCTGAAGTCAAGCAGTATAGAAATCTCTCAGACTGGGACCTGTTTCCTCTTAGCGATTGAAAGAGGGGAAAGATGGGGGGGAACCTGCTGTTTGAGAGTGTTTTTTTGAGACCTTTGATGGACAAGGCAGCTTTGAATTTCAATGGATAACAGGCAGAATTTGCAATTATAGTTATTTCCCCCTTCAATTGGATAGAATACACAATACAGCTTACAAGAGCCTAAAAAGGAAGATGGTTTCCTACTTTCCTATTTGAGGTTCATTTTAGTTCACATACTGGCCATGTCTGTTGGGACACTGGACAAGTCACTTAACTGCTAAGTGCCATGAGAAAGGGCCCTGTGCTCTAAGATCACAAATGCCCCGAAAGGCACCAGCCTCCATCAGTAGAATTTCTTACCTGGCATCTATGAATTCACAGTGATGATCCCTACCTTCTTGAAGTATTACCAACAAAAAGAACTAAATATGGTGTTAAATGAGATACCAAAAAAATTTGGGCCCAAGAGAAAAATATATGTATTATGTTATATTAATATTAATTGTTTGAAAATGGGCCTCTCTACATGTGGCTGAGTGTGTGTGTCTATATGGCTGGATTCTCTAGGGTCTGGGCTCTCTCCTCTCTCTGCATTCCTGTATGCAGAGTTAAGCTGTCCGTTGTACTTCTCTGCTCTCCTTGCCATCTGAAATTGCTACAGGCACAAGAGTTCTGAGTTGGGGTTCTGTCATGGTATCCTACTATGGTAAAGTGGAAGGAATTGGCCTTTGGATCAGAAAGCCTAGGCATGAGTGCCAGCTCCTACATTTATTAATTGCTTGATCTTAAGAACATCTCTGAGCCTTATTGCTCTTATCTATAAATTGGAAGTAATGAGATGTCTGAGGGGAATTTCACCTCCTAAATAGAATTGAATAAATTGAATCTAGAGTTTGAATTCTGATTTAGATATTTACTCCCTATGTGACCCTGCATAAGTCACTTTCTATCAACCTCAGTTTCCTTATTGTTAACATGCTTCCCAAAGTTACTGTATATCAAATGAGTTAATATATATAAAGTACTTTGCAACATCAAGGAACTATATAACTGCTAATTATTCTATGTGTCTACCTCCAATATTTTCACTCATTCTCTTTTATTTACTTTTTGAACCATATCATCAAATGAAGTTTAAATACATTTTAAGACTCCTTTCTTCCCAGACTCTTTTCTTTCTTTTCTTTCCATATTCCACACGATTCACTTCTCAACCAATAGTTTTTAAAATTATTTTTATTTCATTAAATATTTCCCAATTACATGTAAGAAAACGATAACAATCTTTTTTTTAAAATTTGAGTTCTAATTTGTTCCCCTCTCTTCTACCTTTCCATCTTCTTGAAAAGCAATTTGATATCAATTATACATATGAAGTTATACAAAATATATTTCCATATTAGCCATATTGCAAAACAAAACACAAACAAAATAAAAAGTAGAGTTTTTAAAAAAAAGGCTTCATAAGGTATTCAGAGTTCATTAATTCTCCCTCAGAGTTATCCAGTTGAGGGAATAGGTGCTTGGAAATATCTTAAGTCTTTGTCTTGATCAGATCAATTAAATCTTTTACAATGAATCACTTTCAATATTGGTATTACTATGTACAATGTTCTCTTTGGTTCTACTTATTTTACTTTGCATCAGTTCACAAAAGTCTTCCCAATATTTTTCTAAAACCCTCTTACTTGTCATTTCTCATAGCATAATAATATTCCACCACAATAATATACCACAATTTATTTAGCTATTCCTCAATTGATGGACATCTCCTAAATGTCCTGTTCTCTGCAATCACAAAAGAGTTGCTATAAATATTTTTGTACATATTGGTCTTTTTTCTTTTTCTTTGAGCTCCCTGAGATACAGACCAAATAGTACTACTATTTGACTTAACTTTTGCTGAGTCAAAGGTTACACACATTTGGGTGTAGTTCCAAATTGTTCTCCAGAATGATTGGACCAGTTTATAACAGTGTCTCAATTTTTCTAGCATTGTCATTTTCCTTTTCTGTCATGTTAATCTGATAGCTGTGAGATAGGATCTTACAGTTGTTATAATTTGCATTTCTCTAATCATTAGTGATTTAAAGCCTTTTTTCATGTGGCTATTGATTTCTTCTTCTGAAAACTGCTTCCAACAGGTATCTTTAAAGCACCTATTATGTTCTAAAGGCTCTTATTAGGAGCAGGAGTTAGTAACATTTAGCTAACACCAGTGGATAATCCTGACTACAAATAGCATAGCAGATACCTGACATGGGTATGGAGGATGGAATGGAAAGGAGAATTAGACAATAAAAGAGCAGGGGGATGTTCTCTGGCCTTGAGGGAACAAGAAAGAGCCTCACTTCATTCTGACCCTCAAGGCCTTATCTTTGTGACCTTTATCTCTCCAATCTCTCAGTCCCTGCCACAGTGGTTATGTGTAGCCAGCAAGTTAAAATTCAAACCCAGTTATTTAACACCCTCGTTTTTAATGATTTGTGCAAGAAGCCTTAGTAAGGGCAGCAATCTGGATTTGGGATTATTTTAAGATTTTGGTTTACTATTTTTTTTTCGGTTTAAGAATCAATATTCCTTCACAAAATTGTATACCAAGAGAAAGCTAAGGAATGCAGAGAAATGAAGATTAATTTTGGCTGAGTGGAATTATTAGATTGGGATTATTAGATTTTAGTTTTTCTTAGTTCACCAATCATGTCCCTGGCAAAGTTAGAGATCTAGGGAAGGAGTAAAGAATAATCAAAACATTAGAAAGAATTTTTTTTCAAGACAGTTCTATAAGGTATTTAAAATATTGTTATCCCCGTTTTACAGATAAGGAGATTGAACTTCAGAGGTTCACTTGCCCTTGTAGGATGGTGGTTGTTTTTTATTTTTGAAGAGGATCAAAATGACATCCCTATGTTAGAATCATGTTCCAGTGTGTCCTGCTGTGGCTGATCAGATCAAGATACACAAAAAATGCTCTACAAGTCCAGCACAAATAATCCATGTGAACATTTGGGGTGGATTCTTTAAATCTGTACATCTCACATTTCTTTTTTTTTTTTTTCTTTTTTAATTTTTTTAAAGCTTCTTATTTTCAACATTCACCCTTGGAAAACCTTGTGTTCCAAATATTTGTCTCCTTCCTTTCTCTCCACTCCCTCCCCTAGATGGCAATTAATCCGATATATGTTGAACATGAGCAATTCTTCTCTATATATTTCCACAATTATCTTGCTGCACAAAAAAATCAGATTCAAAAAGGAAAAAAAATTGAGAAAGAAAATAAAATGCAATCAAACAACAATAAAGAAGGTGAAAATACTATGTTGTGATCCACACTCAGTCCCCACAGTCCTCTTTCTAAGTGCAATACCTCATGTTTGATATAATTTGGGTTTATTCAATTCTGCTTGGCTTCTAGAATGCAGCACTTTTTCTGATGAGGGCACACCATCCTGGTGATCTTGTTTCATTGTCCCCCATGTCATGCAATCAAATTCCAAGTTCTTAAGAGATACCTGCAGAATGTCCTTGTATTGCTTTTTTTTGACCATCACATGAACCCTTTTCTTGCGTGAGTTCTCTGCAAAATAATCTTTTAGTTAAGCATACATTTGGCATTTGTGGTCAGCCTATTGGAATTGCCCTATGGTAGGATCAGAACACGACTCTAACTCCTAACTAATAAGCCCTCTACTCCAAACACCACATGCTTTTCAATATGTTTCTCAAGAAAGCAGAGTTACCTAGAAGTTACCTGATCCAGGTGTGCAGCCAGTAAAGCTACTACTGGTCTGGGTAGTTTTTGGCCCAGTGCCCTGTGCCCAAAGTTATACTATTATTCACAAACTCATGGGAAGTGAGGAAAAACTATAATTGAAATCAAGCAATTCAACAGAGCAAGTTAGGAGAATTTAATTGGATTTATTAAAAAAAAAATTAAAGAAAAAGGTTTCATTTTTAACTTAAAGAAATATTAAGAGCCTAAAACTCCAATCATCTATATAGCTCGGTAGTCTATACAGCCTCAGAGAACTTCCTGTGAGCACATGGAAGTCACTTGACTTGCTCAGTCAGAAAAATGAAAGAATTTGAACCCAGCGCTTCTCAATCCTTAATCCAGTATCCAGTCCACTACTGTACATCATGCTCCCTCTAGTGGCCCAGGTAAGAAAGATATTGTTTTATTTGTATTTTTATTTTAAGTACATTGAACATTGTTATGGCTTTCTTTGTTTTCTTTCTTTTTTAAAGCAGTTGTTAGATCCTGTTAAGAGAGGAACAATTTAATAGATACGTGCTGAAATTCTTCATATGGTGGAAGGAGTTGGCTTTTGAGTCAGAAAGTCTAGGTTTGGGTGCCATTTATTAGTTATTCTGATCTTAGGCAAATAATTTCACTTCTCTAAAATCTTATTTTTTTAGCTATAAATTGGAAGTAATAAACGTATACTAAATCAGTCAGTCAACAAGCACTTATTAAGCCCTTAGTCTATGTCAGCCATTATGCACAGTAAAGAGGGTACAAATACAAACAAAATGAAAGAAAGCTCCTGCCCTAGAGGATCTTTCATTCTAAAGAAGAATAGGAATATGTAAAAATAAGCTAAAAGGAAAGAAGTTTGGGAGGCACCTGGTAAGAAATGAAGAGATGGCCCACCTTAGAAAGTCTTCCTTAAATATAGCATGCATGAGGCAGCTAGATGACCTTGTGGATAGAGCACCAGCCCTCTTGTCAGGAGGAACTGAGTTCAAATCTGTCTCAGACATTTAACATTTCCTACCTATGTGAGCCTGGGCAAGTCACTTAACCCCAATTGCTTTAGCAAAACAAAAAATTAAAATATATATATATATATATACATATAACAACCATCCAATCAAAGTGAGGGGCTACAGGGGCACAAGGTCCTTTTGAGGTGTGAATTCCAGAGATTACGTGGTCTTCCAAGATGCAAGAAGTTACTGGGCTATGGTATACAAGTCCAGATTACAGTCTGATAAGAAATGAAGATGGTTGTAAAGAAAGCACTTTATAAACTTTAGAGTGTTGAATAATGGAATTATTATTATTTTTATTGATGGTAATGACCTTCCTGTTAATACAGTTTAGAAATTTTTTCTGTGCATATTGCATGTGCATATTTGCTCATGTGTCTTCAAGTTTATTTGTCTAATGAGCCTTCAAGTCTAGGGGGGAAATAATCTTGAGGCACAGAGGGAGTGTAAAAGATAATTTATGAACTGTGCAAATACCAGTCTGATCCTTTGCTTGGCATGTTGTAATAGCATCTGAACTGAAATAATTTTTTAGCATAGTCTGTGGGCCTTCCCCCAAGTTTGAGGCACATGGTTCAAGATCACTCAAAATTTTCTTTGTTTTACCACTTAAACAAAAATCACATTAATTCAAAGCAAAAGACATTTATTTGGATTTTTAGGTTACATATCCAGCAAAATGACATACAAAACATTCTTGCCTAATCACTTCAACATTCTTCTCCTCTCCTTGCCTTTAGAAAAATGAATTATATACCAAATCTAGAATAAATACAGCTAAATCTATAGAAGAACAAGATAGAATTACTGACAAGATAAGAATCCTTTATGAATTGATCTTGGAGAATTCTAATAGTTAAAGTACTTACTCTACATCCCTTCTTCACTAGCTCTTATACTCTTGCAACAGGAATACAGGCAAATTTTCAATCTTGGGATGTCTATCTTGGAGTCTGTTTCAATGATATTGCACAAATACTTTTTTGTTCCCCAATCCTATAAGAAGAAGCAGATTCTGACTTATCAGAATGACTGAAAATATACTGCCTTTGATCTTATGATAGGGAGTCTCCCAAGACTGGAATGTTTTTTCATGAACATCCTCCTGACTTCTGTAAAAAGTGCCATATACTGACATGGTCAGCTATGAGAAGAAAGTACACTAGGAACCAGGCAGGGTGCTAGCATGAGTAGTTGTCCCAGGCATTAAAGAATAGTCCTGTACCCACAAAGGGTCCTCAGGGCAGGGCCTTAGGCCAGCAAACTATCATGGAACATAAGGAGGCTGAGGCAGCTTTGCTGTTCACTTTAATGGAATAAATCTACAGCAAAAGGGGAGAAATCAAAAATAGAATGATTGGGAAATGCAAAAAAAGGCTAAAACATCAAAGATATTAAAAGAAAAATCTGAATAAAAGTACATTGCACAAGCAGATAAATCATTGGAGAATTTTGGTTGTTGTCTTTTGTTCTAAAGAGGAACAGAATGACATTACTTTTGTTAGAGTCAAGGTACAGTGTGTCTGTACCTTGTACAGTGTGGCTGATCAGACCAATATAAGCTAAAAATGCTCTGCCACAAGTTGGACACAAATAGTCCCTCTGAACATTTGGGGCGACTTCTCTAATTGCACACCTCAAATTTCTTCTGAGGCAATTCAATTCGCCTTTGCTCAAAGAGGACAGCATCTTCTCTGATGAAGGCTGGTTCTATGCCACTGTCATACATGTCATACAATTAATTCTAAAGTTCTAAAGAGATCCTGAGAGGTCCATGTATTGCTTCATCTGACCACCACATGTACACTTGCCTGTATGAGGTCCCCATAAAACAGTCTTATTAGCAAGTGTACATTTGGCATTGGAACAATGTGGCCAGGCCAGTGGAGTTGTGCTCTATGTAGTAGAGTTGGAATGATTGGCAGTTTATTCAAAATAAGACTTTAATGTCTGTTACCTCGTCCTGCCAGGTGATCCTCAGAATCTTCCTAAGATAATTCAAGTGGAAGCGATTTAGTTTCCTGCCATGGCGCTGTTATAGTTCAGGTTTCTCAGGCATGCAACAATTAAGTCAGCACAAAGGCTCTGCAGACCTTCAGTCTGATAGTCTAATAGCTCTCCTCACTCATGGTTTTCTTCAGAATCTCCCAAACCCTGAGCTAGTTCTGTCAATTCATGTGTGAGTCTCATTATCTATATGAACATCCCTGGAAAGTATACTCGAAACATCAAGATAAGTGAACTTATTCACAGCACTCAAAACTTTTCCATTTGTTGTAACTGATGGTTCCTCACATGGATGGTACTGTGCTGGTGATTATCTGTGGGTTTGTTGGGGGGGGGGGTTTGTGTGTTAACTATTAGGCCAAAATGAACGCAAGAAGCAGAGAATAGATCCATACTTTGTTGTGTTTCAGCTTTGGAAAGGGCATTGAATGCACAATTATCTGTGAACAAAAAATCATGCGCCAATATTTCCTGCAACTAAAGTTGGAGAAGAACATAAAACGAAAAGGAAGAATGAATAAAACATTAAAGAGAATGTAAAGCTCTCAGTAAATATTGCAATATAAAGTAAAATAAACTCAGTGACCCATGAAAAACAGAATACTGGGGAGTTCCCAGAGAGCATGAAAACAAAAAATTTCATAATGGTTCAAAAGAGAAATTAAATCCATAAAGAAGGAATTAAGCTATAGTTTTAATTATGTGAATAATGAATCACCTAGAAGTAACCCCATTTTTGCATTCACACTATTCAAAGTTATAATTGTGTAAAATATGGTCATTGGTTGTATGCATTAGGAATTCAAATAATGTGACCACTTCAGGAGATTTTTTTTTAATTTAATTTTTCCTCATTTTTATGTAAAAAGAATTTTAATATTAATATTAGTTTTAAAAACTTTGAATTCCAACTCCCCTCCTTTATTCTCTCCCATTTTCCCTGATTGAGAAGGTAAGCAATTCAATATAGTTTATATATGTGGAGTCATGAAAATACATGAAAATACATGAAAATACAAATACAAACAAAAGGAAAGCTCTCGAGGAACTTTCATTCTTTTTTTTTTAAGAAGTTATTTTTTATTATAGCTTTTTATTTACAAGATATATGCATGGGTAATTTTTCAGCATTGACAATTGCAAAACCTTTTGTTTCAACTTTTCCCCTCCTTCCCCCTACCTCTTCCCCCAGATGGCAGGTTGACCAATACATGTTACATATGTTAAAATATAAGTTAAATACAATATATGTATATATGTCCAAACAGTTGTTTTGCTGTACAAAAAGAATCAGACTTTGAAATAGTACAATTAGCCTGTGAAGGAAATCCAAAATGCAGGTTGACAAAAACAGAGGGATTGGGAATTCTATGTAGTGGTTCATAGTCATCTCCCAGAGTTCTTTCACTGGGTGTAGCTGGTTCAGTTCATTACGGCTTTATTGGAACTGATTTGGTTCATCTCATTGTTGAAGAGGGCCAAGTCCATTAGAATTGATCATCATATAATATTGTTGTTGAAGTAACCTCTTGGTCCTGCTCATTTTATTCAGCATCAGAGGAGCTTTCATTCTAAAGAAGAATGGGAATAAATAAAAAGAAGCTAAAAGTTTGGGAGATGCTTGGTAAGAAATGAAGAGATGGCCCACCTTGGAAAGTCTTCCTTAAATATAGCAGCCATGGGGCAGCTAGATGGCCCTGTGGATAGAGAACTAGTCCTGAAGTCAGGAGGACTTGAGTTCAAATCTGATCTCAGACATTTAACACACTAGGTGTGTGACCCTGGGCAAGTTACTTAACCCCAATTGCCTTAGCAATATATAATGGATAGCATTTTAAAAAATCATAAATCCTTCATAGTTGTTGGATCATTGTATTGATGAGAATTACTAAATAATTCACAGCTGATCATCTTACAATATAGATGTTATCTGTATATAGTACATTTCTTTTTGAGTCAGGCCATGTAAGTTTTTTCAGATTTTTTCCAGATTTTCTGCTCATCATTTCTTATAGCACAATAATATTCTTTCATAACCCAAACCACAATTTGTTCAGCCATTCAGAGGATTATTTACTAAATAATAATGATTTATTATTAATAAAAGTAGAGTAAAAATTAAAACAATTAACAATTGAGAAGAATATTAATCCAGATTGGAAAAATTTCTATAAGAAAATAAAAGAAAAATTAATAGTTTGGGAACTTAAAATACTGAAGTGAAAAAAAATTTAGCAGAGGGGAAACCCAAAGGCATCAATTCTAACAGAAGACATGAATTCTATGCAAGTCCGATCAGTCAATAAACATTTAATAAGAATCTATTCTGTGCCAGGCACAGTGCTAATTAGTTGGTCTTGAAGACAGAACATGCAAAGAGAACTTCTTTGAGAAAGTACTGGAACTCCATGCATATCCTACCCTAAGTACTGGGCTATTTGAGTCCCTAGGTGGAGCTAGCAGCTATAATATTGAATAAAGACTGAGCCAAAAATGAAACAGAGCAGTTTTCAGGAAAGAGGATGCTCACGATCAGGGAAAGGTATGGGGCTGAGATAAACTTTGAAAATACAAGTTTTTTTTTTTTGTTTTTTTTTTAAGCATGTGGTGATGCTCCAAATCCAACATTTCTTCTTCCATGATTTTCTATTTTCAGAAGCAAAGCATGACAGAAAAAAAGGGAAAGAGGCAGGATCTATAAAGAAAAAAAAACAAAAATGGGTCTGAAGATTCATTTCTCAAAACCTGATACTTCAAAAACTTTAACCTCTTGAGGGACACAGAAACAATAAAGGGAAAAAATATGGGTATATAGCTCATTAAGTGTTAAGTAATTTCAAAATATACTAGAAAAAAAAGAAAAATGAAGATGAGAACAAATGAAATATATATATGTATGTATATTTAGAAAAATGGTGCAGTAGAATAAAATGAATAAGAGCAAAAGTTGGAGAGGAGGAAGGGAGTGAAGATTTTGACTAATCACTTCCCCAACTAAATAATGGAGAAAGAGATGGGACAAAAAAAGGGAGGGAATAGATAATTAGGAAGAGGGTATACAAACCTTGGGAGGGAGGCAGAGCTTCTACAGATAGAAAATCATACAAATAGTTTGAGCAAAACTAATTACTCTTCAGCTATTACTGATCAGTTGGGTAGATTGGTGGCATAGTGGAAATAATGCCAGTCCTGGAGTCACAAAGACTTGAGTTCAAAATTAGCTTCTGACACTTACTAGCTGTGTGACCCTGGGCAAGTCACTTTACCTTATTTGCCTCATTTCCTCATTTGTAAAAAGAGCTGGAGAAGAAAAAAAAATGACAAATTACTCCAGTATCTTTGCCAAAGAAATTCCAAATAGGGATTTGAAGAGTCAGACATAACTGAAAAATGGCTAAACAACAACAACAACAATTGATGGGACAAAGTAGAAGAGGACTTTCAAAAATGGATGAAAAAAAACCCAAATATAACAACCATAATTTCAAAAGTGAATGTCTTAAATAATCCACTAAAACAAAAAAGGATGGCAGAAGATAGGATGCAAGAGAAGACAGATAAGAAAATAAAACCCAGTAATCTGCTTTTATAAGAAACATCTAAAAAGGTACATAGATAATCAAATTGAGGGGTCCAAACAAAACTCATTATGCATCACATGAATAAAAAATGTAGTCATGCAAGTCATGTATGGTCTCATACTCATAAAATAAAAATCATCCAATCAATAGAGATAAAGAAATATAAGTGTGCTTAAAGGAATCATAGACAATCAACCAATATTAGCACCAAACATAGATATACTATATGCCATAGCATCTCAATTACAATGAAAAATTAAATAAAATAAAAGTTAACTGTATTGCAAAACTAGATAACTAATAACTTAACTGTAAGGGATTTTAATGTTTCTTAGAACTGAGCACATAAAAAAGAAAATATAGAACAGAATGAAGAATTGGAAAATGGAGAATTGAAAAGACCTGTGCCATTTCTGAATGGGAACTTTAAGGAATACACAGAGCTAGACTATTTATTTAAAACTAAGAATGTTTTCAGGTGCTGTCTACTCCAGCCCCCTCATTTTATGAATGAGGAACTTTAGGCTTAGAGAGATTAGAGATTTGCTCAACATCATATAGTCTTATTATTATCTGATATCTTTATAAAAATTGATCTAGTTTGCTAGATCTTATTAGATCTTATGCTAAGACACAGGAAATTCTAAATAAATGTAAAAAAAGCAAAATAAAAATCTTTCATAGACCACTGGACAATAAAAACAAAATAATAATAATATAAATATTATAAAAATAATAGAAAATTAATAAAGATTTGATAAACAGGGAATATATACCAAAATGTGCACTTAATAATAACATCCTGGAAAAAGTTATCTGTAGCAAAGAGGTCAATTAGCCTTAGGGAAAACTATTTTGCTTTGGGAGAAATACCCAAAAACAAACAAACAAACAAAAAAAGAATCCTTTCTTATACTTTGGTCTGTTTGAATAGTTTTTCTTTTCTTTTTATTTATTGTAGCTTTTTATTTTCAAAATATATGCAAAGATAGTTTTCAACATTCACCCTTGCAAAACCTTATGTTCCAACTTTTCCCTTCTCTGTCCCCTTCCCCTAGAAAACGAAAAATTCATGTTAAACATGTACAATCCTTCTATGCTTATTTCCACATCTATCATGCTGTACAAGAAAAATCAGATCAACAAGGGAAAAAAAAAGAGAAAGAAAACAAAAAACAAGCAAACAACAATGAAAACAGTGAAAACACTATGTTGTGATTCATATTCAGTCCCCACAGTCTTCTCTCTGTGTGCAGACATCTCTTTTCTATCACAAATATATTTGAATTGGCCTGAATCACCTCAATGTTGAAAAGACCTACCTACTTAGATCAGAGTTGATCATCACATTATCTTATTGTTGCTGTGTACAATGTTTTCTTGGTTTTACTCACTTTACTTTGCATCAGTTCATGTAAGTCTCTCCAGGCCTCTCTGAAATCATCCTGCTGATTGTTTCTTACAGAACAATAATATTCCATAACATCCACATATCATAACTTATTCAGCCATTCCTCAACTGATGCATCCACTCAGTTTCCAGTTTCTTGCCACTACAAAAAGGGCTGCTACAAACATTTTTGCACATGTGGATGCTTTTCTCCTTTTTATGATCTCTTTGGGATACAGACCCAGTAAAGATACTGTCTGGATAAAAGTGTGATAGCCTTTGGACATAGTTCCAAATTGCTCTCCAGAACGGTTGGATCAGTTTACAACTCCACTAATAATGCATTAGTGTCCCAATTTTCCCACATCCCCTCCAACATTTATCATTATCTTTTCTTGTCTTCTTAGCCAATCTGAGAGGGTTGTCATGGTACCTCCAGGTTGTCTTAATTTGCATTTCTCTGATCAATAGTGATTAAAAGCATTTTTTTTTTCAATGACTAGAAATTGTTTTAATTTTTTTGTTTGAAAATTATCTGTTCATATTCTTTGAACATTTACCAATTGAATAATGGCTTGTATTTTTATAAATTTGAGCAAATTCTCTCTATATATTTAGAGATGAAGCCTTTCTCAGAATCTCTGAATTAAATATTTTTTTCCAAGTTTTCTGTTTCCCTTCTAATTTTGTCTGCATTGGTTTTGTTTGTGCAAAAGTCTTTTTAATTAAATATAATCAAAATTATCCATTTTGCATTCCATAAATCCCTTCCTTTTCAACAGATCTGGGAGGTAGACTCTCCTCTGCTCTTCTAATTTGCTTATAGTATCATTCTATATATCTAAATCATGAACCTATTTCAACCTTATTTTGGTATAAGGTGTTAGGTGTTGGTTAATGGCTAGTTTCTGTCATACTATGTTCCAATTTTCTCAGAAATTTTTGTCAATAGTGACTTCTTATTCCAAAAGCTGGGGTCTTTGGGTTTATCAAACACTAGATTACTACTATTATTGACTATTGTGTCTGGTGAACCTGATCTATTCTTTTTCTTAGCTAATACCAAATGGTTTTGATGACTGCTGCTTTATACTATAGTTTTAGGTCTAATACAGCTAGGCTACCTTCATTTGTACATTTTCATTAATTTCATTGGAATTCTTGCTCTTTTGCTCTTCCAAATGAACTTTGTTATTATTTTTCTAGATCTTAATCAATCTTAATTAATAATCTAATACTTGAGACCTATACAAATATAATTATAAAATAAAGAATTAAAGGAAGAAAGACAAATAACTAGAAAGATAATCAGTACTGAAGTATAATATAATAAAAATGATGATGCTATCACTGATAATTTTGAGATTTAGTACTATACCAATCATTCTACCAAGCAAATACTTTATAGAACTAGACAAAAATAACAAAATTCATGTAGAAGGGTAAAATACCTAGAATCTCAAACAAAATGAAAAAAAATCTATAAGGGAGAAATGGCAGTTTCAGACCTTAAACTATATTATAAAATAGTAATTATCAAACTTCTTAGTGCTAACTTAAAAAAATAGAAAAAACAGATCAGTGGAATAGTAGGTAAGGAAGAATAAGAAATTCATGAATTAAACCCAATTACCCAGAGTTTGATAAATTTGGGAAGAAAAATTTCTTTGGAAAGAATTCCCTATCTGACAAAAATTGCTAGGATAACAAAAAGTCAGTTTAACAGAAATCAGATTTAGAGCATCATTTTATATGACCGAATAGCAAAGGTTATACCATAACAAAATTAAAAGAGAATCAAAAACAATTATCTTTTGCAGCTGTGGCTATGGAGTAAATTCTTAACCAAACAAGGATAGAAGCAACTATAAAAGATAAACAGATAATTTCAATTACATGGAATTGAAAAAGCTATTATATGAATAAAATTAATCCAACAAAGATAAGCAGTAAAGCAGTTGATTGGGGAATATATGCATCAGATATCTCTGATTAGGGTCTAATATCTAAAATAGGTAGTGAAACTAATACAGATATTTAAAGAACAAAAGTCATTACCTAATAGATAAGGTCAATATATAAAATCAAATGGTTTTCAGTGGAATTACAAAGTTATTATGAACAAATTTACAAAATAAAAATATTTCTCCATATCACTAGTAACAAAAGACATAAATCAAAACAACCAGGAAGTTTATCTCATCTCTAGGCAATTGGCAAAGATGACAAAAAAAGAGAAATGTCAATAATGGAGAAGTTGTAAGAAGACAGGCACATTAATAATGAACATAAATGTATAACTGGTAGATTTGGAAATTGATCCAAGTATTCTGAAAAATAATTTGGAATTATGCTAATGAAGTAACTAAAATATTCCTAACCTTTGACCTAGTGATTCCACTGATAGGTATATCCCTAAGGAGGTCAAAGATAAAAAGAAATGTTTTATATACATCAGAATGTTTATCAAAGCACTTTTATTAAAGAAAAGAACTGAAGACAAACTATATGTCCATCAATTGAGAATGGGAAAAGAAGTTTTTTTTTCATAAATGTAATGAAATATTACTATATAATCAGAAACAATGACTATGATGAATACATAGACAAATGAGGAAACATGCATTGATACAAAATAAAGAAAGCAGATGCAGGAAAGCAATATACAGAATGTAAATTAAAGTAACAAAACAAATGAAACAATGCTATATAATTAAAATGGCTATGTGTGATCCCAAGAAGAGGTATGAGAAATTCTATTTTGCAGAAATGGGAGCTTATGAGTATGAGAACCACATATATCAGATTTGGTTGATGTATTGGTTAGTTTTTTAAAACTTGTTTTGTTTTTTTTTTTCTTTTTCTTTTTCTTATTAAGGGATTGTACTCTGGGAGAAGGGGAATGACATTTTGGAATGACTAGTGTGCAGTGGATAGAGTAAAGAAATTATGGCACATGAATACAATGAAATATTAATGCTCTGTAAGAAATAATGAAAGGGACAGATTCAGAGAATGGAATCATTTCTCATCACTTAGTAGAGAAATGATGAACCAAACCTACAGAATGGATATGGACAAATAAGTAGATTTGTTTTGTATGACTCTATTTCATTGGGGGTGGCAGGGAGAGCAAGGGTGGTAGAAGGGAACATAATAGCAATATTAAATAAGGAATATAAAAAAGGAAAGCGCATTTACAAATAAAAATGTATGAAAGATAAAATAAAGTTCACAAAGGGACATAGAGAAGCAGGAGGAATTGGAGCTTTCACGGTAAATTTGAAATATATAAAAAAAGACAAACTGTACTCAATGGTGATTCATAGTTTCATGCTTTCTCCTTTTTCTGCTCTTTGTATAAGGCAATGCTTATGTTTGTTGACGTTTCTCAAATACAGGATGATAAAAGGGGGAAAATGTAAAAATAAACACAAGGTATCATTATGAAGTAACGGGCTAGTGTCTATTCCAAGAAAAGAGGAAATTGCTCATCTTAGGGAAGAGAGTACGTTCATTGCCTTAGTATGTCTATTAAGCAAGAACTAGTCAAGGATGGAAAGGCTCCTTAGTGGCTTAAAAAGTGAGGCATTCTTCCTTCCCTCTTTCTATTTGTTTTTTTGCTTCAGGGCTCTGGTCTCTCTATCTTCCTCCAGACATGAGTAATCTCCTGAAGAGAAGCTGTTTTCATAAACAATAGTTTCTGCAATTCCCTGTAGAGGCAGTTCTGTGTAGGTAGAAATTTAAGAACAAAATATTCTAATTCTTGTCCGGTGTAGGAAACTAGTGGGAGTGAAAAGTGACAAGAAAAGGAGAATCTCTGATGAAAAGAGATTTAGATAATAGTATAAACTAAATCCTCTTGATTCCAACCTGGCCCTTGACTCTACTGCCTTTCTCCAAACCAATTGCAATTAGTCTTCCTGACCAGAAGTGATTATTTCCTATATTATTATAGAGCAAATTGGGGAGGGAAGTAGCAGAATAAGAGTGCTCTTCTTGGGCCACAAGGTAGAAAGATCAGCTAGGTGGCTCAATGTATAGAGCATCTGCCCTGGAGTCAGAAAAATTCACCTTCCTGAATTCAAATCTGACCTTAGACACTTACTAGCAAGTCATTTAACACTGTTTGCCTCAGTTTCCTCATCTGTTAAATGAGCTGGAAAAGAAATGGCAAACCATTCCAGTATCTCAGCAAGACAACCCCAAATGGGGAATGGGACATGACTGAAAAATGACTGAACAATAATAATTCTCAATAAAGCAAGATTAAGGGGGGAGGGTGCACCAAGCACAAAAGACAAAAATTAAACTGTCTCTGACTTCAAGGAGTCTACATTCTACCAGGAGAAAATAGCTTGTAAACAGATATTCAATACAAAAATACCAATAAGCATTTATAAAGTGTCTCCTATGTGCTAGGCATGAGTGGCAATGTGATGGCATAGACAGAGTTATCTTTAGAGCTAGGAAGCTCTGGGTTTATTGCTCCTGGCACATATGGGCTGTATGCCATTTTTTTCTTTTCTGACCTACAAAAACATATTCTTTTTTTCCCCCTGGATCTTTCCCATATATCTGTTTGATTTCCATATTTAAAAGGTTTTCTTGGTCTCTAAACCTTTCAGAGCTCAAGCTCTAAAACTGCTCAAGGCAATGCTCTTGGGACTCTCAGTTTCAGAGAAGATGCTGACTTGCACCACGGAGGGAATTCCATTCCCTAGAAGTTCTCTGTCATTGAAATCACTGATCCTGCCCTAAGACCTGTGTACCAGACGTTAAAAGTACCTGTACAAAACACAGTACAAAGACAAAAACCAAATCCAGTGATAGAAATGAAGCAGTTCCAGCCCTTAAGGATGTTATATTCTATCATCAAGACAAACAACAAGTAACACATATAAGTTACACGAAAATAAATCTAGAACCATTGTGAGATTGGGAAGACAACTAACTGGGTTCCTGGGGGGAAGCAGGAAATGCCTTTTGGTGATCGTAGAGCCCTGAAAAGAGTAAGGGGGTCTAAGAAATGAAACTGAGGAAGATGAGCATTTCAACAGGAGGAGCACATAATCTGTGCAAATTAATGGAGGTAAGATATAGTGTGTAGGATACAGTGCCTGGGGAATAGCATTGACGCAATTTAGCTGGAACACAGAATGTAAAATGAGTCAGAAAAAGTAATTTGAGATAAAAATGTAAAGGGCTCAAAAGATCCCACGGAAAGGTATGTATTTTATTCTAAGAGATAAAAGAGAGCTACCAAAACTTCTTGAGCAGGGGAGTAGCCTGGTTAATATGAATATAAATATGACCATAAGAAAAGATGCAAAAATTGGGAGAGCAAAAAATGCTGTATAAAATCCCAGGCCAAGCAGGAAGGAAACTCTTTGACTCATTTTGCCATTTCCTGTTTTGTTTTCTAAAGGCCTTTTACATATTGGCGACTTGACAATCAGGGAGACTGACCCCATCTGTTTCCTCAGCCTGTATTGCAGATAAACCTGGAGCCAGTTTCCTGCTGCTCCACAGTCTACTAAAGTTCAGGCTTAAATTGAATGAATGCTCCACTTGCAGGAATCTCTGCAGCTGCCTTCCTACCCCCTTTAGTGTCTCTAGGGACAGCCCCACTGGAATTTTATGCCACTGGACTCAGAAAAGGAATTAAGATCAATGAATGTCACCAGAACCTGTAACAGAGACCAGGCTGGTAAAGGGTCAGTATCAAATTAAAAATAGGAAGGGCAGAAACCTGAGAGCTTGTTTCCCTCCCTTTCCCTTTCTTCTTCTCCCCTAGTCTGTATTGTTCAGACATTTCAGTCATGTCTGACTTTTTGTGACTCCATTTGGTGTTTTTTGGACAAAGATTTCATAGTGGTTTGCCATTTCCTTCTCCAGCTCATTTTGCAGATAAGGAAATTGAGGCAAACAGAATAAAATGACTTTCTCAAGATCACACAGGTCAGATTTGATGAATCTTCCTAACTCTAGGCTTAGGTGCTTGATCCACGGTGCCATTGAGATACCCACCTTTACAGATATTTCATTTGATTTTTTTACAACATCCCTCTGAGTTAGGTGCTATTATCCCCATTTTACAGCTGACAAAACTGATTCAGGGTCACTCCGGTCACACAGTTAGTGTCTTAAGGAGGATTTGAATTTAGGTTAGACTATTCTTCAGTTGCTACATGCTCCACTGACCTCTCTCCTTTATTCTTCATCCATTTCTTCTGATCTTTCCTTTTTGTTGGCCAATCCTGTTTTCTCCACAGTAAAGGACATACAGTTTTTCTTCTGTCCTTTCCCCAACCTGTTTCAGCCATCCAGTGACCTCATTATTTTTTCCTTGCTCTCTATCAAAATCCATCGCCAGAAAAGGAATCTCAGGGCAGTCATTTACACCTGTATGTATTATTTAAGTGACTATTACTGGAGCTCTCCTTAGGGTGGGGTTGGATTTTTAAGAACCTTCTGTCTGTAATACAGTGACAGTAATCATAATAATAATGGCTAATATTTATATGGGCAGCTAGGTGGCACAGTGAATAGAGTGCTGGGCCTGGAGTCAGGAAAATTCTTCTTCATGAGTTCAAATCTAGCCTCACGTACTTACTAGCTGGGTGACCTTGGGCAAGTAATTTAACCTTATTTGCCTTAGTTTCCTCATCTTAAAATAAGCTAGGAAAGAAAATGGCAAAACACTCTAGTATCTCTGTCAAAACATACCTAAATGGAGTCACAAAGAGTTGGACATGACTGAATTGTATGAACAACAACAAAACATTTATATAACTAAGCAATTACTATGTTCCAGATAGTTTCCAAAAATCTCATTCGATCTTCACAAAGTCCTGGGAGATAAATCCTATCATGTTCCCTCTTTTACAATTGAGGAAACTGAGGCAAACAGGCTGACTCTTGCCGAGGGTCACTTCACAAGTAAGTACTTGTCAAAAGATAGTGCTGGCCTCTTATGCCCCCTACCCTTCTTTATATTAGTCATGTGAAATGAACCAGTTAATCCACTGTAAGGACTAGAGAGCATCTCCGCATAGGGAAAGAGCCGTATGAATGGAATGAATTGAGCGTTTGATAAATCTCTGCATTATACATCCTGACTTTGACAATAGGACAGTCTAGCAAGATTATACGCCTCTGTCTCCCCCTCTCCCTGCTGTTGTTGTATTTATGGGGCCACAGCTTGTCTGCTTGAAAAATTCACTGCAGTTCTGCCGCTGGAAACTCTGTGTATTTACTTCTGGGTCCTCCAGCAAGTAATGGAACCAGTGGGGTGAGAAGGTTATAGGATTGTTTGTGCCCTAATAAATAGTAGCCAGCATCTCCCTCCCTCTCCCTCTCCCTTTCCTTCCCTCCCTCCCTCTCCTACCTTTCCCTCTCTGTCTCTCCCTTCCTCCCTCTCCCTCTCCCTTTCCTTCTCCCTCCTTCCTTCCTTCATTCCCCTCTCTTTTCCTCTTCCTCCCTCTTATATATATAAATGCAGATATATATACACACACACACATATCTATAGTGATTTATATAGGTTATCTCATTTATCTTTACAATAATCCTACAGAGTAGATGCTATTATTATCCTCATTTTACAAATAAGCAAATTGAGACCAAGGGCGATTGAATAACTTGCCCAGAATGAATCACATGACTATTAAGTGTCTGATATAAGATTTGGATTCAGGTCTTTTGGCTTCGAGGACCAGCATCTATCCATTATGCAGACCTAGCTCCCAAAAGAGTGGTAACATCCACAGGGTCCATATTAATCATTTCTGAATAAGAACTGAATTTCAGAACTGCATTTTTTCAAACTGTTTCTTCTTTCACAACATGATTAATATAGAAATATGTTTTGCATGACTACCCATATATAACCTGTATCAAATTACTTACCACCTCAAGGAGAGGAGAGAGAAGAGAGGGAGGGACAAAATTTGGAACTCAAAATTTTATTTAAAATGAGTGATAAAAATTGTCTTCATGACTTACATGAACTTATGCAAAATGAAATGAGTAGAATCAGTAGAACGGTGTATACTGTAAAAGAGATATTGTAAGATGATCAGCTATGAACGACTTAGCTCTTCTCAGCAATAAAATGATCCAAGACAACTCTGAAGGACTTATGATGAAAAATATTATCCATCCCCAGAGAGAACTGATGAAGTCTGAATGCAGATCAATGCATGCTTTTATACTTTAAAATTTTTTCTTGGGTTATTTTTTTTGGTCTATTTTTTTTTTACAACATGACTAATATAGAAATATGTTTTGCATGACTAAGTATAACCTATTATCAAATTGCTTGCTTTCTCAATGAGGGGGGTGGGGAAAGAGGGAGAGAACCTGGAATTTAATTTTAAAAACAAGGGTTGAAAATTGTTTTTACATGCAATTGGGAAAAATAAAATATTAAATTAAAAACTTGTCTTTACATGTAATTACAAAAATAAAATGCCATTTTAAAAAAGAAAAGAAGTGACTTTCATTTGACTTACTTTGTTGCCCCTTTCTACCTCTTTAGTTGATGTCACCCTGCTGCATCTGGTCATGGGGACCCTGGTGGGATGATCTGAAGAGCAGAAAGCTAGTGGAATTTGGAAAACATCAAGGCCTCAGTTCTTAAGTGCTCTTTTTCTGTCTCTAGAAAAAAAGAGATGCTGGGATTGGGATGGGATAGCCTGTCTTAGAACTCTTAACTTTCCTCTGGGAGCAGCCTTCTCTCTAATCAGGAAAACTTGGGCTATGAATGGTTTCTTCAACAAAGGAAAAGAAACCACTTAATTCATGACATACTTCTTATAGTACCTATATTTTGTCCTGCCTGTTTGTATAATGGGGCCAGAGAGATGTACTTGAAAGACATTCCCTTCCCATTTAAGGTCATCTCAATATTTTTCATCATAATTAATCATTACAATTATAAAACTTGTAGATACTTAGATAAACTGAAATATTATTCTAGAGATAACTCTTTCTAAAATTTCATATTACTCTGAAGGTTTGACTGAGATTTCCATATGGCTCTAAAGAATGAAGTTAGTACAATGAATGGTATGGGAAGGTGTATTTGTACAGGTTTAATAACCATCTCTCAAAAAAAAAATCAAAATCTCTAAACGGACACATTTAAGTTTTATCTTCATTATTAAAATTTTTACCATCATGTTAAGTCTAGGTAACCAATAAAATAATAAATCAAGCTCTGATTGCTACCATTTGATATATTCTAAGGGTGTACATGCTCCTGCTGAAAATTTAACAATCAGCTCCCCTAAGCTATTCTAAGCTGACTGCAACACACTACTGTGAAGCATCCATATGTTTAACAAAATCTAAGGTGGGATCTCTGCAGGACTTAAAACAAAACTTAAAAGCTGGGCATATTGCTCTTTAACACAGATTTTCTCCAATGATAGCAGCTGCAGAGGTTTTCTATCTTTAGTTATTTCTTTTAGCTAAGAGCCTGAAATAGCTTTTTTGTTTCCTCCTCCACTGGGATTCTTTTAAACAGCAGAGGGAGTGTATCCATAATCAGCTTTTATTTCAGGTGGCTGTTCTGTCTTATTCTCTAGCTTCTTCTGACTTCTGTGTACAAATTCTGGCTTCATTGAATGCCTCAGATCAGAGGCCGCTTGAGAACAGTGACCAATCTTAGGTTGGAAAATTCTATAATTCTTTCACCTATAACAGAAATGGGTAAACTATGATCTGTTGACCACAGTTTGTCAACCTTTAATATATAGCTAGACAATATACAATTTTCACATAGTCCCTAAATAATGATTTATAACAGACCTTTATTGTACAAATTTGCTGCAAAGATTTAATTGTTTTCCTTTTCATTTTAGCTTCATTGATTTTGTTTGTTAATTTTTTTTTCAATTTCATGTAGTCAAAATTGACCATTTTAGGTCCTGCATTCTTCTCTATTTCTAGTGATATGATATGAGATGCTGATCTTAAACCTAAGTTCTCCCTGACTGCTTTCCAATTTCACTATTGTAGAATAGCTTTAGATCTGGTACTGTGAGGTCTTTTTTCTACTTTAAAAAATATTTTCCTTGAGATTCTTGAATTTTTGTCCTTTCATTATGTTTTCTAATTCGATAAAGCAAGTACATAATAGCTTCATTGGTATGGTACAGTATCTATACATTAATTTAGGTAGTACTTTGATTTGTATTATATCTGTACAGCCCAATCACACACACATTCTGCAAGTCTGACTTTATTTCTATAAAGAGTATCTTGTAGTTGTGTTTATATAATTCCTGTGTGGATCTTGGCAGTGGGTTCTCAGATATTTTATATATGCTACAGTTATTTCAAAAGGATTTTTTCTTTATTCCTGCTGGGTTTTGTTTCTAATATAACAAGGCTGTCAAATTTTATGCATTTTTTAATACTTTGGTACTTTGTCAAAGTTATTGTTTCAATTAACTAACTGAATCTTGAGTGTTCTCTAAGTAAACATGTCAATTGTAAAATAATAATACTTTTATTCTTTAATGTCTTTTTCACTTACTATATTAATTTGGTTTTTAGAACTATATTAAGTAATAATAACAAAATGGATATGTTTATTTTATTCCTGATTTTATTAGAAAGGTTTTTAGTGTTTCTTCACTAGAAAGAGTGAAGAGTTTTGGGACATATATTATTTATATTTGTTATTTGTCAAATTAAGATACACTATTATGTTTCAAAATGTCATTAACTTAAAGGGTTATTACATTTTATCAAAAAATTTCTTATGCTTATAGTTTTCTTAATATTAAACAAAGCCAAATTTAATTACTGTTATAAATTCAATCTCCTTATTTACAATCTTTCTATACTTTGGTGTAGTCTCTTTGATAATACATTATTCAATATTTTTGTTTCAATATTTATTAGAAATATTGTTTCATAATTTTCTTTATTTGCATTCTTCCTCCTTGGCTTAGGTATCTGTACTATATTTATTTGTTAGTTGTGATATGATTTCTTCTTCCTTTATTTTTAATAACAATTTATATAATATTGGAATGAATTATTCTTTGAATAATTGAATGAATTTACTTATAAATTCCTCTAATTTTGGCTTTATTTTTCTTTGAAAATTCTTTTATGATTTACTCAATTTATTTCTCTGAGATAAATTTCTTTGGTTTTTCTTATTTTATTATCAAGTACTATGGTTCTAATATTAATATTATACCCCTATTTTCTTGTTCTGTTAGTCTAGATATGTGATATTTTTCTAGATATTCATTTATCATTTTTAATATATATTTGGGTAAAATAATTTCTAATAATTTTGGGTTTTTCTCTTTATTTGTTGAAATTTTTTCTTTTATTAATGTTTTTCCTCTTCATCATATTAGCTAAACAAAACATTTCTTAGTTTTATCAATTTTTAAAGTTTCTTATTATATATATAATAGATTTTTAATTCAAAATTAAACTCTTTTGCAATTTTAATTTTTGTGTTTAGGTGAGGGTTTTTTCATTTGTTAGTTTTTTAGAGTTTCTTTTGTTGTTATATAACCAATTCATTGATTCTTTGGTTCTTTTGTTGTTGAAAGAGCTTAGTAGCATATTTTTCCTACTAGAAATTGCTTTGCTTTTACTGCATATCCAAAATTTTGGCATACTTTGCCATTGTTGTTATTTTCTTTGATGGAACTTATCATGTCTAGGTATTGTTTATTGACCTACTACTTCTTTAGGACTAAATGATTTAGTCTCTATCTAAGTTTGAATCTTTTTTTCAAATATTCTTTATTGATTATAATTTTAATTATATTTTTATTTGCAATTTATTGACCAGAAAATGGTTCAGCATTTCTGATCTTAGTCAATAAATACATATATTCTTTTGTATTCCCATTCAGTAATTTTTAATGAACTATCATATCTAACTTTTCTAAAATTCTATTGAGATCTTTAATTTCTTTCTTGTTTACTTTTTTGTTATATGTGCCTGTTTCTGAAGAAGTGCTCAGCTAATACAGTTTTTCTATTTTATCTTTTAATTTGTTTAATTTTTCTTTTAAAAATTTAGGTCCATAACATTTGTGTGTCATGGACTCTTTGGCAGTCTGATAAAGCCTATGAGCTTCTCAGAATAATATTTTAAAATATATAGATAATAAAGGAAACAATGTATGTTGAAATAATATTATCAAAATATTTTTAAAGTTCACAAACCCAAGTTAAGAACCCTTGGCTTAGTTGTTATGCTCTTTGGTGCATATATAATGAGTATTGATATTATTTCATTATCTATGGTGCCCGTAAGCATAATGTTGTTTCTCTGCTTATCTCTTTAACCATAACTATTTTTACTTTTGCTTATCTAAGATCATGGATGCTACCCCTACTATTTGAAGCTCATCTGAAGCATAATAATTTCTGTTCTAGACCTTTATTTTAACTCTGTGTGAATCTTTATATCTATAGTATATTTTTATAAATTACGTATTTTAAGATTTTGCTTTTTAATACATTTTATTATCTTTGTTTTATGAAGTTAATTACATATATCTTCAAGGCTATGGATGTAAATTGTTTACATATTTTATAACATATTTCCCTATAATATAATTTTATTTCCCCTCTTTTTTTTAGTCTCCTTTCTTCTGTACAGAAAAAGAAGTTGGAGAAAGAAAAGGAACCTGGAAAAATCAAGTAATAACTGACCACTTCAGTTATACATTACTAAAACTTATCTACCTAGACCAGACACAACTCTCTGGTCCTTATATTTTCTTTTTCTCATTAATTTCTTCTTGATGATTAACTCTCCAAAGTTGATTTTGTTTCACTTACAAGCAGAAGTGGGACAATAAACATTTAACAATTGGCCCCCTAGAGAAAAAAAAGTCCACATGGCACACTTTTTAGTTTAATTTGCATTATTAACATTCTTAAGTTTAGGCACTAAACAAAACAATAAATGAAACTCTGAAATTTGAAGCATTTATTAATTAAATAAAGTTATATAATATAAATATCCACACTGAAAATTTGATAATCAGATATAGTGAGCTCACGTGGGAAACTCCTATTTGTAACTATTCCCTCTCCAGTTCTTTCTCTCTTTCCCTTTCTCTGTCTATATTGTCAGGATTCTTGAAAGTCCTCCATTAAAAGTTCACTTTCCATTTATATGATTATATTCACTTTTTTGCATTTTAAAATTTTCTTTGGTTGTAAACTTTCATCTTTGGAGTAACTGTATTCCTAGACTGCCTTTCCTGTTTCATAATATTCTTATGTGTTCTTAACTATGATTTCTTGGAACTTTTTATTTTTGGTTGCTTGTAGTGTTTTTTTTTAGCTTTGACTTCCATGCTATAGATTAAGTCTATTACTTTTGATAGTAGGTATCTTTAATTTTCATCTATTTTTCAATTATTTTACTTTGTTCAAACATTAATAAGTTCTGATTGCTCTATTCTATTTTTTATGAAGTCTGTAACTTAGATAAGATTTTCTCCTTTCTGTTCTAAACTTTTTTCCTTCCTTATTTTCTTCCTTAGTTTTCAAATTCTGATCATTTTTCATCTCTTGCTTAATTTCTTCTAGTCATTCTCATAGCTATTGTGGTCAAAAACTATATTTCAATATGATTCTAGATATTTGTTGTAGAGTTACTCTCTTTTCCTTGGTTTATCTCTTGAGCTTCACTCAATACACAGAATTTCTTTATTGTGTTCAGTGTTCAATTTTCTTATATTTTCCTTGGTGAATTTCCTCTCTCTGAGTTTATAGGTTTCAGGTCCATTTACCATGGTTTGCATTTGCTTCTCTGGTATAATTCCTTTCTTAGTCATTGATGGCTTCTTACTGTTTTTTTATTTTGAAGTCATGAATTGGAGGGAGATGCTTTCTTATATGATTTATAAAATAAGAGATTGAACTCAGTGATTTTTAAAGACTTTTTTGGTGCTAAAATCTATGATCCTGTGATGTTTTGGGGCCATTCTTAAAATCAGGAGACCATCATTAATTTCTAATTCAAAAACATCACAACATTTCTCAAACAGTTCTATTTCAAACATAACAGTTCTGTTTCATAAACTTATATATGTCAGTATTTGAAAAAGCACACTCCTAAAGTAAAGCTGAACATGCAATATTAAACTACGATGATACAATAACATAATTCCCTAAGAATTGGGATGTATCAAATAATAGTCAGCCAATAAAGCATATACTTATTAAGCATATACTATGTGCCAGGAACTGAAGTAAATACTGGCAATTCAAATATGAATAAAAGTAAAGGTAGTTATTATCCACAAGGAAGCTAAAAAAATTAGGGGAAGGAGGTACCTTATTGCAAAGAAATCCAAAAATCATGTTGTTGGTGGGAAATGAAAAGGCAAACTATGTTGAGCCCAATACAAATAAAGTTCCTGAAGCTAATGGTCCTGCCTTTTAATCTGAGGGTTCAATCAGAAAGGCAAGAGAGTATTGATGAACTATGAGTGATCAGCAGATTCAATCTTGTAGCATAATAAAATTTCCTAATGATAAGTTTCTTGGAGAAGAAAGGCATGATAGAGAGTTCCAAAAGCAGTATAGCTCATAGGAAATACAAAACATATACAAATCACTAGACATAGAAACACAATCATATTAACATTGAGTATATTGGTAAACCATAACACTTAAAATTCATTAAAACAAACATATAACTCCAAAATTATTAGCAACAAAGAAGAACAGACTTTTATCTTTCTATCACAGGACTAAAACAGCCTGAGTGAGATCAAGAAAAGTATTTATTGTAGTCTAGAAAAAGAAAATTACAAAACTAAAAATAGGGAAGAGATTTTTTTAAAGGCTATAAATGTTAGTGAAACGGAACAAAAGTTTTTTAAAATCACATTTAAAAACCATAAAATTCCAAAGAAAGTCTTCCCAAAAAATAGCAAGAAAAGCTGAGTTAAATTCAACTCAAAATTCAAAAAGGAAATTCATCAAGGAAAAAAAAAACTTTCACTGAGATTATCTCCAGTACTCCAATATAGCATGGTGCTAGAAGATTCTGTTTAAAAAGAAAAGGGAGAATGAAATAAAATCATCAAAATCCCCTAAAAAGAAAAAAATTCTGAAGACCAATACCCATATCAGCTTCTTGCTTCTCTCCCTGGTTTTCTGTATTCTGGTGCTCATTAGCTGGCATGATGACTCATCAGTTAATTTACTCCTTCCATACTTTTTGCAGGCTGAGCCAACTATACTCTTGGGATATGACTTTTTCTCTAAGCCCCATCCTCCTGGGAAGTGATATTACATTTTTATTATTATTTTAATATCAATTTTAAATTTTTGAGATTCTAAATTTTTTCCCTCCCCTCACCTATTGAGAAGGTAAGCAAGGTGATGTTTATTATACATATATTATACATGCAAAATACATTTTTACATTAGTCAAGTGGCAAAAAAACAAGAAACATAAAGAAGATGAAAAACAATATGCTTCAGTCTGCAGTCAGAGTTAAATAGTTTTGACTCTGGAAATGCACATCATTTTTCATAATGAGTCCTTTGGAAACATCTTGGATTGTTGTCTTGATCAGAGTAGCTAAATATTTTACAGTTGATGATGGTTACAGTATTGCTATTATTGTGTCCAGTGTTCTTCTGGTTCTACTCACTTAATTTTGCATCAATTCACATAAGTTTTCTCTTTTTTTCTGAAATGAACCCCTTATCATATCTTATAGCATTCCATTACAACCATATACCAGAATTGTTCAGTCATACTCATTTGATGGGCAGCCCCTTCATTTCCAATTCTTTGATAAAGTGGTTTCCTTTTAAACTAAACCACAGGTAATGGCAGATGATTGACTCAACTATCAACAAATTAATTTCTCATATTGCTACTGACTTGTTTTGATGCACAAAGAAAACCCAGTGAGTGTATTCTTTCTGCTGAGGGAAGTTGTAAAAATGAATCAATCCATTAATTCTGAGCCTTTGATCAGAAATATCACTTTGGCAGACAGAGCAGTTTTAAATCTCTTCAATTTATTCCCAGTTGTCTCTCTTCAACGCTGCATTCAAACAACACACGCCTTAGCAATTCTTTTGATCAGCAGCTTTATCACATTTGCCAGGTTAAGAAAACAAAGTGTTCTTCTAAATGCCAAATCTTGAGGGAGTTCTCAAATTCAAAGAAGTGCACTCAACACTTCTGAGAGTGGGAGCAAATAAAGATGACAGGCCTTAGTCTCCATCCTGGACAAATTTTAAGAAAGAAGGTGGATTACCCTTCAATAGTACAACCCATCCCAGACATGACTCATGCATACTTCTTCCTGGTTCAGGACAATCCCCATGGCCACTATACCCTCTATTCCCCAGGGTGGCAGTTCCCACCCTTCTTTCTGCTCCTTATTTTCAAAACCTGTTCAATGTCAAGGTCAGGCAAAATTCTGAGGGGTGTGGGAGGTTGAGGAGCAGGATAATGGAAAATTTTACAGCAAGCATATCTAATGTCCTAGTACCCTTGATCTTGTATACTTCTCCCTTCTTCTCTCACTCATTGAGAGAAAATACCCTAAACTTTACTAGTAATGGTTAAAACAGCTCAGGGATGGTTTTCAGGGTTAAAAAGTACTTTTGCCTATAATAATCTTATAAAACAGGTAGTACAAGTATTATTTTACTGATGAGACAATTAAAGATCATAAAAGTAAAATAACTTGCCCAACCATATAGTTTAAGTGGCAGGGTCTAGTTTTGAATTAGGATCTTATAATTCTAAATCCAATGAGACATCATATAGGATTCATATGAAGAAACTGTCTGAGGCAAATCAATTTCCCCTTGTTTCCTACTGAAACCTGAGAGTACCAAATGAATGATGGGGAAATGATCTATGTCCATCAAGCTACAGCATTACTCACTTTGCTGACCCAAATTCTAAGTTTTCTCCTTTAACCTTCCCCATCCCTTATTGGAGAGGAAGCATTAGGCCACTTGGTAATCCTTCACTGATGGTACCTTAGGATAATGGCTTTGATGCTGGAAAAAAAAGAAATCTAAAACAAGGTTTCCAGAGCAGCAGGGATACAGCAAAGAGGAAATAAGAAAGCCATTTTCCCTACTTGGGGTATTCCTTGAGGATCAGAACAGAGTCACAAGCCATTATACCAATCCTGACAACATGGCTGGTAAGGTTGCTAAGCTTCTTTGTATTTCCTGTTCTCTTAGGGCACAAACAGCACCAAGCTGAGTTTCAGCCTCAGTGAGTCTGGCAATGCTTTGGAAAGCATTAGAGAAAGAATCTCCAAGACAGCTCTTGGCAGATTTAGCCCAGTAATTTTTCTTTCTAATGAACCAACCTAAATCTGGTTCCATGGGGGTATATTAGTCACCCCTCACCCAGCCCGCAATTCATCAACTCTAGGGCAGTGTTGTTTCCCCTGAGGTTTCAGGAACCAGAAGTTTCAAGAAGACTGTTTCTGAGTCGGCCAGTCCCAACTTGTTCTGCAGGAAGTAAGCAGTCTCTCACAGTTCCAATCAGTGCTCCCCAGCAATTATTGTTCCTAGTCAAGTCTGAATTCAACATTATCTCCTTTTCTTCCCCATCCCCTTTCAGTTGATGGAATGGAGCTGGGATTCAGTAGGGAGGCATGAAGTGAGGAATTTTTTATTGGGTTTATGTCTGTATCATGCCCTTCACTTGATAATTTAGGAAGAGTAGCTTAACTTTTTTTGGGTGGGTGCAAGGCTGGTGATATAATAGAAAATGAATAGACAGTATTGCTAATTGGAAAGAATGGTAGACTTAGAGTAAAGAGAATTAAATTCTAATCCTAGTTCTGTCACCGACCAATTATGTTACTTTGGATTAATCTCTTAACTTCCCTGAATCATATTTTCTTCACCTATAAAATTGGAGATATTGAACTCAATGACCTCTAAAGTCTCTGCTAGTATTAAAATTCTGTGGTGGGGAGGGGAAGGAGAATAAAGGAAAAATAGGAATCAGTGCTTGCTTCTGAGTAAATGTCTTCTTAAAGAGGTGATTTCTAGAGCCCGGGAAAGGAGAACCCCTTTATAATACTTAGAGTTGAATGATAACTTAGAAGTCATTTAGGTCAAGTAAATAGGAAATCCTTTTTCTATGATATTAATCAGACAATGAGAATGTATTAAATACCTACTATGTGCCAAGCACTGTGATAAGTGCTGGGATTACAACAAAAAATGAAACAATCCCTCCTTGCAAGAAGTACATTATAATTGGGGAGACAACAAGGATGTACATGTTACCAATGGCTTGAAGTTTGTTTATTTGAAACTCTTTTCATCAACTGAGATTAATTACTCAGTGCTCCAAACCTGAATGAAAGTGGTTGAGCTGATAAGAGCGTGGGAAAAAATGATGTTGGTTTCTTGGTTCCAGATTTGAGAGAAGACAAGCAGCTCCAGACTCTCTTCAAGGAGTCATCTCTGAAGAGAAAGACTCTGGGAAGAAGTTAACACGTAGAGGACTAAGCAGCTCAATCATGTCCATATTCCCAGCTAAAGACTTTGAATAATTATCCTTTGGGGGAGACCTGGCACTTTTTCTCTCTTAGTTGAGCAGAGATATCTCACTTCCCATGGGAGAACTCATTTACTCTGTGTATTGTCCAGTATATTCTCATCTGTATAATTTCTCTGATTTCTCTTTACTGTATGCTTTGATAAATGGGTTTACTTAGTGGAACTTATATAGTTTATATAATGGGAAAGACCCTTTATTTGGAGTCAGTAGCCCTAGGCTGGAACCACTTACCTGGTTAATTTGGGAAAAGTCACTTCATTTTTCTAAATCAATTTCTTTTCCTGTAAAAGGGAGATAATGCTTGCACCATGAAATCACTAAGATGGAGCCAGATCTTAGTGAGTGAAAGAAAATGGAAGGAATGAGAAAGGAAAAAGTTTAAGATGAACTTGCTATTTTTTTTGTATGTGGTCTTGGTGTACTGGTATTTAGTGAGAAGGGAGTTAAACCTTGACTATCTAACTTGAAGAACTCTTTCACCATTAAAAGATAGTGACCAAGAACTTAGCTTAAACCTTATAATTATTTCACCTAGACTAAAAACATGTAGAGAAGTGGATAGAAATGATGATAGCTTAATACTCCAAATTTGAGAAGAGCAGAATGGCTAGATCTTTGGTCCCAGTCTCCAGCTTCTCTCCTGCCAAGAGCCAAATTCTCCTTGAAGAGTAGATAAAGGAAACTAGCAATATCTGTTCATACTTCTCCACTAGTCACATGTCAATAGACCCAAGTGGACATATATAACCTCTATCAACAACATTCATGTAGACCCTACATGAGCACACATGGGTGCATAGATATACATGCACAAACACACATATGTATGGAGAGCCAGGCAGACCCTACCTGCACATATATACATGTATGTATATGTGCACACATACTGAGAGGCACATAGACCCTACATGCACATACATATGCATGTTTGTACAATACACATGCATGGAGAATGAGAACCTACATGTACATACACACATATGAGAGACAGAGATATGTATAAAATGAACACACAATCACACAAACAAACATACCCATCTACAAAGTAGCTAATTACAAATTTCTTCAGGGATGGGGGCACTAGCACTTGAGGATCAAGAAACTGTAGAAGACAGTGAGATACTGTGAGGCAGACATTAAAGAGAGTACATTCCAGGAATATGAGATAGCCGACACCAAGTCATAGAAATAAAAGATGGAGTGTCATACCCCGACAAGCTATTATCTAGCTGCTACTACTGATGTGATCCTGGGGAAATTATTTAATATCTTTGGGCCTTCGTGTTCTCATTTGTAAAATGAAGGATTGGAGAAGGGATAAATAAGGTCTCTTCCTATGCTAAATCCTATGATATTTTGCTCAAAGTCTTCCAGTGAGGAGGAGCTCATTATCTTCCAAAGCAATCAATTTCCCTTATACATAGTTTTCATAATTAACAAGTTTTTCCTCTGATTCATTACATTTTTGATTCATTAATCTTTATCTTCTGTGACAAAACAGAACAACTCTAAAAAGGATCTTTTGTTAGATATAATTGCTATCTATAAGGTGGATACCTGGGTTTATGAAAAGAAAGAGTCAAGTCATTATTATTAGGTTGTTAGCCTAAGGAGGAGGGGATGAGGGCAAGATGCATCCAAGAGATCTGATGGAAGTTCAAACCCCTGATCAATATTTTCATTAATAACTTGAAAGATGGAGTGGACTAGAAGGACTAATGAAATTGGTAAAGTGTCTAAGCCTAGATTAGATGGCAGATATTTAGAAAGACAGTATTAGAATACAAGTCATGTTTGACAAATTGGATTTATCAAAATCCTAACCAAGCAATCAAGCAATAAATCAAATCAATAAAATGAAGTTGAGTAGCAATGGCTGTCAGGTGGTCCAGTGCTCTTGAGCAATTGCCTGGCACAGGCTTTACCCTTCTTATCACTGGGTTTCACAAGACATAGCTGCACTTTGCATAGGACCAAGTACTTGCATAGTATAGTAGAAAGGATTCTTCAAGGCCTCATCTCCAAAACATACAGAGAATTGACTCTAATTTATAAGAAATCAAGCCATTCTCCAATTGATAAATAGTCAAAGGATATGAACAGAAAATTCTCAGATGATGAAATTGAAACTATTTCCACTCATATGAAAGAGTGTTCCACATCACTACTGATCAGAAAAATGCAAATTAAGACAACTCTGAGATACCACTACACACCTGTCAGATTGGCTAAGATGACAGGAACAAATAATGATGAATGTTGGAGGGGATGTGGGAAAACTGGGACACTGATGCATTGTTGGTGGAGTTGTGAAAGAATCCAACCATTCTGGAGAGCAATTTGGAACTATGCCCAAAAAGTTATCAAACTGTGCATACCCTTTGACCCAGCAGTGCTATTACTGGGCTTATATCCCAAAGAAATTCTAAAGAAGGGAAAGGGACCTGTATGTGCCAAAATGTTTGTGGCAGCCCTTTGTGTAGTGGCTAGAAACTGGAAGATGAATGGATGTCCATCAATTGGAGAATGGTTGGGTAAATTATGGTATATGAAGGTTATAGAATATTATTGCTCTGTAAGAAGTGACCAGCAGGAGGAATACAGAGAGGGCTGGAGAGACTTACATCAACTGATGCTGAGTGAAATGAGCAGAACCAGGAGATCATTATACACTTCAACAATGATACCGTATGAGGACGTATTCTGATGGAAGTGGAAATCTTCAACATAAAGAAGAGCTAATCCAATTCCAATTGATCAAAGATGGATAGAATCAGCTACATCCAGAGAAGGAACATTGGGAAATGAGTGTAAACTGTTTGCATTTTTTTCTCCCCAGGTTATTTTTACCTTCCGAATACAATTCTTCCTTTGCAACAACAACAACAAAATTCGGTTCTGCACATATATATTGTACCTAGGATATACTATAAGATATTTAATATATATGGAAATGCCTGCCATCTAGGGGAGGGGATGGAGGGAAGGAGGGGAAAAATTCGGAACAGAAGGAAGTACAAGGGATAATGTTGTAAAAAATTACCTATGCATACATATGTACTGTCAAAAAAGTTATAATTATAAAATTAATAAAATAAAAAAAGAAAGGATTCTTCATTTAGGATCAGTAGCCCTAGGCTAGAACCATTTACTAGCTGTGTGAAAGTAACTTCATTTTTCTAAGTCTCAGTTTCTTCACCTGTAAAATGAAGATAATACTTATAAAATGTGGCATCTGGAAGGGAGCACATTAATGTGCCAAACTCCAGATGTGATCAGACTAGGAAAAAGTCTAGCAGGAGCATTGCTTTACTTGTTCTGTCCACCGTTCTCCCGTTAGCTCCAACTTAGCTCCCATTAGACTTTTGACTGCTACCTGATTCCTTCACCTGATACCTGATACCTGCTACCTTCAGCCCTTCAGTCTAACCTGCTGAGTTCTTACTAAATCCTTAGTCCACCATCTCTTGGCTTAGCTATGCTTCTGAAAAAACTGATCAGTTCAACCTTTCCCACAATCTATTTTACAAATGCAAAAACTCAGATCTAAGAAAGTTAAGTGATTTTCCCAATATCATGTAGAATGCTGAGTGTGAAAGATTGGATTCAAATTCAGATCTGATAATACTAAGTTTCATCCTCCAAATTTAGGCCTTTTCAAATTCCATGGTGCTCTACTTTGTTTCTAGTTCCTTGCTATCACCAAAAATGCTGCTATGAATATTTTCATTTCATTGAATCATTGGACCTTAATGCTGAAAGGTATTTGAGAGATCATCTAGTCCAAGACCCAGATGCGCTAGAAAACTGAGTCCTAATGAAGTGAATTGATTTTTTTTCTTGATCCCACATTAGTGGTAGAGAACTCTTTAGAATGTGAGTTTCTTGATTCAAGTCTAGGGTTTGGATTTTGTTTCTTTCCCATTTTCTCAAGGTGTCTTCTTAGATAATATTCAGTTGGTTGTTCTATGTCTATCTGTACACTTTTTAAAAGGATTTTAAAATTTCATTACATTATTAAGAACTGTTATTTAGGTTTAGTCAGTTTTGTTATTCAATTTCTTTTGGGTTTTTCTGGCAAAGATACTGGAGTGATTTGCCACTTCCTTTTCTAGTTCATTTGACTGATGAGAAAACTGAGGCAAAGAGGGTTAAATGACTGCTCAGGGTCACCCATCTAGTAAGCGTCTAAGGCCAGATTTGAACTGAGTAAGATGAGTCTTTCTTACTCCACATCTGGCACTCTATCCATTGAGCCACGTAACTTCCCAGTTGGGTCAGCAGAGGCACAATATGGTGAATTCACCATGAAATTTGCATTAACAAAATGTGATAGTTCATAAGAAGTGAAAAATTATGCACACAAAATTCTTAAAAATTCAATCACCTTAAGAGTAAATTCACAGATGTATAGTACAGGGAAAAAACTCTGTAATTAGCATTGAAACTATTGTGGGACTTATCAACAATTCAACTTTTAGTGATAAAATTACTATACTGGGCAAACTGGACAGTCAAAAACCCACAGTGATCATGACAAGTCTGAATGTTACATAAGGAAAGAACAGTATTAGAAAGAATCCCCTTATACAACACAGGTCCTAGATATATGTAGATTTGTATGTACATCACAGTGTTATACTTCATGGATAAAATTTCCATTTTCAATTTCACATTAATCCATGTAAAAATAACTTCAGAACACAAAACAACCTTTTAAAATTAATTAGCTGTTACAATTTTCAAAATGTTAGAGGTGTTAAAGCAAAATAAACAAACAAAACAAATTATGAGAGTAGGGTATGCATAAAATAAGTTTTTTTTTTTCTCCACAGTGTCCTCTTCCAAATTAAATGACACTGCATGAAAATGTTGTTGGAAGCATGTTTCAAAACATGTCCTGTGCTTTTTATGTAAACCAAAACCATTCTGAATGACAGAAATCATCTTTCACAATCATCTTTCACAGTCTTTGCTTTTTCTACTCGAAGAACACGACTGGAGTCTGTGTCAGTTGAGTAGCTTGCCATATTGAGTTATTAGGATACTCAGTCCTCTCTTCACAATTGTTGAAGACCTTTCCTGGAGATATAAGAAAGTCATTTTTGATTGTGTACCACCCTCTCTAAAAATCCAAACTCAGATGTTCTCTGATGGGAGAACCGTTGTTACTTGGTCCATTAATTAGATGACTGCCATCTTTACCCATAATCCCTCCCTGGTCTAAAGGGTAAGAAAACAGAGTCTTGTAAGGATCTGAGGCTAAAGCCTCAGATGGCTGCTGCTGGGATTACTATTGAAGACGAGCCTCCTTCAGTTGTGGTGGAAGAACCACATACCACTTAATCTTCATCAAGCTGAATAATGAAGTCATTGAACTTATCCTGACTGCTCTTAAGTACTTCACTATAGTTCTGTAAAGTCAATTCTCCTTCAAGTTGTTCAATTGATCCTTAAGACAGTTGCCATCCAACTTTTGATTCTCCCGATTTGGCATTTGATATTTTGCCATTAAAATTTTTTGTGTTTTTGACAATCAGAAGTACATTCCTAGACATTCAATTCGTTGTAGGCTTGTTCCTATTTTTCTTGTCTATTCCAATTCACCTTTCATTTAGGAAAAACAAGTTGATTGCTGATTCATCAATGCTGATCTCATTTGAGCAAGAGTAGGCTGCTGTTTCAAATACTGAATTTAAATACTATATACTCTTGTATCTCTTGTTTTTTGATTGCCAGTCTCATAAGAATATTTTCTTTTCAACCAAGAGCCTCCGATAAAGGCCTCATTTCTTAACTATATAAAGAACTGACTCAAATTTATAAAAATATAAGCCATTCTCCAATTGATAAATGGTCAAAGGATATGAACAGACAATTTTCAGATGAAGAAATTAAAGCCATTTCTAATCATAAAAATGCTCTAAATCACTATTGATTATAGAAATGCAAAGTAGACAACTCTAAGTTACTATGACACACCTGTCAGACTGGCTAAGAAGACAGGAAAGGATAATGATAAATGTTGGAGAGGACAGAGGAAAACTGGAACACTAATGCATTGTTAGTGGAACTGTGAACTGATCCAGCCATTCTAGAGAGCAATTTGGAACTATGCCCAAAGGCTATTAAACTGTGCATAGCATTTGATCCAGCCAGCATCTTTACTAGGATGGTATCCTAAAGAGATCATAAAGAGGGAATAAGGAGCCAGATGTGCAAAAATGTCTGTAGCAGCCCTTTTTGTAGTGGAAAGGAATTGGAAACTGAGTGGATATCCATCAGTTGGGGAATGGCTAAGTAAGTTATGATATATGAATATTATAGAATATTATTGTTCTGTAAGAAACGACCAGCAGGATGATTTCAGAAAGGTTTGGAGAGACTTACATGAACTGATGCTGAGTGAAATGATCAGGACCAAGAAAACATCATACACACAACAAGAAAATGTGATGATTAACAAGGAGGTGATTCAGGCCAATTCCAATAGACTTGTGATGGAAAACAGATGTCTGCACCCAGAGAGAAGACTGTGGGGACTGAATGTGGATCACAATATAATATTTTCACTTTTTTGTTGTTGTTAGCTTGCCTTTTTTCTTTTTCCTTCTTTTCCTTTTTGTTCATGTGCAGCATGATAATTGTGGAAATATATATAGAAGGATTGCACATATTTAACATATTGAATTACTTGCTGTTCTAAGGGAGAGAAGGGAAGAAGAAAAATTTGGAACACAAGGTTTTGCAAGGATAATTGTTGAAAACTATCTGCATATATTTTGAAAACTAAAAAGCTATTATTGAAAAGAAAAAAAGAATATTTTCTCTTCTTTCAGACTCTTGTTGCTGTTTTAGCTTTTCTTCAGACTCACTGAAGTTAGTTACATTATTAGAGTTCAAGTCTGTGTACTTGCCTTCCAAAGTTTATTCATATTGCTTTCACTCTAGGATTAATTTATCTTTTCCCATAGCTTTGAAATTTGCTTTGCTCAGCCAAATTGTTTTGGGGAGAGGATCTTAATCCATCATTTTGCTTTGTTTGGATACTGAGGTGGCTGCTGCCACTGCCAGCTTGTCACATTGACTGACCAAAGTGTTGACCCCTTCATGGATGCATGGACCAGATTTAGTTGACCTCACCATTCCAAGCCACTTAAAGAATAACTTCTTCTCTCTCCATAGAGATAGGCTTTCCCTTTTATTTATGGGACCTGCTTATTACCAAATAGCTTTGAAAGAAGAAATCAAAAATTTTAATTTTTGAGAAATTATACACATAAAAGCCATTCCTCTTCTACCCTGTCCTTCAGTTCATTATGATTTATTCTCCATTTTTATCTCAGGTCTTTTGAAAAGATCTTGTTATTTCCTTTTGTTTCTGCATCACTTTCATTTCCCAATATATTTCTTGCTCCTCAATTAAATCAGTGGTAGTCTTCTGAAAAAAAAAAACAAAAACTTTAAGCCAGTATTCCTTCCTCTACTATTCTTCTCAGTTTGGAATGGAATATGTGTTATCTGAGTATGAGCTTAGCTAATTAAGTTCATAAAAACCTATAGCCTGGTTGCTTATAGGACAATAAAGTTTTAGGGCATGATAACCTTTTTTGGGGGGGAAGGGGGAGGGAATAAAGAACATGTTTATTCAAGAAAGTTATGAACAAAGAAAGGACTTGTATCCAAGCCTTTAACAAAGCATTTAGGAGATCTTCTTATTAATATTAATGTCTCTCTCCTAAATTTAGCACAATATATACAAACTCATGGTACCACATTAGTGCAGTCCATGGTTACTGGAAGGGAATCCTGGTTAATATTGCAAGCATTAACATCAGTACTTCTCCTCAACTGATGACACTTCTATAATAATCTTGCAGCTTTCAGGGATTCCCTCACTTAGGCCTGCTTCTAACTTCATGTTTAGTTGGCTGCCATGCAATATGTCCCTTGGCCATAACAATTCTCAGAAAATTGTAGAATAGTTGCAATGTACATCGGGGAGACAAAATCATGGATCCTTGAAGGATTGAATTTACTCTTTCCTCTCAGTGCTAATCAGATGCCCTTTATTGATGTCTTACATTTTCCCTGTGCCATTATTTTCCATCAAGGAAACTTAAAAGAAAGGGGGCCTTGGAGAGAAGAGACTTGAATGCACACATGAATTGACGTTCAAAGAGGATGGATGTTGCATTCTAGCTGGCAGGGTCCAGAGGGTCACTGGAAGCCCAAGAGGCCGAGACAGCTCAATGTTACATGGGTCAGTGAGCTAAGTCAGAAGTGTATGATTCACAGGAGTAATGGATGAGAAAGGGCTGTGGCTGGGGAACAATGCTGAATGTCAGAACATAAAACTCAGTCCCAGAGAGGAAGGAGAATTTAAGAGTGCTGAGGTGAGCTTATGTGGATCAATCAGATAGAACCGAGAGATGAACACAGAAGGCCAGATCATCATCATCACAAGACAAGAGGTGATTGAAACTAAAAGTACAGAAAGCATCTAAGAGGAGAGCAGACAAAAAAATGGATAGACATTCTCAATGTGCTCAGAGCATGGCCTCTAGAGATTAGCTTGTTTGTGTTCATTTTGTTATTAAATGTTGGTACAGAATAGTACAAAATCTAGCCATCACAAATCATAGTAGTTACTATTTACATTGGCTTAACATTTGAAAAACACATTATACATATTATCTAGTCTGATCTTTATAACAATTTTGTAAAGTAGGTGATATTATTATCTTCATTGTAAAGAGAAGGCTGAAAGATAACAGCTAGTTAGTGGCTGAGGCAGAATTTGGACTCAGGTCTTCCTAATTAGTCCCCAACACTTATAACTTTCTTCCCAACCCCAGGAAGAAAACTCAAGCCAAAGGTGCAAATGATTAGCATTTTGGGGTACTTACTGTACAAGCACTTTGCTCGGTGCTGGGGATACAATGGCATAACTGAAATTGTCCTTGCCCCAATGGGATGTAGTTTCTATAGAAAAGGCAACAAATACACATTTAATATAAACAAAATCTGTACAATTTATTGAGCTGTTTTTTCCACTCTGCATCACTCTTCTTTCATCACTCAGACATCTTTTCCTACCATTTTTTCCTTCATTCCTGTCTGACATGAAGACTTGGTCTTTTTTTACATCCCATATCATACCAACTTTTCTAAGAGATTTTTTTCATTATTATTCCCTCTAATCTTCAATGATTGAGCCTCTTCCCTAAAGTCTTTAAATATGTTCACCTTTCCCTCGCCCTTAAAGAAAAACTCTTCACTTGATCTGACCACCCTTACTATTGTCCTACATCTTTCCTCTTCCTAACTGAATTCCTTGAGAAAGTCATATATAATTGATACTTCCTCTTCATCTACTCTCACTTGATTCTAAACCTTTCACAATCTGTTTTCCTAACTCATCATTCTACTGAAATTGCTGTTTCAAAGTTACCAGAGATCTCTTCCGACAAATAGAAAAGCCACTTTTTAATCCTCATCCTTCTAGACCCCTCTGCCACCGCTGATACTTTTACTCATCCTTTTTTCTCTTTGAATTTTCATGTCATTACTCCACCCTGGTTATTCTACCTGTTTGATCCTTTCTCATATCCCATTGCTGGAAACATTAACTAGGGAAAGCTCACTAATTAGTTTAGCTGGCTACCCTTAGATATATCTTATTATTTCTTCTATATTGTTTCTCTTGGTGATCTCATTAGCACCTATAATTGCAATTATCATTTCTATTCAGATGATCCCAGATCTATATATCCAGCCCTAACCTCGTGGATATTTCAAATTGGGTGACCCCTAGCCATCTCAAAATCAACACGTCCAGAAAAGAACTCATTATCTTTCTTCCCCAAACTCTCCCCTCCTTTGAACTTCTTGATTATTGGGTGTTCAGGAGAGCTAGCATTTCTGGTGTAAGGGCTTATCAAGTCCTTTTCAGGGCTGCTCATCCACCTTTGTGTCTACCTGATCCATCCATCTCTCATCTGTGGCTCCAAGAAGCTGTTACATGTGCAATGGCCATACCCACTAAACTGTCTTGGCAGAAGGGCTAAATCAGTCTCAAACGTGTCAGTGAATGAAGGTGATGTCTACCTTAAGCATATGAGGACTTTCCTTTTTTAAAAGGATAGATGAGAATAATTTGTTCCAGTGGCCTTGAAGGTGGCTGAGGCAGGTGCTTGGAGGTCTTAGAACTTGGTCGACATCAAAGATGGCAAAGTCATCCACTACATGACAGGCCCATCACCTGCTGTCTGAAACCTTGTCTTGCTTCTGAACTTTGATGACTTTGGAAAAAGCATGAGGCTGACAATGTGTACAACTCTGTCTCACATCAATTCAAGCACAGGTCAAGACAGCACCTGAAATGTCATTGGTCCTCTTGGAAAACAAAGGGTAAACAACAATCACTCTTGGGATTGTCACCATCTTCTCATTCACTCAGGTTTGAAACATCATGTCATCCTCACTCACAAACACTTCACATATTCAACCTCTTGTCAACTCTTTTTATTTCCACCCTCATGGCATTTCTTGTATATCTCCCTTTCTCTCTATCACACTGCCACCATCTTGGTTCAGGCCTTCCATTAACTCTCACCTGGGTTATTGCAATAATTTTCAAATTGGTCTGTCTACTTCAAGTCTAATCCTACTCGAAATGACCCTCCATTTAGCTTCCAAAGTAATTTTTCTAAAGCACAAATCTGAGCAAACTTTTCTTCCTATCAATAAATGGTCCCGATTTCTTTAGGATCAAATATAAATTCCATTGTTTGGCTTTTAAAGATCATTACTTCATTTCTTTCTATCTTTACAATCTTCTTATAGTTTACTCCCTTATATGCTTTCTACACTCCAACCCTGCTGTTTTTCAGAACTTTCCAACTTTTTGTGACCCCATTTGGGATTTTCTTGTTAAAGATACTGGAGTAGTTTGCCATTTCCTTCTCCAGCTCATTTTACAGATGAGGAAATGAAGGCAAATAGGATTTAGTGACTTTCCCAGGATCACACAATTAGTAAGCCAAATTTAAAGTCTTCCTGACCCCAGGTCCAGCACTCTGTCCACTGCACCATCTAGCAGTCCCACAGTTTAATGCCACTTACCTATCTACTACTTTTCACATACTACCCTCCATCTTCTGTCTCTGTGCCTTTTCATCAGTTCCCCAAATCTGGATTGCTCTTGTCTCTCCTTCAAATCTTATTTGTTCTGGCTTCTTTCAAGGATCAACTCAAATCCCTTCTGCACAAAGTCCTTCTTGATCACACCAATCGCTAGTATCTTCCTTCTGAGATTATCTTCCATTTGCACTACATATCCTTCACTTAAATCCAATTCACTTGCATGTCATGGAATCATCTCCCTGATGTCATGGTTCTCTTCAATAATGAAGGACAAACAACAACATCTATTATGTACATTTTTTTTTTGCCTATTGTCTTTTCCTTTAGGATGCAAATTCCTTGAGTATAGGGACCTTGTTTTTGACTTTCTGCATATTCCTAGTGCTATGCCTGGAATTTTGTAGCTACTCAATAAATGCTTCCCGACTGACTAAAACTTAGTTGTATTATAGAATGCATGAAGAGAAGCAATGCATAATCTAGAAAGAAAGATTGAGACTAGATTGGGAAGAGCTTTAAGTGTCAACCAGAGAATTTTGTATCTGATCCGAGAGACAAAAGGAAGCTACTGGGGTTTACTGAGTGATATGGTCAGATTCCTTTTTTAGGAATGTAACTGGCAGCTTTGTAAAAGAAAGTGGGAATCAGCCCAAGAAAGGGAAATCTATTAGGAGGCTATTGAGATAGTCAAGGACCTCCACTAATGAGGTGCTATATGAGTTGAGATACTAAGAAGCCTTTGTACAGGTTACATGCTGAAATTTGTGATTTCAATATTTGAGAATCTTTGCCAATTGAAAATATCTGCTTATCTGATGATGGAGATTAACATTGTAATTAATATTCTAAAATTCTAGGTCATTGCCCTACTCCCCCTGGAATTGTAAGGTCCTCATAAAAGAAACTGCTTTGTTTTTAAAACAGCTCTTATTCACTTTGCACAGTGCTGACATATAGTAAGCACTAGATAAATTCTTGCTGATAGAATGATCAGATATAGTTTCCAAATGATTTATCTTTGAGTAACCTCTGTTCTATGCTTAGTCAGAGACTACAAAGCTATCAGTAGCACTGGGTAGAGAATTCTTGTATATTTTCATGTGAGTGCTTGTGTGTGTGTTTGTAGTGTTTGTATGTGTGTATGTGAATGTATGTGTGTGTTCTGTGCCCATGGAATTATTTGCATGTTAATAGAAAGCCTAAATTAGGAACAGTACTGAAGGTACTTTATACCTAGTTGATGCACCATAAATGATAGATAGATAAATAAGGGATTGAATGAACAAATGGTTAAGGTAATAAAATAATATTTTAAATGGATCTTATTTAGGACAACAGATCAGCTTCTATATGAACTATCTATATCTAAACCATTTCACCACTTCATGTTGGAAAATTGTTCTGCATCTATCATATCTGATTTGCGGGCTTAGACTCAAATTTAAAGGGACATTTTTACATGATTCAGATTAAACAAATGTACAAATGAACTTTTAAAACTACATATTTTATTTATTTTCCCTATTTTAGGAATTTATCAACTCTTAGATCATACCTGGAAGCCAGGAACTAACACCTGAGAACTTCTTGTTTTTATTCATCTGTTTCAATCATGTCCAACTCTTCATTACTCCTTTTAAGGTTTTCTTGGCAGAGATACTGGAATGATTTATCACTTTCTTCTCCAGATCCTATTACAGAGGAGGAACTGAGGCAAATAGGGTTAAAAGGACTTGCCCAGAATCACACAGCTAGTAAAAGTCTGAGGCTATATTTGAACTCATGAAGATGAATCTTCCTGTTTCTAAGCCCAATATTCTATCTACTGCTCCACTTGGCTACAAAACCTATGAGCAAAAAAAGAATATAAATACCATTACTGTGATGTGGAGGCAATTGACCCTCACAGTGGTTCTTTTCCTTGATCCAAGAAGAGGTTAATATTCTTATCCTTATGTTTCTATTGAATTTTTGTTTTGTGGTTTTTTTTCTGCAGAGCAAATGAATTTTTTTCCCTCAAAACAAGTGCCAAAGCAGAGTCATTTCTGCTCTTGACACAGATATAGCTATTTGCTTTGTGTTCACTGGCTGACTCTTCTACAATCATTTCATTTCACTTCAATTAAAGAGGCTTAAATTTTCAAGTGCTTACTATGTGCAAAGTATCCTGTTAAGCACTCTAAGTACAAAGACACAAATAAAACATTCTCTTAAAGAGCTTATACTCTTTTTTTTTTCTTCTTACTAGACCTATGTGTGTGAGAATATAAAAAAAGGGGAAAAAAGGCAAATAGGAAAGGACATTGTTATCAAGTCACCTCCCAAAGCTGTAGCTTTTGTTGTTCTTTGCTTAGGTGATGTTAATTCCAGGTGTAAGTCAATGTGACAAAGAAAAATGAATAGCCTTATCTGAGATCTCCTGAACACCCAAAGCTTCTTCAGCTTTTCTTTCTTTCTTTTATTGTCTCCAATCTTTGGTATCTCTAAAGATTCCTAATTTTTGAAAGCTTGATAGGTAGTCTTTGCAAGTAGACTCTCCATTGACTTTGGAGTCACTGCTAGGCGTTTTTCTATTGGTTTCATGGGTTTCTCGGCTGTAGAATGTAGAGTTTAGCTGTAGTTCTCAGAACCACCTGCAGACTGCCTCATTTGGTAGTGACCAGAAAGCTTTTTCTCCATGAAGGATATCTGATAATTCTTTTTTTTTTTCTTTTTTAAATTTTATTTATAAATTTTTTTGACAATATATATGCATGAGTAATTTTTTTATAACATTATCCCTTGTATTCATTTTTCCAAATTATCCCCTCCCTCCCTCTACTCCCTCCCCTTGATGACAGGCAATCCCATACATTTTACATGTGTTACAATATAACCTAGATACAATATATGTGTGTAAATCCCATTTTCTTGTTGCACATTAAGTATTAGATTCCGAAGGTGTAAGTAACCTGGGTAGATAGACAATAGTGCTAACAATTTACATTCACTTCCCAGTGTTCCTTCTCTGGGTGTAGTTATTTCTGTCCATCATTGATCAACTGGAAGTGAGTTGGATCTTCTTTATGTTAAAGATGTCCGCTTCCATCTGATAATTCTTAGTCATGAACAGAGACTTTGAGCCACTAGACCCAACAGAGAGGGAAGCTGAACCAGGGGTGGTTGAGTGCTTGCAGTCAAAGATTAAGTCTTTTAACTCTGTATGTCTGGGACTGAATGGTATTCCTTTATCCCACACAACTATCTGACTTAGGATTTGAAATTCCCAAGATCCTCACCATCTTAGTATGCGAATGAATTTGAATTTCCCTTTATATGTATATGTGATAGGTTTTTTGCTATATACTTATTAAAACTTGCTTATTTTGCACAAGGCTCTGGACCAGGTAATTGAGATATAAAAACATTTTTTAAAGACATTCTTGTCCTTAAGGAATATATAGTCTCCTGATTTATCTAATAAATAAATAAGTAAATGTGAGCATAATAACATATAAATAATAATAATAAAACCAAATTATTTTGATTAAAAAAGCATGAGAAGGATCAGGGAATTAAGACAGAACCTTAGAGAAACATCATTAGTTATGGGACTTTTGAGATAGTTCGAATCAGAATTGAATAAGGGGTAAACTAAGATGCTGGCTGTGGGAGCAGAGAAAAAGGGACAGATGAAATAGATGTGGACATAGAGTCAACTAGAATTGGCAATTGATTAAATATGTAGGATGAAGGAGAGTGTAGAGTTGAAAATGTCTCCCAAGTAAATTATGGTATCTGAAGGTTATGGAATATTATTGCTCTGTAAGAAATGACCAGCAGGAGGAATACAGAGAGGCTTGGAGAGACTTACATCAACTGATGCTGAGTGAAATGAGCAGAACCAGAAGATCACTGTACACTTCAACAACAATGCTGTATGAGGATGTATTCTGATGGAAGTGGAAATCTTCAACATAAAGAAGATCCAACTCACTTCCAGTTGATCAATGATGGACAGAAATAACTACACCCAGAGAAGGAACACTGGGAAGCGAATGTAAATTGCTAGCACTACTGTCTATCTACCCAGGTACTTATACCTTCGGAATCCAATACTTAACGTGCAACAAAGAAATTGGATTTACACACATATATTGTATCTAGGTTATACTGTAACACATAAAATGTATGGGATTGCCTGTCATCTAGGGGAGGGAGTAGAGGGAGGGAGGGGAAAATCTGGAAAAATGAATATAAGAGATAATGTTATAAAAATTACTCATGCATATATACTGTCAAAAATGTATAATTATAAAATCAATAAAACAAAAGCTACTTTGAAAAAAAAAAAGAAAATGTCTCCCAAGTTCTAAACTTAAATGACTAGAAGAATCTTCAATGGAGATAAGCAATTTTAAAGAAAGAATGGAAAGAGTTGAAGATGAGTTCTGTTTTGGATGTGTTGAATTGAAGATGGAAGGAACCAAGGAAGCTGAAAATGAAAAATGTGTGTGTGTGTGTGTGTGTGTGTGTGTGTGTTGGGGGGAGTGGAGAAGAAGGTACCCTGAGTGGGAGTGTGACAAAAAAAAAAAAAAAAAACAGAAAACAAAGGAATTCAGTCAAGTAGAATGAAGAAACAGCTAAATAGGACTCTCATTTTATTTGAAGAGAGAAAAAAGAGAATAAGAGCAGAAATTATTATTTCCTTTAAAATCCACTGAGGCCTCTTCTTCCTCAGTACTTTCTCCTTTTCAATACAGCCCTCTTTCCAGAAGTGAGGGGCATTCTTTAGTGAGGAACCAGGGAATATGTGTCACCCCAATTGGCTTCATCCTGGTGCCACCAGAAAAGATCAGCTCCATAGAAAGTAACCAAGCCAGAACAGACTGGCAAGATTACTCCTTTTATATGATTGCAGTTAGTGTGCACTCACTTCTGCCTTTTAAAAAATTGTAAGAAATTAAAAATTGAATGGATACCTATCAATTGGGGAATGGCTGAACAAATTATATGAATCTAATTGGATATTATTGTGCTATAGGAAATGATGAACAGACAGATTTCAGAAACTGTATTTCTTTATATTTTTCATACATCTCTCTTTTAATTGCACTATAGTATTTCATTACATTAATACACCATAGTTTATATAAGCATTTCATTGATGTTGGATAGCTTAGGCTGCTTTTCTTATATTACAAACAGGACTCAGCTCTGTTATGATAGTTTTTGAATAGTTAGCTCTTTTTTTGTTTAGTTTTGATAACACTTTCAAAATGAAGGCAATCTTGGGTCAAAGTTCAGTTTTCATTAGCTTCCACTGTTTACACTGCCAGATTACTTTCCAAAAACATTTTCAAGACTGTAATTCCACTGGCATTGAGTGAGCACACCAGTTTCTTTGCAACCCTGCCAACATTGTTTAATGGGTTTCCATTATTTTTGCCAATTTGAGAGGAGGAGGGTCTATTTCAACTGTTTTAATTTTTAACTCTTTGACTATTAATGAGGTTAAACATTCTTCAAATGATCATCAACAATTAAAAAAATTATGCTGAATCTCTTAATTTTGTTAAGGACGGAAATTGAGAGGTTATTAACAGGCTTAATAATTCTGATAATCAATATGGGAATTTTAATGTGTTCCATTTCTGACCTGGACAGCTTCTCTTGCCTTAGGCAACCTGATTCCTTACTACTAACTTATTCTAGGGGTTGATTAGACATAATAAAAGGCATTGAGGTGACATGTGGGATCTGACCTTGGGGTCCGAAAGATCTTTGTTTTTAATTCTATTTAACTATGTCGCCCTGGACAAATCACTTGACCTCTATTTATCTCAATTTCTTCATTTGTAAAATGGGAATAATAATAGTACTCACAAAGTTATTATGAAGATCAAATGATATAATAAATATGAATGCATTTTATGTTTTAAAATAGTATATAAATGATATTTATTGTTCCTAGTTCTTTGCTACAACTCCTATATTTTATGTCAAAACTATATATTTGCATATATATATTTCCCAGTCTGTTCTTTTTTATTCATATTAATATTCAGCAGAAATTTTTAATTTTAATGTGGAATCAAGTTCACTTCTTTTTCTAATAATTCTTTCTATTTCTTGAATGAAAAAAAATTTTTATCCTTTATGATCTAGACAAATACCTTATTCCATTTTAACTCACTTTCAATAAGTTTTAAAAAAAATTTAAATCTGTCAACTAGCTGGAATTCTTTGAGGTATATGATTTCTCCAAGTTACTGATAGTTCTTTCAACATATATTTGTCAAGTAATAAATCCTTTGTTAGCTTTTATTTTTTATCAGCTTAAAACTAATTTTTGTGTAAATTTATGTACGGTTAGATGTTTCACGTGACCTATTTATTTTTCTCTCCCCTCATTACAATACAGTTTTGTTGATAACTGCTTTGTATATATTTTAAAATCTTGGAATGAAAGTTAACCTTCATCAACAGTGCTTGTGTTTGGTTCCCAATGTATTCCTATTATTCTTGCCTGATTGTTTCTTATTTAAATTTTGCAGTCATTTTACCCAGTTCTATTGAGAAATTTCTTGATAACTTGATTGGTATTGCTTTAAATATATACATGAATGGGTAAATATTCTCATTTTTATCACATTAACCCAACCTATTTATGCACATTGACTGCTCCTGTTTTATTTCTTTCAGCCATTATTGTCTTATAGGTTTATGGCTATCATGGTTATTTTAGGTAATTTAATTTATAAACATCTGATGTTTTTCAGTGTTATTGTAAATGGGCTCTCCCTTTAATATTTTCTTGAAATTCATTGCTGATTTATTAGAATACAAATCATTTCTCAATTGATAAATAGTCAAAGGATACAAATAGGCAATTTTCAGATGAAGAAATTAAAGCTATCTCTAGTTCTATAAAAAAGAGCTCTAAATTACTTAGAGAAATGCAAATTAAAACAACTCTGAGCTACTACCTTACACCTGTCAGATTGGCTGATATGATTGAAAAGGAGAATGATAAATGCTGGAAAAGATGTGGGGAAATTGGAACATAAATCTATTGATGGTGAAGTTGTGAACTAATCCAATCATTCTGGAGAGCAATTTGAAATTGTGTCCAAACAACTTAAAACTGGGCATATCATTTGATCCAGTAATACCTCTACTAGGTCTATATCCCAAAGAAATCATATAAAAGGAAAAAGGACCTACGTGTACAAAAATATAACAGCTCTCTTTGTGGTAGCAAAAAATTGAAAAAAACCCCATCAATTTGAGAATGGCTAAATAAATTATGTTATATGGATGTAATTGGATATTATTGTGCTATAAGAAATGATGAGTATGCAGATTTCAGAAAAATTCAAAAAGATTTACATGAACTGACACTGAGTGAAGTGAACAGAAGTAGAAAACATTATACACAGCAACAGCAAGATTGTGTGAGGATCAACTTTGATATACTTAGCTCTTCTCAGTAATTCAATGATGAAAGACAATTCCAAAAAATTTGTGATGAAAAATGCTGAACATATCCAGAGAAAGAACTATGTAGTCTGAATGTAGAATAAAGCATACTGTTTTAACTTTTTTTTCTTTCTTGTAGTTTTTTCCCTTTTGTCCTGATTCTTTCACAACATGACTAATGTGGAAATATGTTTAACATGGTTGTACATCTATAACCTATATCAGATTGCTGTTTTCTTGAGGAGAGAAGAGGGAAGGGAGAGGGAGAGGAAAAAAAGTTTGGAACTCACTTATAAAAGTGAAGGTACATGTAATTGGAAAAAATAAAATACTATTAAGTGGGAAACATTAAAACCTTGGATAAATCCCTCAAGAAACTTTTGATCCTCATGATAAAAGAGTCATTTCTGTCTACTTCTCAATAATGAAAAGAGGTGACAGAAAAAGTGAAATCCTCTCTCTGTGAAGTATTGGAAAGAATTGAGAAACCACTTTTCAACAAAAAGACAGTTAAATTACCCACTTAAAAGAAGAGAATAAAGGACTGTCAGAAACAGCAGGACATAAGGGTATGTAGTACATGTGATAGGAAAGCATCTGTCATAGAGATAAAGGTTGCCTGAGCAGACAGTCTTCAAATAACTTTGAACCATTGATTTAGTCTGTGAGGAAGCTAATATGAGTGCAGAAAGTTCAGAAATGCCTTAAAAAGGCACATATATATATATATGTGTGTGTGTATATGCATGCTATATATATTTAATTATAGATTTAATATATCTTATATGATATATTTGATTATATGTTATAAATAATATATTTAGTTAAGTTATATATAATACATTTAATTACGTTATATATTTATTATATGTTATATATATTATACATAATATATATTTTAAATAGTGTTATATATTTGTTATGCGTAATATATATTTTAAATCATAAGTTATATAATTTTTATACATAGAATCAATTCTACCAACAAGTCTTATACAAATAGGCCTCTAGTTACCAACATAATGCTCAACACTCTTCAAAGATTGCATGACTTTTGCAGAATCCAGAATCACTGCTGTTCTTTCTTCTCATTATTCTTCATTTTCCCACTCATTTTGCTACCTTTGAACACTAAAGGAAATAGGAAATAGAATTTGAACAAGTCCAAAATCAAACTGACCCAGGGTTGAACAAATGCATGCTCTGTGAAGGTGGGATCTGCTTCATATTTCTATTTGTATGACCAATATCTAGCAATTTACTTAGTGAGCAATTTTTAAATGTTTAAATGTTGAGAGCATCAGATCACTAGGGGGCACCATAGAGCACAGAATGCTGGACTTAGTGTTAGGAAGACTCATCCTAAATTCAAATCCAGCCTCAGACTGGTAATGACTGTGTGACCCTGGACAAGTCACTTAACTCGGTTTGCCTCAGTTTCCTCATCTGTAAAACAAGCTGGAGAAGAAATGGCAAAGCACTCCATTATCTTTGCCAAGAAAACCCCAATTGGGGACATAGAGATTACGGACACAATTGAACTAGACCAACTCCCTCATCTTAAAAATGAGGAAACTGGGGCATAAAAAGTGACAGCATAGGAAAAAATGAAGTTAGATGCTAATTATAATGAACCATTTTTGTAACATCTGAGTAAGATAGAAGAAAATGAAAGGTCTCTCTTCACTAGAGAGATGGGGGATGATGGGTACAAAACATTGTTTATATGTCAGACTCAGTTGATATATTGGTTAATTTTGCTGAACTGCTTTCCTCTCCCTTCTATCTTCTCTTTTTAATATTTTTTTTGTTATAAGGGATGATTACTGGATACAGGAGGGGAGAAAGATATATTTGGAAATGAAGGTGATGCGTGAATCAAAAATATCAAGAAAATACTTTTTTTTTTTTAAAGAGAAAAGATGTTTTGTTGTTTCTTTTCAAAGGCCATGTACAAACAATATGAGAAGAACCAAATGAAAAAAATTTTTATTGAATACCTGTCCTGTATCCTGTGCAATGGTAGGTACTTCGATGCTTGGGGTGAGTAATAAGAAGAAGTAGAAGGTATTGTTTTTGTGCTCAAAATGAAACGTATAATACTTTTGGTCAAACAAGATTAACATGAAACAACCAATTAGAGATTAAGTACATGGTACTAAGTAATTGAAAGCTAACACCTGTTGTACATACTTGGAGTGCTGACAAAGTACAGAGAAGGGGCTTATCACTCTATATTAAATGCTAAGTGCAGACTAATTCAAGTGCTTAGGAACAGGTGCAAGGATTTTTTTCCTTTTCACAATCCCTGGCAACTATTTGGAAATGCCTCCAACCTTGAAGGGGACTAAATAGCAAGAAGAAGTTAAAGTATATTATAACATTATAAAATAGTATATTATAACATTATAAAATGTTAATAGGTAATTGTCTAGAGATCTACATAACAAATGTAGAAATATGTTTAAAAACATAGCACATATTTGACCTATATCAAAATTCTTGGTGTTTTAGGGAGGGGAGAGGTAATGGAAAAAGGGAGAAAAAAATTGAAAACAAAGTATTTTTAAAATGAATGTTGGAAACTATCTTTTCTAGAAGCTTGCTGCTTTTGAGCCGGAGCCATGATAGTTTGAAATGAGGGACTCCATGATAATTTGAGATGGGGAGCTCCATTTTTGTAGCTCTTAGAATCATCCAACAGGATTCCAGATCCAAGATTATAGTCTTGCTGGCTATTTGATGACAGAAAATGCAAGACACAACCAGATTATTTATTTGTTGACTTCTGAAAAAACATCAAACCTTGTAATAATAATAGTGGCTAGCATTTATTTAGTGCTTCAAAGTTTGCAAAATACTTTATAAATCCCACAATAACCCTGTGCTATTACTATGTTTAATTTTCAGAGCAGTTGACTGAGGCAGACAGAGACATTAAGGGACTTGCCCAGGGTCACACAGCTGGCAAATTTCTGAGGCAGGATTTTAACTCATGCCTTATTGACATCAAGTCCAACATTCTATTCATTGTGCTACCTCATTGCCACAAAATAGCTAGTATTTATATAAAACATTAAAGTTTGCAAAGAGCTTTAACAATATTAACTCATTTAATCCTTAACAACAGTCCTGGGAAATAAGTGCTATTATTATTTTCATTTTACAGTTGAGAAAACTGAGGCACAAAGGTCACACAGCGATCCTGTGTCAGAGGGTGGATTTGAATTTAGGACTATGCCACCTAGCTGTAGAATAAAATCCTATCTAAAACGTTCTCTTCCAAAAAAGGTTATCTCTCATCCATCTGTATGTTAATGTTATTCGGGATTTTTTTTTTTTTAAAGAAAAAGAGATAATCTTGCTAAACCACTGTCTGATGCTTCTTTCAAAAAAAAATTCTGAATAACATTAACTCAAGGTTGTCTATGAATGGGGCACACTTTAAAAATAGAACTAAACAGAAACAGGAAATCAGGCTGGATTACCTTCAGGAAATACCAAAGGTTCTTTAATGATCTCAAAGTTCTGTCAGAAACATAAGCTCATCTTTTTAATATCAATCTATTGTTCTATAACCCAGAGTCATGGAAAATGATGATGTTTTAGGAACTGTAAATGAATATCACATAGAGAGCAATGGAGAAGTACGTGGAAATTGTGAGCAGGCTGTAACATGTAACAAAAAAGAAACTTGGAAAAGGAAAGGATATCATCAGAGAATTGTTCAGTTGAAAAAGATGGGCAACAGTGGTTTCATGGAGAAAAAAGAAAACAGTGGTCAGCCCAAGTCTTTCACTATATATCTGTAACATCAGGAGAAAGTGAATGGCCAAAGGAAACTGGACTGAATTAGGAAGGAAAGGAAACCTAGGATAAATGGAAGATACAGAAGATACAGAAAAGAGTCATACTGTATGGGCAAGCATGTATGGATTGTGATAGAAATCATCACAGAGAAAGAGTATCCAAATAGATGTGATCTCAGATCCATTTGAATACCTATAGTAGGCTCTTTGTAACTCGTTTCCTGAATCATTAAACTTTGAACAGCAATTATTAGTTTCTTGGGTCTCTTAGGGAATGGGATACAAAATAGTTGTGTTTTAATAGAAGATGAAAGGTGCAAAAGAGTGTATGAGAAAAGCCCAAGAAAAAACCAATTATTTGTCTTAATTGTGAGTGTTGTCTAAAGCATTGCATAATCAGTGATCCTAGGAACAACTTTACTTCAGATTGCTAAGAAATTGGGCATAGAAACATATAGGGAAATGGAAAAAACTCTTTAAAAAAAACGTATAAAAAGGCTATAATTTTTAAAAAAATTTTAAAAAGGTCATAGAAATTTTGAAAGAACTACGTGGGCATTTTCCACATAGTTATAATGAGTGATTTCAGAGTAGGTAATGTTTATCTACCAGATGCATTTGTCATTTCACCTGTGGTTAATAAGGTCTATTGGTCCTTCTTCCTGCTTAGATTAGAGGCATTCCAGACTAAGCAAAATTCATAGATACTAAACTAAGTTTTTTCCTGACTTGTTTTGGAAGACTGCATACTTTTCCTCTGAGCCAAGTCTTCATCAGAATTATTTATTTATTTTTCAAGTTTATGTAGTGTTTCAGGCTAGATGAAACCCAAAAATGTGATGCATTTTAATATGGTTGTTCTCTATGGGACATGGGAAGGAGAATGAAAATACTCACTTGAAAGGAAGACTGATGTAGCTGGCTTAACCATGATCAAGACACTCTCAGAAACATCTTTCTTTCTTTTGTTTTATTTTATTTATTTTTGTTTTAATAGTATTTATTTTCCCAAATATTTGTAAAAATAGTTTTGAACATTCACTTTTGCAAAACCTTATGTTCAGATTTTTCTCCCTCCTGACACACAAACATTTCTAACCTATGCAATTCTTCTAAACATATTTCCATATTCATCATGCTGTGCAGGAAAAATCAAATCAAAAGGGGAAAAACCACAATAAAGAAAAAACAAGCAAACAAACAACAACAAAAAAGGTGAAAATACTAAGCTATGATCCGTATTCAGTCTCCACAGTTCTCTCTCTGGATGGGGATGGCTCTTTCCATCACAAGTCTATTAAAATCACAAGACATTTCTAAGACTGTAAGTTACAGATAAATTGTTAGGTGGGAGTTTCTATACAAACTTCCTCAGATAATGATATCATAGGACAAAAAAGGGCACTAGTTCCTCCAGAATGCAACTGAGCATGAAAGCATGGATGGATGAGACAGAAAGAGCCGGCTGAACCATTAGATCCATTGTTATTCAATCAGATCAATGCTGTTACCACAATCAGGGTTTAAAACAATTGATCTGTGACTCAGGAACACAGCAACTGCTGCCAACATCTGCAACAAGGGAATTAGCTCCTCTTGTTTTTTGAGACACTGAGCAGCTAGATGGCCGGTGATGTATAGAGAGTGCTGAATGTGGAGTCAGAAGACCTGAATTCCTATCTTGACTAAGATGTTGTTGAGTCATTTCAATCATATCCAACTCTTGGTGATCTTATTTGGAGTTTTCTTGGAAAAGATACTGGAGTGGTTTGTCATTTCCTCCTCCAACTCATTTTACAAATGAGGAAACTGAGGCACAGGCTTAAGTGACTTGCCCAGGGTCTCACAGCTAGGAAATGTCTGAGACTGAATTTGAATTCAGGCCCTCCTGACTCCAGAGCTGGTGCTCTATCCACTCTATGACCTAACTGCTTTGTTACAATATTTTTTACTTTCCAGGCTCATAATACATTAGTAATTTACCTCTCCATCTCCTCCCTTCAAATAGGCAAAAAATAGGATTTTTTTTCTACTGCTCATACTTGGTCCTATACTTCCTATGCATGTGCCTTTCCAGTGGCTATCCCTCATGCCTGGGATGCCCTCCCTCTAACCTTTGCCACATAGAATACGTCTTTTCCACCAAGATGAAGTTCAAGCACTGCCTTCTCCATGATGCCTTTCCTGACTCCCTCAATGGCTAGTGCCTTCCCTCTCAAATCACCTAGTTATTAAACTACTTTGTTCTTTTTTTGATGGTATTTATTTTTTCAAATGCATGCAAAGATAATTTCCAACATTCATCTTCCTTGTGTTCCAATTGTTTCTTCCTCTCCTCCCCCAGCCCCTCCCTAATATTGCAAGCAATCTGATTTAAGTAAAATGTGCACAATTCTTCTAAAGATATTTCCATATTCATCATGCTGAGCAAAAAATAAAATAAAATCAGATCAAAAGAGAAAAAAAAACATGAGAAAGGAAAAAAACTAAGCAAACAACAACAAAAAAGGTGAAAATACTATGCTCTGATCCATATTTAGTCTCCATATTTCTATCTCTGGATTTGGCTGGCACTTTCCATCACAAAACTATTGGAATTGGCTTGAATTACATCATTGTTGAAAAAAGTTCAGTCCATCACAGTTAATTATCACATCATTTTCTTGTTACTGTGAATGATCTTTTCTTGGTCTGAGCACTTAAACTACTTTGTTCTTAATCCCTTTTAATATATCTTATACATATAAATATATATTCATCCATATTGTCTCCCCCTTTAGATTGCAAACTCTTTGACAATAGGGTTGATTTCACTTAATGTTTTAGTAGCACAGATTCTGGCTCAGAATAAAAACTTAATTCTTGTTCCTGATTGATTGATCATGACAGTGTCTCCAGAAAAGCTACCCCAGATTCATGATACTCTGTGAATCAACAACCACTCAAAACCCTCAATCAAAATCTCCTTCTGATGAGTTTCCTTTTTACCAGCCAAACAAAAGACGGTTAATTCAAAGCAAAAGACAGTCAAACAATAGAACAAATAAAAAGACCAAAAAAGTTTCTTGCATGCCCATAAGATTATACTTTTCTATAGATTATTGTACCATTAATTGAGGAGACCACACTTGAAAACAACAATTATAACCATGCAACATGCATGGAGAGCATACACATCAGGGAGCCATGTGACCAGGGCACATAAGGAAGGACATATATGACTGGAGCTCACATGTGGCTGGGGCAATGCACACTTTGGGCTTGTCAAAGTTGCTGATGTCCTCCAATGATGTCATCACACTAAGTTCTGCAGCTTTTTGCTAGTTATAGTATCTTCATTCCACCATGTTATCTGTGCTGCACATCTCTGGTCTTATGGCCACCAAAACGTTCTCTTTTACCATTGATTGAACCTACTTTAGCTGCTTAATCTTTTAAAAGCCCTCTTCTGCTCTCTTGGGTATCATCTACGAGGATGCATTTGAGAGGGAGAGTTGTGACTTTTTTCCTCTTTTAAATAGTATTTTATTTTTCCAATTACATGTCAAGGCAATTTTTAACATTGATTTATTTTAATAGTATTTTATTTTTCCAAATACATGTAAAGATAACTTTCAATGTTCATTTTTGTAAAACTTTGTGTTCCAATTTTTTTCTCCCTCTTTCCAAGTCAGCAAGATTAAATATATTATCTTTTGAAGCATGTTTCCATATTTATCATGTCATGCAGGAAAAAATCAGACCAAAAGGTGGGGGGAAATCACGAGAAAGAAAAAAACAAATAGAACAGTGAAAATACTATGCTTTGATCCACACTCATCCACACTCTCCACAGTTGTGTTTCTGGATGTGATTGGCATTTTCCATTCCAAGTCAACTGGAATTGTCTTGAATCACTGCATTGTTGAGAAGAGCCAAGACCGTTACAGCTGATCATCACAGAATCTTATACTATGTACAATAACATTCATTTTTCAATAAAATTTTGAGTCTTAAATTTTCTCTTCCCTACCTCATCCCCTCCTTCCTAAGACAATAAGCAATTAGATATAGATTATATATGTGTAATCACATAAAACATATTTTCACATTGATCACATTGTGAAAGAAGAAACAAAACAAAAGGTTTTTCCTCTAAAACAATAAAGTGAAAATAGTATGCACGGTCTTCATTCAGACTCTTATCAGTTCTTTCTCTGGAGGTAGATGACATTTTCCATGATGAGTTGTTGTTACTATACATTCTTTATTCTCCTGGATCTGTTCACTTCACTTAGCATCAGTTTTTCCAGCAAAAACCACCTGCTCATCATCTCTTATAGCACAATAGTATTCCATTACATTCATATACCACAACTTGTTCAGTCATTCCCCAACTGATGGGCATTCCCTTCTTTTCCAATTCTTTGGTAACACAAAAAGAAGTACTATGACTTTTTCAATGTGTAGTTGAGGGTAGTGATCTACCATTCACCCAGCAATAATCAACAGAATAGCCTGGACCAAGATTAAGTCTATTCTTTTGACTGCTTTTGTCTGTTGTTGATTCAAGGTCATTGATTCCAGACAACGGTCTGATTTATAGTTAGGAAAGTCCTCTTAACTCCTATTAATTCCCTTATTGTGAGTTTTCAATCTCTGAAATTTGTATTCTTAAAATCTCATAGGAGCATTATGGGGCCTGGGACACTGCTCCCAAGATCTTCCTTGTTTGGCATAATGATGAGCAAGAACAAATGCTAGATGAAGCAAACAGCCAATCATGACCCTCCTCTACCTGGTACATGTTCTTGCCTTTATTATGCTTATTTGCCAGCAACCAACTCCTAGTCCAGCACAAAAGCTTCCTTAGTCTTCCCAATCACAAATAGTAAACGTCAGAGTTTGGCTTCAAATCCAGATTTTCTCACTCTATATCAAGTGCTTTTTAAAAATTATACTACTATAATAACAATATAATATAGTATATTGTATATATAATATATAAAATATATAATTAATATATTAAAATATATAACAAATTATATATATACATATATATTATAATAAGTTTTAATAAGTCTGCAAAAGTGGATAGGGGAAGAAGAGAATAAGATAGTAAAGTATGGAAGATAAAGTAAAGTATAGAAATAATGTGAAATGTGAATATGAAATAAGATTGGCAAGGTAAGTTGGAAACATATTATGAGAGGCTTTGGATGCCAGGATGAATTGAATTTTATCCTGTAGGTAATGGAGAGTCACTTAAGACTATTGATCAAGGAAAAGAGTGATGTGATCGGACTCATGCATTAAGGTAATTGCTTTTGTAGCTGTGTGAAGAGTATACGGACAAGGGACTGGAAGCCGGGAACTCAGTTTATTCTGATAGCTCAGTTGAGTTTCCTAACCTGGGCAAGAGACAAGGGATTTCAAGGGGAGGGAAAAAGAAGGAGGTGAATATAAACACTATTGTAGAACTGGAAGAGAGAAGATCAATTATCAAATGTAGGGAGGGAGGGAGAGGGAAGCATCAGAGATGACTTTGAGATTATGAATCTATGTAATTAATTGGGAGGATGCTATAAATAGGAATCAGAAAGTCATAAGGAGTGGCTTTGGATAAGAAGATGAGAAATTCACTTATGAACATGATGAATTTGAGGTGTCAGCAGGATATCTAGGAAGATATGTATAGCAATTATTTGGAAATGAAGAACTGAGACTCTGAGAAAGGAAAGCTAGAAACAAGAATTTTGGTGGTTACAGTACTGAGTTCAAAGTCAGGAGAAGTTGGTCTGAAACTTGGGGAAGATACTAATTAGCTAATTGATCCAGGGCAAGTCACCTAATCTCTCAGGTTTAATTTCTTTCTTTGTTTAAATAGTATTTTTTCCAAATACATGTAAAGATAGCTTTCAATATTCATTTTTATAAAACTATGTTCCAAATTTTCTCCTTTTTTCCCTTCCCTGTTTACCTTATCCTGAAAGATAGCAAGCAATCTGATATAAGTTAAAAATGTACAATTCTTTAAAACATATTTCTGTATTTGTCATGTTGTACAAGAAAAATCAGGCCAAAAGGGAAAAAAAAAACATGAGAAAGAAAAAACAAACAAACAGGTGGAAATGCCAAAAGGAAAAAAAAAATGAAAAAGAAAAAATAAACAAACAAAAAGGTGAAAATACTATGCTTCGATCCACATTCAGTCTTCATGGTTCTCTACCTGGATGTTATTGCCTTTTCTACCCCAAATCTATTGGAATTATCAGGCTTAATTTCTTTGCAAGATGGGAATAATAGTAACTATGCCTCAGGGTTTCTGTTGAGGGTATATATATATATATATATACATATATATATACGTATATATATATATATATACATATATATATATATGTATATATATATATATAATGTTTTGCAAACCCTTTAAGCATAATACAAATTTAATTCTTAAACTTATATAAATTGGGCAGTTAGATGGTACAGTGGATAGAGTCAGACCTGGTGTTAGGAAGACTCATCCTCCTGAGTCAAATTCAGTCTCAGATACTTACTAATTTTGTGACCCTGGGCAAATCATAGCTCCTTTTACCTCTGTTTCCTTGCCTGTAAAATGAGCTGGAGAAGAAAATGGCCCCCCAAAAAACAAATAGGGGTACAACTGAAGTGATGGAATAACAACAAAATTTGATATGTTATTATTAATTAAGAGATTGCTGGAAAGAGAAATTTCAGGAGAGTGATAGAAACAAATAATATTGCGAAAGGTTTAAGTGGGTGGTGAGGGTATAGAAATAGCAAGTATAAGCTGCTTTTTCTGAAACTTTGGCAGGGAGAGAACAGGATTATAACTTGAGATGTTAGCTTGGTTGAGGGAATGATTTTCTTTTAAGGATGGGGGAGGGGAGACTTATTTGTAGGTTAAGTGGAAAAAACCACTAGCAAGGGAGAGATGGAAGAATAAATAAATAAGCAAGTTTTTTGAGGGAGAGGGAATCAAGGACATCAGTAAAAGCATTTGCTTAGGCAAAGAGGTAGCCCACATCATCCTCTGAGATAGAAAAGAATGAAGATAGAATAAAGATGGAATGAGTCACAACAGAGAGGCTTTGAAGCATGTGTGTGTGGGGGAGTGGAATATGAGAGAATTTAAGATGTCCTCAGTCTTCTTTAAAAAGTAGGAGACAGGGTCAGCTGCTAAGAGAGAAAGATAGATGGTTATAGAATTGGGGGCTTAAGGAGAAGAAGATAGCTTTGAACAGCTGTTATGAATAGTATTATGGTAAGTGAAAAAGAGATAATGAAAGGATTGTCTTGCAGCCACAATGAGGGCTTGGCTGAACCCAGCAAGAACAAATTTATGGGAGACTCAGTCTGCACACTTTCTTGACTTTCTCTAGAAGCAGTTCATTTGAGAATAGGAATGGAAGAAGTAGTAGATTATGGGGATTAGCAAAGGTTGGAGTTTATCAGGAAAAGAAAAATGAAGAGGAAGAAGTTTGATGGTAGAGAAAAGTTCATATATATACAGGCCCATTTGTATCTAATGGTAGTCTCTAGGGTGGGAGAAGAGGCAGAGGAAGGGAAGAAAAAAAAGGAAAAAAGAAATTTACATGATAACTTGTATATTTGGAGAAAAAAGCAAGTTGTATATGGGTAGATTTGCAGTTTTATATGCAATCATCTTTTTTATTGTACTCTTATGGAAATGCTTGTTTTGTTCCACAAGTTGAATATATATATATATGTATATATATATATATATATGTATGTATATATATATTTTTTTTTTAATTTTTTTTTTGCTGAGGCAATTGGGGATAAGTGACTTGCCCAGTGTCATGCAGCTAGGATGTGTTAAGTGTCTGAGGTTAAATTTTAACTCAGGTTTCCTGACTTCAAGGTTGTTGCTCTATTCCCTGTGCCACCTAGCTGCCCCCCAAAATAAAATATATTAAAAAAAAAGAAATGGATAACTTTAATATTGACATAGTGAATAGAGAAAAGTGAAGTCAGAATGAGGATGATTGATTAGGAAAATATAGAGAGACCAAAAGATTAAAGGTTCTGAATAGGGCAAAGAACAAGTATAAGAGAAATGGAGTCATGGAAAAGGTGGAGAAATAGTGATGAAAAAAAGGAGAATTTGTCACATCTTACAGGAAGTGCTTACACTTAACACTTTTTACTTTCCTGATATCCCCAATTGTTAGTGTTTTGTTTTTTTTTTTGTTCTTAAATTATCTGGTAGTTATATGTATACATATGGTATAGTAGAATGACAAGAACCCTTGGTTAAGGACTGATTTGTCTTTGTTTTTCTATACCTAGCTCCTAGCCTAATGCCTTATATTTACTGAATTATTAAATGTTTAGATCGAGTTGAATTTCACAGTTCAAGAGTTAGAGATAGAATAGTTTCAATATTTAAAATGTGCCCCCATGAATGATTGTGGTGGTGATAGAAGTGATTGAGGTTGGTTGAGGAACCAAGAGACCAAGATATTAGAAAGGTTTTTTTTATCATGAATATTGAAGTTAAGTCAATAAATATTCATTAATCATCTACTATGTGCTAGGCACTGGGCTGTGTTGGGGATTCAAAAAAGGCAAAAGAGAGTCTCTGTCCTTAAGGAGCTTACAGTCTAATGGGGCAACCAACATGCAAACAACTATGTATGGATTATAAATGTATCTATATACATACACACAAACTATATGTACATATATAAACTATATATATATATGTATATATACAAAAAGTTATATATAAACACAAATTAGTTTATATACATATTTATAAATCATATATGAGTAGATATGTTTTTATATGTGAATATGTGCAAAGACATGTATAAAGACAGAGAGACAGACAGACACAGAGACAGAGAGACAGAGAGAGAAAGAGAGACAGAGACAGAGACAGAAGAGGGGAGGCAGGGAGGCGGGGAGGGAGATGAATGAAGTCAAATATGACTTTGGCAACAACAAGTAAAAAGGGGAGGTGGGCAAAGGAAGAAGAATAGGGTTTGTACCAAGAAAAAGAGGTTTTGGGGGGTTACAGGAAAAAAGAGATAGAGAATGGACCTGGAAAAGTACACAAAAATATTGATTTTGTTCTATTTCAAGATATTATTTGTATCCCATATAATATATATATATTTATATATATGTCACTGAAGTCAAATTTGCAATCCTCATTAATCATTAATGACCATTAACATTGTTATTGTTTGCTGGAGTCAGAAAGAACAATCTGGTATAGTGGGGATTTGGCACAGGCCTAGACTCCCTTGGAGGGCATCGTCCATGTGGAAGGTATTGGGGCCTGCATCTGGAAGACCGGAGGAGCACATTCCATTTGGGCTCATCCCATGCTTGGCCTTTTCCCACTGACTGTGTATCTGGAAAGACCTGCATCTTTAGAACACTCTGGGTCAGTCAGGTCTTTTCCCCTGCTTAAAGAGAGAGAGAAAGTCCCTTCTTCATTCCAGATCCATGACAGTACGCAGTGAAGGGGAAGGACCTGAAGGATACCTCGTTCCCTACCTTCCCATGTATTCCACATGCACATGAAAAATGGTTCTGGGGTTTTGATTTTTCTTTTATTATTCTCCATTCTAGTACAAGGGATTTCCGATTCAACTCAGTATCACAAGCCTCCAAGATACATGAGTTCAGGAATTCAGGCCAGGTGTTGTTTAAAAAAAAAAAAATAGTGCTGAAGCACTGAGGAACAAACATCCTGCCTTTGGAATTGAATTTGGTAGGATTAATGATCTTTTGGAATTGAGCTAAGATTGTGAACTTAATACCTCTCTCCTCCACTAAGAATGAAGTTCTATGTAGGGGATTATGCCCCTTAAGTATGGGAGGGAACTTTGAAATAGGAGACATGTTCAAGAGTTTGTTCTTACTAGATCTTTGAATTGAATATCCCTATGTAAAAGCTAATCCGATGTTTAGTGATTAAATAGAATTTGGGTGCTAGTCACTTGATCCCTAAGAATGAGGAGGACTTATAGCCTAAAAATACTTGAGTCTTTTGCTAAGAAGAACAATTTCTCTCCTTTCAAGATATTAGAGAATCTTGGAGTAGAAGTGGAAGAGGACAGGAAGTAATCCGGATTCAAACACTGTGTTTTGCTTCCTTCCTCCCAAACATGTCACTGCTTTTCCATCTCCACTGTTCCATTTACTCCACTTCCTTCTCTCATTGAAATGGCGTAGAGGGTGATCTTGGGCTGTGTCCCGGGTTCTGACATTTGGGGGTTGCTTCCTGTCTTTTACCCATCTCAGCTCCAATCGCCCAAACTCCTCCTCATTCTTTTTCCTGGGCATCTTTGGTCCACCGGGTATGATCTTGGTATGGAAGGGCAGTCAGCTTAATCAGATTCAATGCCTAACATTAACTAAGTGAAAAATGGCACAATTCCTACCTTCAAGAAGCTTCCTTTCATTATACTAGGAAAGATATAGCAGGTACATACACAGTGTGAAGTACACATGTTCAAAGGTGGTTGGAGTGAAGGGTTGGACAAACATGCTCAAAGAAAATGTATGGAAGGAGAAAACATTTTTTTTTCTGTAAGGAGCCACAGGGATCTTACTTCATGGGTCCCATGCACTCACTCTGCCCCCCCTCCTCAAAAAAAAGTTGCCCAAAACAATTAGCTAATACAGGGCACTGGGCTTGCAGACAGAAAGACCTGAATTCAAATCTAGCCCTCACTAGCTGTGTGACCCTGGCCAAATCACTTAAACTCTATCTACTTCAGTTTCCTCAAATATAAAATGGAAATAATACCTCACAGGTTTGTTGTGAGAATCAAATGACATATATTTAAAAGCACTCAGCACAGTGTCTGAGGGCCTTGTTTCTTCCTTCCTTTCCCTTTCTCTCTGTCTGACTCTTTCTTTATTTCTGTCTGTCTCTATCTCTCTCTGTCTCTGTCTGTCTCCTTTCAAAGTCGATTTGCATCTCCCCTGCAACTTCTAATCTTAAAATCTTTCCTACAACATTAGAAATGACTTATTCTAAATCCCAGCTTAAATATGTACCCAAGACAGGACTTTAACCCAGGGGGATCAGAGCTATTACTGTAACCCTCTAACTACAGTAGTAGTAGTAGTAGTAGTAGTAGTAGTAGTAGTAGTAGTAGTAGTAGCAAAAACAAAAAGACCCAGGGTCAAGGGTCATACGAATCAGTCAAAAGGCTCATGCTGACTTCCACAAACCTATTTCAACTCAGTAGGAAAGAGGCAGTTTTATTATTTATTTATATTTATTTTTTTTTATTATTTATTATTTTCTGCTTTGCCTTAGTTTCTCCTGGTCTGAAACTGTTCATATTCTGATACTATGAAGGAAAGAAAGAAAGAAAGGGAGGAAGGAAAGAAGGAAGGAAGAAAGGAAGAAAGGAAGGAAGAAAGAAAGAAGAAAAGAAGGAAGGAAGGGAGGAAGGAAGAAGGAAGAAGGCTGGAAGGAAGACTGGAAGGAAGAAAGGAAGGAAGAAAAAAGAGAAAGAGAAAAAAGAAGCATATGTATATACAAACAAATGTATGTATATTATATACACATATAATATGTATTTTACACACACAATATTAAAGCAAAAGCATACATAGCAAAGAAAGTTTTCAAATTTGGATTCACCCCTAACAGAACAATTCAATCCCAGCTGCTGGAGGTCTCCAATCTTTGGCAGGGGCCTCTCCTTTTTCCTCCCCCTAGCAAATATTAATAGCTGTGGGCCTCTAGGAGTGTGGTTTTTAATAGAATCCAATTCCATTCCATTTAGAGAGGGGGAATATTCTTCCCGCTGACTCTGTATTTTGAGAATGGTCATGCCTGATGGACCAAATGCATTTTCTCTTCCTCTGCTGCCTGGCCTGTGTTTGGGCAAGAGCATGGGTTTCAGGGAAGGCTGCCTCAGCTAAATAAAAGCTGTCTACCAGCCAACTCTTCAGACCCTATTGTCATTTTTCGATTCTCCAGCACTCAAGGACATTTTAAAGAAGGGGAGGAAGGGCAGGGGGCAGGGAAATATGTAAGCTGATCCTTAGAATGAGTGATTTTCTGTAGGGGTAAATGCAAGATGATAGCCTGGAATAAGTGGTTTCTGAGAAGAAAAGTAACACACTCATGGGATCCTAGCACCTACATGAGGTGTCACAATGGACAGTACTCTAAACTTTGATCAGGAAAAACCTGAGTTTGAATCCTGCCTCAGGTACTTACTATCTGTGTGATCCTGGACAAACCAATTTACTACCTGAAAAATAGGGATAATAATAGCTAAATCAAATGGGTATGATCAGATCAAAAGAGGTAGTATGTGTATAAAACATTTTAAAGCAACTCACCTCTCTTCTATTCTCCTTTCCTGCTCCTTTTTTCTCTTTTTCTTCCTCTTCTGCTCTGTCTTCTCCTTTCTTCTTCTTCCCTCCTTTCCCCTCTTCTTTCTTATCCCTCTTTCCTCTTTTCCGCTCCTCTCCTGTCTACTCCTACCCTCTCCTCTCTTTTTCTCCATACCCCTCTCTTCCCTTCCTCTCCCATTTCTTTTTCTCTCCTCTTCTCTTCTTCCCTCCTCTTTCCATTGTTATGCCACAGTCTCCTTGAGCTGTTCTACCTCAGTTTCCCTGAACTAGTTTCCCTTATTGTCCTGAGTTTTCCTGAATTGTTCTATCTCAGTTTCCTTAACTGTTCTGCTTCAGTCCCTAAGTTGTAAAACCCACCCTAGTTCATTAAGACTGAGGACCATTTGCTCTAAGGTTATAAAATGTCAATGGGAGATGAGGAGCAGATCAGACTTCCTGGCTCCTAGCTCCTTCTGCCCTCAAGAATTTATGACACTGCCCCTCTAAAATATTCCAAAAGATAAGACTATCTTGGATACTTCACTGACATCTTTACTTCTGTTATTCAAACATCCTGACTCTGGCTCTTAGTAAGAATTTATAGCCTTCCCCGCATCCTGACAAAACCAAATGGTTCTAACGTTTCCCGCTCTTCTTCTTTTCTTTGTCTGAAAAGCTATAAAAGGGTTTTTCATTCCCCCATTCATCACTGGATACTTTGAGACAAGAGTCCTGTCCAGTCAGTCAATCAAACTCTCCAATTAATAAAATATTAAAAACTCTCTAATCTCTATCTTGCCTCAGTTTCTCAGGAATTACACCATCTCACTTCCCATGAAGTACATAGCAGCAGGCATATGTACTACATAGATCAGATTGTGGTCAGGTACTTCTGGTATCTAGTTCTCTCTATCTACTTATGTTTCTTTCCATGAACCCAGATGACCAAATGGTAATCCTGAAAGACAGACTCTCTGAATGGCTACAACAGGAATTCTGCAGCTTCTTGGTTCCACAATCAGAGCTGATTGTCCACAGAAGGAATTTTCTATAGCTACTTCTATCTTACAAAAGTAAGCTATCAACAAGAGGATAAGCCTAAGGTGTGCCCTGGATAATACAGAGCTGAGGGTGAATGTGAAAGGACTGGTTAGCAATTCTAAGAAACAGCTGATTTCTGCTCACCCAGGGAGCTAGGACACATTGTCCCATCAGGAGGGTCCAGTTTTTGGATTAAATCCTGGAGAATCTTAGTCTCTAAAAAAGAGTGGTCAAGGTCTTTTACATCATCTCTTGTAATTTTCATAGGAAAAATCATACAAGTTTTAAGACTGGTTCATGTTTAGGGCATCTCCAAAATGGAATAGAAAGGCACTCAATGTACAATGTTGATCAGGTATGGGGCATTAATTTATTTCTTCCACAGAAAAGAGATGCTTAAAACACAAAAAACTTGACATTAACAAACAACAAAAAGACTTAAAATATGAAATGTTAATCCACGACTACTATTATACTCTCCTCAGAAGCTGATACTTTAAAAATCTATCTCAGTATCCCAAAATCCTCTAAGGTATTAGCTTATGTATACTTGGAAGAATCTGGGAAGCTAGGATCCATGGAATGTGCTCTAGTCAGAGCAGATGGTGCTTATGTATATGTATGTGTCCATATATATAAGGGAGGAATAGGGCTTGATTACCCCCATTATGATTCTGAAAGGATAATATATGTACACAAATCATTCAACCAACAAACATTGATTTAAGTGTCTACTTTGTGCTAGTTGCTAGGAATGAAAAGAACTACTGGACTGAGAAAAGTATCATTCAGAAATTTTGTACATCTGGTACATAATGAAAGGGTGACTTATCTTGTTAAAATTAACTTATTCAAAATTGATAAAATGAAATAAGTGTAAAATAAAGTTATATAATTAATATTTTAATGATTTTAAAGGACAAATTTATACTTCTAAAGTTTAATTGAAGCCTAAAACTGCACTATGACTTCTGGGACACTTGTATAAATATTTCAGATCTGTAAAACACTTTACTTACAACATCTCCATAAAGTAGATAGTATAAATCTTGTTATCTCCATTTTAGAGAAGAAACAGATTCTGAGTTAAATGTTAATAAGTGACTGAGTTAAATGATTATAAGTGTCCAATGTTGGAAACAAACTCATTTGTTTTCTGGGCCTGAACTTTGGAAGAAATGAGTTCAAATTTGGCCTTAGACACTAGTTGAAAGAATTATCTGCTTACATCTAAGAGCTTCTTGTTAATAAAACTGTCATTTTGGATCTCTTTTTCTCTTATTCCTTCCAAATAGTTCTCATAGAAACCTAACTTTCCATATGTTGTCAACAAATGTCAGCAACATTTCTTGTCATCATCTCTAAGGATGGCTGCTCCTTAATATGCAGAATCAAGAGTTGGCTCTGTTCTATTACTGTCCACATAGAATATCATACCCTTACCTGCAGGAATGTAAATTGTTTTTGGTCACCGAAACCTCCCAAAATATCTTGGGGTTTATCAGCTAGATTTTTTCTTAAGCCCCATGCCCTAAACCCAAATCATTCTGATTTTCATTGATTGGTCAACAGTAAGTCCCAGGTCAAACAGCAATTGATCATTTTTTAAAGCAGTAATTGTTTCTGTTTTGATCAGAAATCCTAAGGATCTTCCCCTCCTAGATTGATTTTTTTTTTTAGCCCAGTAATAGAAGTCATTCTTTACTTCAATTCATACCTAATCTTAATCACTAAATGTCCCTTGTCTTAATCAAATTGAGATCTGTTAAAAATCTTAGCTTAAAAAAGCCATGGTCTCCCACTGCATCCAGAGCTACCTCCAGTCATTCTTATCTCTATCTTGCCACTGGATCCAGATGTCTCTGGAGGAGAAAGTAAGACTGGTGAACTTGCTGCATAATCTACTCTCGCTTAAATTCAACTCATTTGCGTTCGCTTCATGATATCAGGAAGGAATGACAAGAACAAACAAGAATGAAGGACAAACAACAATTACTGGGTCAAAAAAGTTCTTTTTTCTTCAAGGGATTGGTGGGAAGGTACCCTCTGAAGAGAGTCTGGGGTTCCTGCAATACTTGTCAGAACTTCTAGCCCTTCTCCATCCAGTCCCCAGTTCTTAGCTTGTAACAAGGAATTCTGTCTGCCATCATCACTAAGCATAAAAGATCTCTTTGTGTTAATGATTTATTGATTACAAAAAAACATTCCGTTAAGGGGAACAAAACCACCACGCTAGACCTCCTACAGCTAGATGGTCTAAGTGCCAAAATTGCTACAAGAAATTAAGATCTGATCTCAGATACTTATTAGCCACTTAATTTTATTTGTTTCAGTTTCTTCATCTACAAAATGTGGGTAAATGATAGCCTATCTCTCAGGGCTGTTGTGAGCATAAAATAAGATGCTTGTAGAGTGCTTTGAAAACCTTAAAACCCTCCGTAAAGTCTATTATTATTCATGATTTCATCAGGGTGATTCCTTGGAAATTTTAACACTGTTTCTCCTTTAAAGTTGATTTCATCCTGTCCAAATCCTTGCCACTTTTGTGTGGTGCAGCCATTGTCAGGAGTGATATAAACAAACTCTAATGGAGTCCATTCTATTCCCACTGACAACTTTATCACATACAGAAAAAAAGGCCAAATTCCTGGCAATGTCTTGTTTGCACGCCTAAGGCTCAACTCACCAAATCGGGTAAGAGCCTCTTCTTCCCCAGAGTAGGCCCACTGGACACATTTTTGCCCAATAAATAACCTTTGTGACCAAAGCACCTTCATTATTCTGTATTACCATCTCCTGTTTTCTGGTATCCCATGCAGTTGCTGACATAGACATTATGTGTATCCAAGTTTGTTCTCTGGTAGGATCCTTCCTAAATCCTTCCTAATTCTCTATACTTGCCCTTACTCTTTGCATCTGACCTTTAAATAGCCCCCTTTGCTCACAGTTAATTGCTAAATCCTTTGATTTGCCCATGTGCTTTTTTTTTTAATAACATAAAGGTCCCTTGGCTATGATAATACCTTTGTGAATTTTTTACATTCTGAACCTCTCTCCTCAATCTGGTGCTTCATCGCTATCATTAGTGAACCTTCAGATGATTCTCCTTCCTCAATAAGTCTTTTTATTATGTGTTAGTATCAGTCTTCTTTGCAATCACCCCCTCAACTATATTAATTTTAAAAAAAATTAAAAGGAAATAATTTAAAAATTATTTTTAAAAGGAAATAATAATTTTTAAAAAGAAATTACACCAGAAATGTCTATAGTAGGATAATAGCTCCAAAGACTTTGGATTCCTAGTTTCCCAGCCTCAAAATTAGCCATGATTTCTACTTCTGGTCCATCACAACCATATACAACAATGGTCATCATCCCCTAGTCACAACCCTCATTTCCTCTTCCCTCTTCCATCATCTCCAACTCAAATGAATTTTCATCAGGTACCAGAATTCCTGATTATAGCCGTGAGCTGAGGACAGTGTGAAGGAGAGCTAGACTTTCTGACAGATATGGTGGAATTCCCAGGCATTCTTCAGATGGTTTGACTGACCACCCTCTGAATAAAAAAGGGCTTTTCTGACCCATAAATAGTGCCTCAAATGTCCATCTCCTCCTCTTCCTGATTAGTACACAACAGACTACCAAGTCACTCCCACTTTTGCTAGGCTTAGCAATAGAGATGGGAGGATGTACCCACTAATGTTATTTCTGAATAAAAACTGAAAGAAAGTTGAATAGTAAGAACGGACCAGAGCATTATCCTTGATTTTGGCTAAGGGCCAACACATTCCTCTGAATGGGAAGCATTCCCAGTGGGGATTTCTGTTTGGAGAAACTTGTCAGATTTTCTTCTGTTCCAAAATATGTAACTAGGAAACATTCACATCTGTATGCTCTTTTAGAACATCTTCTTCTCATGGCTCCTCCCTTACCACCTCATCCTGTCTAATTCACCCAACCCCAACATCATGGGATCCTAGAGCAAATATTGTCATTTGAATCATGCTTTGGATCAATGGTCACTCTCTAAATTTTGGCACCTTCAGAAAAGTTTCATTTATCTCTACAGTTAAAATTGGTGGATGATGAAATTTGAATCCAGGTCTCTCATGACCTCAGTCCTCATCTGAAAGTGGTGATAATTTGTCCATGGGAAAAACTCTAAAATACAAAGTAGGCTCAACTTACCCACCCCATTTTTGTTTCTCTTTTTTCCCTTCCCAAACTTGGGAAGTCATTAATAAGTTACAGACAAAGTTCCAAAGTCTGCACTTTGTAATGAATGAATGGAATGAAAATGAGGACAGAAAGATATAGAATTAGTTTCTAGTGTTAGGTGGATTTAGACTTTAGATGGTGATAAAGGAATTTGCAATGGAGAGCATGATCAAGGAATAAGTATTAGATTAAGTTGTAAATAATTTGAGGTAAATTCTTTTTGTATTGTCTCCAGGCCACAGATGATAATGCTAGGATATTAAGCAGGAATTTATGGTTGTTGTTTGTCCTTCATTAAAAATAATTATTTTTCTTTTTTCCTGGTTATACAAATACATTATTTTTTTTAAAATGCACATTTCTTTATGAATTATGAAAAACAAAAGAAAAAAAACCATGAGAGGAAAAAAAAGACAGAAGAAGGAAAAAAAATGAACATGGCATGTGTTGATTTATTTTCATTTTCTAAAGTTCTCTCTATGGATGCAGATGGTGTTTTCTATCCAAAGTTTATTGGGATTGCCTTGGATCATTGAAACACTGAGAAGAACCAAATCTTTCATAGTTGATCATTCCATAATCTTGTTTTTATTATGTAAATTGTATTCCTGGTTCTACTTGTTTCATTTAGTATCAGTTTATATAAATCTTTCCAGGCCTTTCTAAAATTATTTTTAATACAACAATAATATTCCATTACTTTCATATACCATCACTTATTCAACCATTCCACAATTGATGGGCATTTATTCACTTTCCAATTCTTGGCCACCACAAAAAGAGCTGCTACAAACATTTTTGCATATATAGGTCCTTTTCCCTCCTTATGATTTCCTTGGGATACAGATCCAATAGTAGCATTGCTAGGCCAAAAAGTATGCATAGTCTCATAAACCCCTTGGGAACAATTTAGTATTAAATTTTTCTCCAGAATGGCTGGATTAGTTCACAACTCCACCAACAATGCATTAATATTTCAGTTTTCCCACAGACCTTCCAACATTCATCATCTTTTCCTGTCATCTTAGTCAATCTGAGGGGTTTGAGATGGTACCTCAGAGTTATTTTAATTTGTATTACTCTAATCAATAGTGATTTAGAGCATTTTTTCATATAGATAGCTTTAATTTCATCATCTGAAAATTGTCTATTCATATTCTTTGACCATTTATCAATTGGGGAGTGACCTATATCCTTATAAATTTGACACAGTGCTTTAAACATTTTAGAAATAAGGTTTTTATCAGAAACATTGGCAGTAAAAATTTTCCCCCACGTTTGTACTTCCCTTTTATTCTTGTTTGTGTTGGTTTTATTTGTGCAGAAACTTTTTAATTTAATGTAATCAAAGCAGTCCATTTTGTTTTCTAGTTATTCTTTGATCACAAATTCCTCCCTTCTCCAAAGATCTGATAGGCAAACTATCCCTTGCTCTCCTAATTGGCTTATGTAATCACCTTTTATCTATAAATTATGTATCCATTTTGACCTTATTTTCATATGGGTTGTGATATATAGAACTATGCTGAGTTATTTTCCAATTTTCTCAGCAATTTTTGTGAAAGTAAGTTTTTATCCCAGAAGGTGGAGTTTTTTCTTTTAATACTTGATTACTTTAGTCATTGATTATTGTGTCATATGTACCTAACTTTTCCCACTATCTATCATTCTATTTCTTAGCCAGTACCAAATGGTTTTAATAACTGCTACTTTATGATATAATTTTTAGGTCTGGTACTACTAGGCTACCATCCTTTGTATTTTTTTTAATGAATTTCCTTGATATTCTTGATTATTTATTCCAGATGAATTTTTTTATTATTTTTTCTAGCTCCATAAAATAAGTTTTTGGCATTTTGATTGACATGACACTAAACAAGTAGCCCAATTTAGGTAGCATTGCCATTTGTATTATATTAGATCAGCCTATCTATGAGCAATTGATATTTTTCTAATTGTTTAGATTGGATTTTATTTATGTGGAAAGTGTCTTGTAATTGTGTTCCTGTAATTCCTGGGTTTATCTTGGTAGGTAGACATCCAAATATTTTATTTTGTTTACAGTTATTTTAAATGGAATTTCTCCCTCTATCTGTTTTTGCTAGGCTTTGTCAGTAATACATAGAAATGCTAATGATTAGTATGGGTTAATTTTATATCTTGCAATTTTGCTGAAGCTGTTAATTTTTTCAAGTAGGTTTTTGGATGATTCTTATCATCTCATATCATCTACAAAGAGTGATAGTTTTATCTCCTCATTGCCTAATCTAATTATTTTAATTTCTTTTACTCTTCTTATTGCTAACATTTCTAGCACAATGTTGAATAATAGTGATGATAATGGGTATCTTTGTTTCATCCCTGATCTTACTGGGAATGTGTCCAGCTTCTCTCCATTACAAATAATGCTTGCTGATGGTTTTAGATAGATGTTGCTCATCACTGTAAGGAAAACTCTCTCTAGTGTTTTCAATAGTAATAGTTGCTGTATTTGTCTTTCATTCTAGAAGCAGACTAATGAATTGAACAGAGCTACTTCACTCTCTTTTCTAGTCATCAAAGTCCAGTGACAAGATAAAAGTTAAGATAACTGGTGATGGTTGGAATGCAATGGATGACCTTGGTATTTCTAAATTAAAGTATTTCCTATGCTTCAATTTACTTGAGGCAGTGCTCATTCAATAACTAAGGGCTAGGGAAGAAATTGAGACAAAAAAATGGCCTAATTTGCCATCACAAAAATATCAATCAGAGGGGAAGACTCTCAAAGTTTCTGGACAGAACCAAAAACATTTGCTATTTACACCCATTCTAAGCTATCAGAAACTAAAGAATGAGCCACCAAAGTTTGGGCTGTGGACTTTTATTGATCAAAATCTCTTAGTTTTTGAAGCAACAATTTGGAACCATTTAAGAGGCAGTGAGATAAGGGGCTTGGGAGGAGCACTTGATGGCTTGAGCTCTTGTTTCAACTCCATTCCTTTGTAAGAAGTAACTCTAAATTTCATCATTTGGCTAAGTCTTATATACATAAATTTTCAAATATGCAAATGATCTGCTGTCTCAAGAATTTGGGCAATTGGTCCAATTTCCATACAAGTTGAAACCCATTCAAATTTGTCCATCTTTGGTTATTCTTACCCATGTCCTCCTATAAAATCTCCATAATTAATCCCCTTAAACTGCTCACAGCCTTCCTTGTTTTTTTTTTTTTTCAAGTGAAGTAGAGCATATGAAATGTCCAATTATTATACTTTCTTCTCACCAAATGACCAGAAAATTTTTTTTATCCTACATTTCTTTGATGACATATTTTAGTCCTGTTCTTCAAAGTTACTCATTGCTTCTATCTTGCAGCCTTCTCACAACTTGTCTATAAAGTGGGGTTAATAATCCTGCTTTTGTTACCTTATAAGTTGTTTTGAAAATCATATAAATATGTGTTAAAGTTTCTTGAGGTTTCTAATGTTTTATATAAAAGTAATATCATGCCCACAATATCATTAATATCTCTCTGACTTGATTATAATCTCTTTCCCTCCTCTCCTACTCACTTTGGGCCAGGAGCCAGCATCTCTGGGGATTCCAAGGTGGCTGCCTTTCTTCCACAATCAAAATGATGAAAAGCTTCATAAAATCATCTTATTTTGGTGACATAGAGTAGCTTAAAATGGAATTGGGGCACTGAATGTGCAAACCCATATGAGTGTCCTCCTTTTCTGTGTTCCACCCCCCAACTCTATCCTCTATTTCCCTCTCCACTCCCTTCCCTCCCCTCTCCCCCACCCCCCAAAGAACGATTACTATTTGAATTACAAGTTGTTTTTTTTTGTGGCTGGGAAGATGGGATTAACAAAGAAGGGAAGAGATAGAACAGAAAGAGAAGAGAAGGGAGGAAGAAAAAAAGAGGAGAAATCATCAGCATTATTCTGCCTGCTACTGGACTTGTCTCAAAGATGCTTTCAGTGAGTCTACAGAAAATTAATTTGCATCTCAACACTTTAATTCAATTACAAAAAAATCGATCATTTTATCTACTTGCACAATAGTAGGCTGAACACTGAACATAAAAGCACAATAGTAATAATATAGTGTGACTAGTTCTAGGACTGTTTCTATCTGTACTTCATTGAACATAAAGGTGAAAACATCATTATTGTCATCGTCATCCATCATTATCATCAATAAGATCCATAATTATTGGCTCAGATGTTCCATAGTAGAGCATGAATTATTAGCAAGGCACTTTACCAGCTTAACAGAAAGCATCACATATCTATTACCAGAAGATGAGAACACCAATGACTCCCTCAAATATAAGTGAATTACACATTTTAGTACTTTATAAAAAGCATTTACAGTATCATGAAAAAAAATTATAAGCACATAAAAAAACCAACATATCGACTGAGCAAAAATGTATGTCAAAAGTCCTAGGATTGCAAAAAGAAACTTATTAGTGATTTGGTAATTATTGAACAAACCACATGAAAGTATTGTAACACTTATACTGCCTTTTGTTGATAGATATTTTTAGAGTACATAATTTACAGGTCAAAAACCTACAGAACAAGCAGACATTACTTTGCTGAGTAAAGGCTGATAACAGGCAAATGTTTTTGGATCTGTTGAATGTAACTTAAAGTGATTTACCATCAGATGGACTTTATGAAACAGCTGATATTTGAAATAGAATTTAAAAAAGGGCTTCATAGATGACATTTGTTTCAATTCAGTCAATAATGGCACTAAGGAAGCATTAAACAAATGGCTGTCATGTAAATTTGGGGGGTGGGGTGATGGTGGGTTTAAGATAGCAATTCAGAAAAAGAACATTGCCACCAGAAATTACATAATGGTTATCCTACAGAAGCTCAGACTTAGTGATTAGTGTAAATGATACAAGGAAATGGCACAGAAACTCTGCCACACACACTATATAGACTGTAAAAATGTAGCACCTACTGAATACTTAGCAAGGCTTGACCTGGTGACTAGAATTATGCATCAGAAGCTTGCTCAGTCTTTTGTGGTTTGATAGATGACAAATCCTCATACTACAAATTCAGGACTTTCTACTCCCCCACCCCCCACCCCCCACCAAAATCTTGACCATCTAAGTCAATAAACTATTGGAGCATACCATTTTCATAGACCAAACTGTTTCCCACAGTCACATGATCATAACAGTGATCCATAAAAACTTAAGACCAATTTTTAAAATAAATGTCATAATCTCAATCTACATAAAACAACATGCTTTCAAAAATTAGAAATGCAGCAGAGGAGATAAAATTCATGGGTGATGGAATGGAATACATATCATTACTTTCATCCTTTCTGCTGCTGGAATTGTCTCAAAGATACTTTCAGTGAGCCCACAGAAGATAAGCTTACATTTTAATATTTTTATTCACTTACAAAGAACATTTATTTTATCCACTTGTGCAAGATTTCACAAAACATTAGATTTAAAAATACAGTAGCAGGATAGTGGCTTGTTCCAGGACCCTTTCTATCTGAACCAAATCCAAAAAATTGAGAATGCTATTATTAGTAGTAATAATAATAATGACAGCTGGCATTTATGTAAAGCTTTTTAGATTTGCAAAACACTTCACATATATGTTATCTCAGTTTATCCTCACAGTAACCTCTTGAGTTAAGTACTCTCGGTATTGTTATCCCCATTTTTCAAATGAAAAAACTGAGGTTCAGAGATGTAGAATGATTTACCTATGGCCACATAGATAGTGAGTTTCAGACCTCTCTAGGAATTTTTGTGCCTGGAGCAACTAGGGGTAGAGAGAGCTCACTGGTGGTACAATTTCCAGAAGGGGACAAGAAGCATCCTCTGTTACCATGCTATTTGAAATCTGTAAATTTCAGCCTTCTGAAAAAAGCCCCAGTCTCTCTGCCTTAGTTACATCTTTGGGCTGTGATGAGATTTAAGTCCAGCTCTCTTGTCTCCCACTCCTGTATTCTTTGCCACTGCATCATGTTGTAAAGCTTGGTAGTCTCACTGTCCCATGGGATTCACTACTCCTGAATCCTTCTGCTACCTAAGTGCAATGTGGTAAGAATGACAAATTATTGATAACCACTCCCCACACCCTAGGAAGAGTACTGGATCAAAGCATGTGAATTAGATCCCTATCTCTGCCATTCATTGCCTGTGAATCCTTCAGACAAATCTCTTCACTATTTGGACCTTGATGTCCTCATCTCTTAAATAAAAGTTTTAGATTAGATTGACTAACCCAAGTATCTTCCAACTCTGGTCTATGATACTACAAAGACTGGGATCAGGCTGGATACTTCTCTGTATCAGCAGACACTCATTCAGAATTAGCTTGTGTTCCTGTACCACATAACCCAGTCAAGTTTTGAATGAGCATTTAGTGATTAAAAAAAAAAAAAGTTTCAGGAGAAAGAAGTGAGGAGAATTGGACTCTAATTATGTTTTGTACTGAACTAGCCATGGCTTTAAACAAATCCACCCTCTCTGAGTTTTCCTCATAAAATGAAGGAGCTAGATTAAGGTGCTCTATGAAGTCACTTCTAGGATGTAACATTTTACAATTCTTCAATATGACCAGCAAATGAACTGGAGCTCTTCTACCTGATTCAGTTCCTTTCAGATGATTCATATGCACTCTGATTATGGCTGGACCATAGGTCCTAATACTCTTCGTAGAGAAGGGGAGGGGCCAATGGAGAACATCATTTTTGTATAATTTTTGTAGATTTTTTTCCCAAAAATAGATGGTAGTCTTAGTACCAGAGGTCAGGTATAGTGAATGCTCTGAGAGCAACCCAAGCATTTGCTTAAAGACCATGGAAAATTCTGCCCTTGTGTACATGGAGAGTTAGATGGGGAAATGGCAGCAGACCACTCCCTCTTTTAGCAGAGGGTTCTTATACAGGGATTTTCCTTTGACCTCGATCTTTTTTTTTGTTGTTATTGAACTTGTCCAACTGGATAGGGAGTAGGAAAAGGAAGCAGTGGGATGTGTTGGAAAGAGACTGGACCTATCAATCAACAACTATTCATTAAGCACTTCCTGGCTAAGTGCTTAATAATCAAGTTAAAAATCAAGTAATCAAGTGGCTGTGGCACTTATTAGTTATGTGACCCCCTCATCTCTACCTCTTAAGTTCCTTTGTTTTCTTGTTATTCAGTCATTTCAGCCATGACCTTTTTTGGGTTTTCTTGGTAATGATAGTAGAGTGGTTTGCCGTTTCCTTGTGTGGTTAATTTTACAAATAAGAAAACTGAGGCAAACAGAATTAAGTGACTTCTAGGGTCACACAGCTAGTGTCTGTGGTCAGATTTGAACTCAGGAAGATGAGCCTTTATGATTCCAGGCGTGGCACTCTTCTCACTTCACCGCCTAGCCACCCCTCTTAGAATCCTGGCTTTCCTCACAGCTAGGGCCAAATACCACCTTCTCCTACGTGTGGTCTTTCCAGATTTCCTCAATTGTTAGAACTTCCTCTACCAAAATTTCTTTGCATTTGAGAACAGAAAGAGTTTTATGAGTGTCTCTATATCCATAACAGCTTGGTACACAATAAGCATAGCAAATGTTTACTGATTGATTTACCTTGTTAGATATGTAAGCTAAATGACCCTCAGTTTTCTCATCTAAAAAATGGAGATAACAGTCCTTGTACTATGTACCTTATAGAATCCTTGTGAGGAAAGTGCTTTATAAACTGTAAAGTGCAATATAATCATGAACTACTCTTAGCTTCAGCTAAGGAGGAAGAAAAATGAGAATTAATCTCCATGCCTTCATTGCTCTCAATGTCTTGATCATGGCTTAGTGTGACAGTTCTCAAGTATGTTTCCTGGACCCATAGGGGGCCCGTGACCTTTGAGATCAAAATAATTTTCACAATAATACCAAGATATCAATTGCTTATTGAAATACTCCCTT